>NW_015164182.1:239936-259978 GCF_001447785.1 Gekko japonicus | reverse complement strand
CGCGGGCGCGGCACTCGGAGAGCCGCGACAAAAAGCGGGTAGGCAGGCGGGCAGGCGGGCGGGCGAGGAAGGCAGGGCTGGCACAAAGGGCGGAGGGGGGAGCCGGGGCGCGGGCGGGCACTGCGGCACCGGCGCCCTCCCGAGGCCAGGCAGCCGGAGCCCTCCCCCGGGACTCGGCGGGCGTGCTGGGCGCCGGCAGGCGTCCCTGGCTCCCGACGGCTGAGCGTCCAATTCTAGCCGGGCGCGCCAGAAAGCGAGTGCGCCCCCTGCCAATGCGGCCAGTGCGCCGAAGCCGAGCAGCAGCCCGGGAACGTAGCCTCTCGGGACGGCCACCTGGCCCTCTCCGCCTGGCGGCGCATCTTCGGAGGGGGCGGAGACGGGCCGTCGGAATCCGCCCCGGGGGGACGCCCGCGGGCTCCGCGCCTCGGCCGCCCCTAGCCCCTGGAAGCGCTGGGCCTGCCAGCAAGTTCGCCACGCCGCTCGGGCCTCCGGGAGGACCGGATGCCATCGTCAGGGGCGCGGAGCCATCGCTTGCCCCCCCGGAGGCGGGGATCGTCTGGGAGCTAGGCTGCCCGCAGAGAGCGGAGGCACGATCAGCCATTATGCCTCTCCGACAACCAGCCTGGCTTGCCAGTCGCAGGGTGAAATGTGTCCTGTGAATTAGTAACGCGGGCCTGATTAGCTGGACAGGGCTGCGGAGACCGGAGGGAATTCTGAATCGGGGACTTTTCCGATCACAAACCTTGTGATGATTCTTTTCGATGTGACAGTTTGAGGACGGTGAAAAAGTTGCTGTTCCTCTGCTGACACGGGCAGAACTTGGCACGGACTGTGTGCTTAGTGCAAAATTTGTCGGGGAGAAACTTGAGGGAAAACCTGCTGCTTCAAATTACCTGTGCACTAGCTGTTGTTTGCCTGCACCAGTGATTCAGATCTATCCGTGCATTCCCCCCACAACACACCACTTGTGAGAACTGGTAATTTGTCTCAGGCAGTGTTCCCACTAAGCTGAGTCAGTGTGTGCCAGCTCACAGTTTTTTAGCCTCTGGCTGAGACATTTTTGTCTTCGCTTGGGAAGGATGGCTCTAGAGCAAACTAATTCAAGTAGCAGCCAAATTGCTCGCTCACAACTTTAAGGTCAGTAGCTCAGAAAGTAGCATTTTTGCTCACAGGACTCCACATCTTAGAGGGCGCATTGGTCTCAGGGCCTCAAAAACCTTGAGTTTACAGCCACAAGGTTTGAAATAGGGAGATGTTACTAAACCGTGGTTGCTTCCACACAGAGGTTATGCTCTGGTTTGGCAGCCAGACCAGAGCAAGGTTCTTTGGGAGCATTTGCACAATGTTGTCCCCTAATCATCCACTTCCCAGGTTTTCTCTTGCTTTTATGCAGTCTTTCCCAAACTTGGTTTGATAAGACCTTTTGGGGGTAATTGTTGTCAAAGCCCCTTTGCACATCTGGTGGATGGGAAGGTGCTCATTTCCCGTTCCAACTCATTGGCACAATATTCATTGCATCAGTCCCACCACCTAGCTGCCATCTCACACAGTCCCTGCACCACTAGAGGGCTTTTTTTTAAATCAGGAATTGCTGTGCTGCTATAGCAATAACATTATGGCAGGTTCTTTTGCTTTGCAGTACTACTCTGAATTTCCCAGCTTTCATTTTTTAAAAATGACTCTAGCCCTTTTTGTCACCCAGCCAAAAGGCATAGAGACTTATTCTTTAAAATGAATACTGGGAGTAAATAGGAGCGAATAAATCATGGCAAAATATTACAGTTTTTAGTGCGCTATAGCAATCTAGCAATTGCCAGTTTTTAAATAAGCCCTCTAGTGGCATGGGGTGGGGAATGGTGGGCATGGAGGGCCAAGGAAAGGAAGGGCAAAAATGCCATGTAGGCACTCCATCACCCCTGGGAATACCTCTTATTTTCAAGAGCAATGAGAGCTACATGGAAATTTGTTACGTTGTGGAAGCAGCCAGAGAAACAAGTTTTCATGACACTAACAACACAGACTTGCCATTCCTGGGCTCAGGCCGGACTACCTGACCATGGTGATTGATTCAGCTCTTGGATAGGGTCCACCAAGGTGCTGAATTGCTTCCTTTCTTCCAACAAAGCTTTTCTCCTTAGTGGAAGGAGTGGCAGCACTTTCTGATGTCCCTTTGCACACACCTAATCATGAAGCGGGTTGCAAATCTTTCATTTGCTGTGAGTGCACAAAGCTGCCATGTGTTAAACCAGCACCCAGTGTTGTCCGCCTTCCTGCAGGCCAGATTCAGCTCATTCCAAAGTACATCTCATGAAATTCAAGAGGATAAGGACCAAAAGAGGCATGGCATGGGAGATACTTGAAGTGACTCTCTCTTTTTAATATACTGTAGCTGGTGGAGGCTCCAAATTTGGATGGAACCATAGCTGGGGTGGTGGTTCAGGGGCTTAACTCTTGCCCCGTGGCTTGTTTCTCCTATAAGGATTCCCACAGATGCACCTGTTTTCCCCTGCATAGGAAGAAAGATAGCCCATATATCGTTTCTGTTAGGGAGAAGAGGTTATTGATCATGAAAAACATCTTTGCAGGAAAAAGGTTAAGCATCCTTTTAAAAACGAAGCTCCCAATAAAACTGGGAAAGACTTCAAGTGTCTTCATACCATGTGTGGCCTTTCCTTCTGTCTTAACATGTTTGAGATTGCAGCCTGTCACAAGTGCCTTAGGGAGCAATCTGAAGTCAGTCTACTCAAAAGTACGACCCACTCAATAGCTCTTATTCCCAGGAGAGTGTTAGGATTGCAGCCTTAATGTTTCTTTTAAATTAACATCTTTAATATTAAAACCTCCCCCCCCCAATATTGTTGTATGTAGAAAATGGAGACAATTTGTTCTCTTTTTCTAGAGGACTTCATCCCCGTTTGAGCATGGAGATTTCTTCCCACCAGTTCCACCTCCTGCAGCAGTTAAATGAGCAGCGCAGGCAGGACCTATTCTGTGACTGCAGCATTTTGGTTGAGGGGAAAGTCTTCAAAGCCCATCGGAATGTGCTTTTTGCCAGCAGTGGCTACTTCAAAATGCTCCTTTCCCAGTGCTCTAAAGAAGCCAGCCAACCCACAACAGCCACCTTCCAGGCCTTTTCTCCTGAAACATTTTCCGTTATCCTGGATTTTGTGTATTCGGGCAAACTCTCCCTTACTGGACAAAATGTGATCGAGGTCATGTCGGCTGCCAGCTACCTGCAAATGACCGATGTCATTAGCGTTTGTAAGACGTTCATTAAATCTTCCTTGGACATCAGCGAGAAGGAAAAGGATCGCTATTTCAGCCTCTCAGACAAGGAAGTGAACTCAAATGGTGTGGAACATTTGTGCCTCTACGGGGGTGGTGGCTGGAAAGTGGAGAGCAGCCCGCCCCATGTGCACTTAAGCCCAGATCAAGGGACATGTATAGTCAGTGGGAATTCGTGGAGCAGTTATAGCTATTACCCATCTGCTCAGCGGAATGCCCAGCAGCTGTCCAAGCAAGAGCAATGGCAAGATTCCATGAAGAAAAGCAGCAAGCACATAGGATTGCCACAGCCCGCGGACATCCCTCACTATAAATCGAGCAAACTGGAAGAGCATGCTTCAGAGCCTGCAAGCCACGTTCCTGCCTCGGAAGAGGACGTCCAGATTGACTCGGAAGGGGATTCTGGTCACAGTGGCTACCAGTACAGTCAGGGATCTGATGCCCTCCCGAGAGGCTTGGCAATGCCACAGCAAGAGCACGAATCCCCCCATTCTGCCGGCAAGGTGAAATCACCCAAGGGGGATGAGCAATATCCCAGCATGCACTCAGTATTGGGCGTAATGGGGAGCTGGGCCGACGGTAAGGCTATACCTTTAGTGCAGGCCTGTTTTTCACTGACAGATGGTTATTGTATAATTAAAAATAGTTACCAGTAATGATGACTTGCATGGGCTAAATATTATGTGCACTAAAAAACACCCAGAACCATCTTAGCTTGTAATTCCACTGTGCACAAGATGTAGTTTTATGGTCCCAGTGGTTTGGATCCAGGAGAAAGGCTTATGGAAGGACTTGGTGAAGCAGAGCATTCCCAGGGCTGCAGGGGAGGGACTAGGGTGACAAAATCCCCAGGACCCAAGTCAGTTGGAGGACCCCTCATGCGGCATCCAGCCAAATACCTTTCCATTTGTTACCTTTAATGCAGTTCTGGTTGCAGCCACTAGGGGTGCAGGGAAACCTGAGCACTGTAAAAAGCATTGTATCATCTCGGACTCACCTTTCTGCAAGACTGAAGCAAACTTGCTGAGCATGTTGCCTATCGTGAAGATAACCTGCATCAGGGTATTCCAATTCCCTTCATTTTTTGGACTGCAACTTCCATCATCAATCTGGGGTTGGTGGCCAGTTTTTAAACACGTAGCATTATTTTCTGATGAGTTATGCCTGCCTAGAACAGAGACCCTTAGCTTCCATTGGAACAGGGGGGGGGGGTTGTCTTGAGATAATCTGGGTTAGGATATTCCCATACCTTTCATTTTTGGCCCCAGAACCATCCTGAAGCTCCTAGCTAATATTGAGTTTCCTAGTTTTATTTTCTGATGTGTTGTGCCTGCCGCAAATGGACAGATGAACAGGCAGGCTGTTTCTTTAATTACTATAGATTCAGGGTAACACCAAGATTTATTTTGTTATGATATTTTGTTTTGATCAGGGTCATACGGGAAGGCAGGTGGAACCTTTGGGTGCCCACGGTAGCTCTCATCAGCCTTCTCCACCTTCTTCCCCCAGCTGCCTGCTGCTCATCTGGAAAATCCTTTGTTGGGACCCTCATGAACAACACAGTACAGGGGTGTGATTTCTTGTACCAAGTCCTTCCATGATCTTTTTCATGGGATCCAACCTAATGCATTTTTGAGCGTTTAGCACTCTTTATCAATGTTTGTATGGGGAAGAGAATTTATAATTTTTTTTAAAAAGAGAAATTCTAGATCAATCGTTCCTTCATCAGTTCAATCATGTACAGTCTCTAGAGACATACAACCAGGTTTGGAGGGATGGCGTATACATTTTCTAAATCAAGTAAATAATTAATACCCAAGTCCTAACATGGACAGAATTTGTACTTACATCCTCAGTTTTGTGTTTTCTGTTCCAAAAATTATTGCATTGGAACAAGCCTTTTCCCTGATTCCTTGTTACGGGTTCTTGAAGAAGCTGCAGTGATTGTGGGAGATGGGTAAGCTCCTTGCACAAATTGAAAAGGGAAGACTTCCGAAAACAGATATATTCCATTGTTGAAGAGCAAAATAAATTATTTGGAGTCTATTTGTGCTTCTTGCTCCCTCTAGAAATGTTTTATTGCCTCATAAATTTGCAATACTACCTTTAGTGTGTTACACTTTCTCAGTGTTGCATATTGTTTAAAAGTGTACATGGTTGTTACAACTGTACAAAACGGATTTATTTTAAAACTGATTTAGGAACAGTTTCCTTTGTGTTCTGTTTCTTATCTTTGTCTTCTGTTGGAGGGAGGGGGACAGTGCCAACTGAAATGCTTTTATTAATCAATTAAAACATTGAATATATGCAAATCATCTAGGGCACTTCCTGGCACCAAAGGTTGTACCCACCAGGTCTGGTGGGGCCATAGACACATGTGCTAAAGAGCCACACCTCAGCCAGCTGATCAGCGGTGGCTGGACCTTTCAAAGTCAGACAGTCCCTTCTCTTGTGGTTCCACCCTTTGGGTAGGAAAGGGGGGTGGCTGGAGGAGGTTGTTACAAGGCAGCCATTGGTTTTTCATGGGCATGCCCCCCTAGGGTTTCTGGGTATAGGTACTGGGCATGCCCCAGGCAAGGCTAGAGCCTTTAAAAGGCTTGAGGGAAGAGGCTAAGGAGGGTGTAGAAGAAGATATTGGATTTATACTCTGTCCTTCACTCAGAGTCTCAAAGCAGCTTACAATCTCCTTCTCTTCCTCTCCACACAACAGACACCATGTGAGATAGGTGGGGCTGAGAGAGTTCTGAGAGAACTGCTCTCGAGAGAACAGCTCTGAGAGAACTGTGACTGTCCCAAGGTCACCCAGCTGGCTGCATGTGGTGGAGTGGGGAATCAAACACGGTTCTCCAGATTAGAGTCCACTACTGTGAGGAGGTGGAGTAGGGGGCTTCTTAACCCTGCACTCCCTTTGGTTTGAGGACACAGGAAATGGCTTCATACATGTTGGATCCTGATGTACAATAGCTGTGGACCAGGACCTGGCAAACTGGTGGAGAATGCAGGCACTGTGACCCAAGCCTGTTTGGTGATCCACCCTTTCTTACCTTACCAACCCAACAGCAAGGTCTGGCTTCCCTCTGAAAAGCGAGCAGCTACTGCTGTACCAATTGAAGCCCAAGCCATTCAGCCTGCTTCATGGCCCATGATGGAATTGGCCCAGTTTGGCCAGTGGTTTGTGGAGCATCAGGAGAAGGTTCTCCGAGATATAATTCAGCAACAGGAGTCACAGGGCTCTTTTCTCAGGGATTTACTCTAGGGCTTTGAATCTGGCTCTGACCCTGCCCCAAGAGAGAGTGGCCCAGCTACATACCTGCCACTATTCCAGCTGACTAATCTTGGCCCAGAGGGTGATGTGGATACCTTCCTGACTACATTTGAATGCATGGATGAAGTAGCAATAGACCTTACTATCCAGCTGTTATTTGCATTGATTGCCCCGGCCTCTTCTCCCAGTTTTCTATGCCATAAAAAATAACTGGAAAGGGGGGGAGGTTGGGTTCTGGTGTTTCCATTTGCTTGAGGCTTTTGCAGGAAGCAGCAGCATGATGTGGATTCGCTTGTTACTAAGGTCCCAACATGCCTGCCAAAGGACCTGTCAACAGGTGTGCTCTGGGAGTTCTGTACTCAAACTCAATTCCACGGGCACATGTGGGCCCTGTTCAGATTGGGACCATGGGGAGGGGAGCTTAAGCTTTCCCCCAACCAAGGGCTGCCAGGTCTCTCACTTGAGTAAAATGATAGCGTTCCAGTCAATCCAAGAGCATTGCCCTGATAAGATGACATCACTTACCATTTTGGAGCCAGTTTGGTGTAGTGGTTAAGTGCACGGATTCTAATCTGGGAGAACTGGGTTTGATTCCCCACTCCTCCACTTGCACCTGCTGGATGACCTTGGGCAAGCCGTAGTTCTGATAAGGGCTGTCCTTGAAAAAGAGCAGTTTCTGTCCGAGCTCTCTTAGCCCCACCCACCTCACAGGGTGTCTGTTGTGGGGAGGGGAAGGGGAAGGAGTTTGTAAGCCGCTCTGAGACTCCTTTGGGTAGTGAAGGGTGGGGTATAAATCCAATCTCCTCCTCCTCCTCCTCCTCTTCTTCTTCTTATGGTTTTGTGCCAGAAGTGACATTGGAGCAATGCCAATGTATATGTTCTTGCTCCTCAAAAGCTCTGGCCAGTTGCCAGAACTGGGCTTGCAACCCTGAATAATTTTTCCAACCTGAAACAGCTCCACAAAGCCATTGTTTTGGGGAAACATACTTGTAGCCCATCAGTACACGTGAATTTCCCAATATGAATCATTGGATACGTGTGCAAAATTTTCCCCAATTCAGGATTTGTTCCCATATGGAGAGTAGTGGCTCTCAGGGGGACTTTCTGGTTGGGACAACAGTGTGGGAGGGGAGGCTTATGCAAGTCCTTGCCTGGGAATTAAATTCCAAACATGAACATTCAGAGCACACCCATTGACAGGACCCATGGCAGACATGTGAGGGGGACACAAGGATTTTGTAATCTGATTTAATCTTCAGTTGCTTCTGCTTCTGTCTTCCCCAGTGGTGCCTTTGGCAGCACTGAGGAAGGGGGAAGCTATTTGAAGCTCTGCCCATTCTTGGCCTCCAGAGCCCTGCAGGAGATGGAGCAATCCTGCCTCTATCCTTGGGTTGCCAACCCCCAGGTGGGGTCTGGAGAGCTTTTGAAGCTATAACTGATCCACAGATGACAGAGATCAGTGCTGCTGAAGAAAATGCCTGCTTTGGAGGGTGGATTCTGTGTCATTAGATTGCCCTAAGGTCCCACTTTCCCCAAGCTCCAACCCAAAATTTCCAGGAATTTCCTAACTTAGGGTTGGCAACCCTACCATATCTTCATGCAGTGCCAGAAGACTGAGAGGGGGGGGTGTTGTGGGCCTTGCTTTATTTCTAGTGGGGCTTTTGCAAAAGGTGTTATAGCACTAGTGGGATGGGTCTTGTAGTCTCCTTCTGCAAAGCCAGCACCAAAGGAAACAGACTTCTCCCTGCCCTGTGGTCATTGAAATGTCCAGGGAACTCAGGGTAGAGGCTAGGATTGCCAACCTCCAGATGGTGACTGGAGATCTCCCGGAATCACAACAGATCTCCAGGCTATAGAGATCAGTTCCCCTGGAGAAAATGGCTGCTTTGGAAGGTGGACTCCAAGGCATAATACCTTGCTGAGGTCCCTCCCCAGGCTCCACCCCCACGAGTCTCGAAGAATTTCCCAGCCCAGATCTGGCAACCCTAGTAGAGGCACACACCTGTGGTGAGCTTGTGACATTTTGATCATAGAGCTGTTTGCATTCTACAACTGCATTGTGCAAGCACAAAACGTAGTAATACTGCGTGCAAACTTCTCAGCTGCCCCCAAGAACAAATCAGTCATCTGTAAAGATGCAGAGGGGCTTGAAAGCCCCATGCTGGGGACTGGCCAAGGGGTCCTGTGGGCAGGACATCAGTGTTAACTTTGGTGTAGTGTTTAGGAACGCGGACTCTAATCTGGGAGAACCGGGTTTGATTCCCCACTCCTCCACATGCAGCTGCTGGTGTGACCTTGGGTCAGTTACAAGTTCTTTCAGAGCTGATATCTCACGAGCAGTTCTCGAAAAAGCTCTCTCAGGCCCACCTACCTCACAGGGTGTCTGTTGTGGGGAGGTGAAAAGAAAGGAATTCGTAAACTGCAATAAGACTCTTTTGGGTAGTGAAGGGCAGGATATAAATCCAATCTCTTCTTCTCCTCTTAATGGGCTTTTGCAGCTTGCCACAAGTAGCAGAAGCAGAATTATGCTGAATAAATATTTGCACATTTGTCTAATCTGTATAATTCATTCTAGTTGCATAACTTTGTTTTTTTTTTTTAAGCATTGGGTATGCAGGCCTGGTCAGTTGGTGTTTATATTCAGAGAAGGTACAGTTTTTCCCTTTTTTACCAGGACTTGTTCTTCCAAACAGATGATCTGCCCAGGATGAGATTCAAGTGCCCCTTTTGCACTCATGTGGTGAAACGGAAAGCAGACCTGAAGCGCCACCTTCGCTGCCACACGGGAGAACGGCCTTACCCCTGCGAAGCATGCGGAAAGCGGTTTAGCAGGCTGGACCACTTGAGCAGCCACTTTCGGACAGTATGTATTTTCCATCATAGTCATTGAGCCACAGCCCTCTTTGTACACTAATAAGCAAGCGTGATGTTCAGAAACATTCACAGTGACCTCAGTCAGGAGACTCCACTTGATGCTGTCACTAAGCTTCTAGGCAGCTTACTAGGGTTGCCAGCCTCCAGGTGCTGGCTGGAGATCCCCTGCTATTAGAACTGATCTCTGGGCAACAGAGATCAGTTCCCCTGGAGAAAATGACCACTGAAAGGTGGACTCTATGATATTGTACCCTATTGAAGTCCTTCCCCTCCCCAAACTCTGCCCTCCTCAGGCTTCACCCCCCACAGATCTCTAGTTTTTTCCCAAATTGGAGCTGGCAGCCATCCAGATCAGCTTCCCAAAGAGCTTGTTTCTCAAAGGGCACTGAGGTAAAGCCTACGTAAATTGTAAATGTTAATAAATTACGGGCATGATTCAATCAAAGTTAAGCCTTTTGAATTCGGGGGGGGGGGGGGGGTTAATCACGAGCAAAATTTTGAAATTAGCAGAGCTTGATTTTACTTTGGCTGGATCATTGCCCTATATTATTATTTTTGCTGGATTTCTAGTCTGGAGCATCTCAAGGGCTAAGCAACAACAGAGTATACTAAAACCAAAGTTTGTTTATAATTCTTTTCTCCTACCCTTCCTTCAAGGCTATCAGGATTCTTCCGTCTTCCATTTTATCCTGACAAGAACTCTTTGAGGTAGCTTCTGTTGAAAGGGAGCAGTTGGCCCAAGGCCATCCATAGCTGAAATCCGTGTCTTTCCATTCCTAGTTTGACTCTCTGACTGTCCACTTGCTGGGTCTTTGGTCTAATGCAGCATGGATCTGCTTACATTTTTATATTCACTATACTGTATTTTACTTCTTTACTCAATGAGTGCTTAAAATGTGGAATTTGCTGGCAGGATGTAGTGATGGTCACAAGCATACATGACTTTAAAAAGGGGTGTTTTTTGGTGTTTTCACACATGCTAAATAATGCAGTTTCAATCCACTTCAGTGACCATTTGTAAGTGGATTTTGCCATTTCACACAGTACAATCCTTTTGAAAAGTGCAATGAAGTGGATTGAAAGTGAGTTATTTAGCACCCATAAATTCATGATTCATTAGTGGCTACTAGCCATGACATCTAAAGGGAACCTCCACATTCAGAGGCAGTTAGCCTCTGAATCCCAGTGCCAGGAGGCAACATCAGGGGAGTTTGGCCTCTATGCCCTGTTGCTGGCTCTCCCGAGTAACTGGTTAGCCAATGTGTGAAACAGGATGCTGGGCTAGATGGACCACTGCACTGATCCAGCAGGCTCTTATTATGTGCTGAAACTATTTTTTTTAAATAAAAACCTATAAAATGCCTACTAATATAAACACAATACCATAATTAAAATTACCCCATACCATATAGTTCCATTTCTGTTACTGAAAGATGTCTGGTTACAGTGATCTAAAGAAATTGTGTACTGATCTATGTAGTTAATTACTCAGTGAATTGCTTAATTTAGCAATTAATGCCTTCTGCCTGTCTAGTGTATATCACAACAGTAGCTTGCTATGAGTTATTGAAACAACTAATTTTTTAAGCTTAAATTCAGGAACACAGGCTGAGAAGCAAACATCTGACTGTTCCTATTTAATTTGTATGTTTACTATTCAGTAATTAACTCAGAGGAACTGTGGTGGCTCAAGTGGTTAAGACGCTGAAATGCAGGCTGTGGAAGGTTGGTAGTTCAGCAGTTCGAGACCCTAGTGTGCCGCATGACGGAGTGAGCTCCCACATCTAGTTCCAGCTCCTGCCAACCTAGCAGTTCGAAAGCAAGAAATTGCAAGTAGATAAATAGGTACCACTTCAGTGGGAAGGTAACAGTGTTCCGTGCACCTTGGTGTTTAGTCATGCCAGCCACATGACTAAGACATGTTTTGTCTTTCACCCATGTGCATAAGCATGTGTCCAAAGTTCTGGCTCCTTTTTGACAGCACTATAATTTCTCTGCCAAGTACTCTGGCCCCTCTAAGTCTTCTTCCCTTTGCCTCTCTTCCATGGAATACACCGGGGTGTGTGTGCAGATTTACATGAGAGTAGTCCCATTGACTTTAGTGCATTTACCCTCATGCCAATCATGGGATGCTCTCAGATTCTGATACAGAAACAGGAGAGAGGGGTTGGGGGGAATTTGTCACTCGAAAACAACTCCCCTGGGGACTCCCGATCCAGAATGACTACTGGGCCAGGGGCGATTATGTACTTATCTGAACATCACTTGTTGTTGTTCAGTTGCACAGTCGACTCCGACTCTTCGCGACCCCATGGACCTACTCCCGCCAGGCCCTCTTGTCTTCCGCCGTTTTCTGTAGTTGGCTCAATTTTCATGTTCGTTGCATCGATGACACTGTCTAACCATCTCATCCTTTGCCGTCCCCGTCTTCTTTGACCTTCAATCTTTCCCAGCATCAGGGTCTTCTCCAGTGAGTGCTCCCTTCTCATTTGGTGGCCAAAGTATTTGAGCTTCAGTTTCATTATCTGGCCTTCCAGGGAACAGTCAGGGTTGATTTCTTTTAGGATTGACTCATTTGATCTTCTTGCAGTCCAAGGGACTCTCAAGAGTCTTCTCCAGCACCATAGTTCAAAAGAATCTATTCTTTGGCGCTCGGCCTTCCTTATAGTCCAACTCTCGCAGCCATACATGACTACTGGGAATACCATTGCTTTGATCATGCGGACTTTTGTTGGCAGGGTGATGTCTCTACTTTTTATCATGCTATTTAGGTTCGCCATCGCTTTCCTCCCAAGGAGCAGGCATCTTTTAATTTCATGGCTGCTGTCACAGTCTGCGGTGATCTGGGATCCCAGGAACGTGAAGTCTGTCACTACTTCCACGACTTCCCCTTCTATTTGCCAAGGAGTGATGGGGCCGGATGCCATGATCTTAGTTTTTTTGATGTTGAGCTTCAAGCCCACTTTTGCGCTCTCCTCTTTTACCCTGAGCAAGAGGCTCTTTAGGTCCTCTTCACTTTCTGCCATTAGAGTGGTATCGTCTGCATATCTGAGGTTGTTGATCTTTTCCCCAGCAATCTTAATTCCCGCTTGTGATTCATCCAGGCCAGCATTTCGCATGATGTACTCTGCATATATATTAAATAAGCAAGGTGACAGTATACATCCTTGTCGTACTCCTTTTCCTATGCTGAACCAATCAGTTGTTCCGTATCCGGTTCTAACTGTCGCTTCTTGGCCCTTATACAGGTTTCTCAAGAGACATGTGAGGTGGTCTGGTACTCCCATCTCTTTAAGGACCTGCCATAGTTTGTTGTGATCCACACAGTCAAAGGCTTTAGCATAGTCAATGAAGCAGAAGTAGATATTTTTCTGGTACTCTCTTGCTTTCTCCATAATCCAGCGAATGTTGGCAATATGATCTCTCGTTCCTCTACCTCTTCGAAACCCAGCTTGTACTTCTGGTAGTTCTCTATCCACGTACTGTTGAAGCCTAGCTTGTAGGATCTTGAGCATGACCTTGCTAGCGTGTGATATGAGTGCAATTGTGCGATAGTTTGAACATTCCTTGGCGTTGCCCTTCTTTGGGATTGGAATGTATACTGATCTTTTCCAATCCTGTGGCCACTGTTGCGTTTTCCAAATTTGCTGGCAAATGGAGTGCAGAACTTTAACAGCATCCTCTTCTAAGACTTTGAATAGCTCAGCTGGGATACCATCACCTCCACTAGCTTTGTTGTTAGTAATGCTTTCTAAGGCCCATTTAACTTCACATTCCAGGATGTCTGGCTCGAGGTCAGTGATTATACCATCGTGGTTGTCAAGGACATCGAGGTCTTTCTTGTATAGTTCTTCTGTGTATTCTTGCCATCTTTTCCTAATCTCTTCTGCTTCTGTTAGTTCCCTACCGTTTTTGTCCTTTATCATGGCCATCTTTGCATGGAACGCTCCCTTGATTTCTCCAATTTTCTTGAAGAGATCTCTAGTCCTTCCCATTCTATTGTTTTCTTCTATTACTTTGCACTGTTCATTCAGGAAGGCCTCCTTATCTCTCCTTGCTGTTCTCTGGAAATCTGCATTCAGTTGGGTAAATCTTTCCTTTTTGCCTTTGCCTTTTGCTTTCCTTCTTTCCTCTGCTTATTTGTAAAGCCTCATCAGAAAGCCACTTTGCTTTCTTGCATTTCTTTTTCTTTGGGATGGTGGTGATTGCTGCCTCCTGTACAATGTCACGAACCTCCTTCCATAGTTCTTCAGGCACTCTCTCTATCAAATCCAGACCCTTGAATCTATTCTTCACCTCTACTGTATATTCATCAGGGATGCGATCTAAGAAAAAAAAAAGGAGGCAGAAACAGAAGGGAAGGTTCAGACTTCCTAAACAGCTTGACTTCATAAGAGGGGATTTCAGACATCCAGAAACATGGGATGGATGTGCTGACATCCATAAGCACCAGACTTTCTCCGGTGGCTGTTTACTCTGCATCCAACTTGTCATATGACAGGGTGAGTACGACTGGGGAACAGGTGCCTGTGTGACCCAGCCCATTGAATCCGTAAGGAAACAGCAACTATATCGGGCCGTCTGACCATAGCCTAAGGCTACCAAAAACACAGGTGAACAGATGATAGCCCATGAGCCACATCTAGCCCTCAGGAGCTTTTCATCCAAGCTCCAGGCTGCTTGTCAGGAGCATCAGTTTAGCAGAGTGATGCTCCCCTGAAATTGTTCAACTGGTTTAGGGCTGAATTCCATTAAGAGCAGCAAAGTTGGGAGAAAAGGGATGGCATCCAACTTGAAGCCCTCAAGCTGGAAATTTACCACCCACCTGACCTTGAGAGTTTGAGGCAGAGATGAGATTTGAATCAGGGACCCCGTTTATCCAACCTCATCCTTTACACCAGGTGCAATTTAAAACTGACCCACACAATATCAGTATACAGAATTATACATTGAACAGACACTGTTGAAGTACAAGAACTTCTTCCAAGGTCTAGTACCCATCCTTGTTTTTGTGTCCTAACTTGGCTAGTCTTGATGAAGACATTGTGGGTGTCCATCTCAAAATAATTCTTCTAACCAAAGGGGCGTCCTTCTTCTTAGATTTTTCTTTTCATCAAACCAAGCTGAGTGAAGTTTTAAGTATCTTGATATTGAGATGGCTGTTACATGTAAAAAAAAGTGTTTTGCTTTTTTGCTTTAGAGCAATGACCAAAGATAACCCTTTCAACCTTTGCAGATCCACCAAGCTTGCAAACCCATCTGCCGAAAATGCAAGCGTCATGTGACTGAAATGACCGGGCAGGTGGTCCAGGAAGGGACGAGACGGTACAGACTTTGCAATGAATGTCTGTCGGAAGCAGGCATTGACAGCATCCGGATTGACCTGGACACAGAACCACCACCTGAGTTCCCTCTGGAAGAAGACAAGGAATCGAGCTGGAATTATGGGGAAGACAACAAGTCAGACATCGAGATCGTTGAGGACGGGTCAACTGACTTGGTCATCCAGCAAGTCGATGACAGCGATGATGAAGCAGAGGAAAAAGATATAAAACCAAAAGTTAGCTAGTTATGAATGAACTGATTGAAAGCTCCTGCCTTTTTTTGTTGCCCCTTCCTTTTGTCTTGACCATAGACTCCCAACCAGCCCGTGGTTAACACACCATCTATTATATAGGCTTTCTATGACTCAGTCTCAATTTGCATGCATTTATGGACATGCTGTGTGTCTCCTTTGAATTTAGTTACTCCCAAGTATCAATATTTTGTTGCATAAGAAAAAAAATATCCATCCCGAGATGGAATCATGTATGAACAATTTATTGCTGAACTGCGATAGTGACAACTTTTGATATAGCCTAAATGGGTCTCTTCTCAAGGTTTTTTTCAATGTTGGGGAAGGGGAGCAGCACCAAATAAAGTTGACAACTTCATTGTAAGTTACTCTATTAAAGCTTTTGCAAGCGTGAGTTTATTTTTCTCCCATGCAATCATATACATACATATGTGCTGTCTAGTTGCAGCTGATTTATGGAGAGCCCAGCAAGGGGCTTTCAAGGCAAGTGAGAAGCAGAGGGAGGTGGTCTGCCATGGCCTTCCCCTGCAGAGCCTTCCTTGGTGGTAAGTACTGGCCCTCCTCAGCTTCCATGATCTGACAAGATTGGGCTATACTATACCATCTTCCCTCCCATATGCAATCATATAAAGGTATAGAAATATTTATGATTTTTTAAAAATAAGTAGACAGTGTACTTAAACAAGAGCAAAGCAGCACAATAACAGAAAAGTTACATCAGTATTCTGGACATGACTGCTTTGAGTTTTGTGGTCAAATGTCAGTTTTGCTGATAAAGCCACAGTCCATGTTTTATAAAATCCCTCACTTCTGGATGGCAATACTGACCTTTTTCCAGTGTGTTGCTATAACCAGAGAAATATTTAAATCAATATTAAATTATTCAATAGAATTCTGCTATTGAATTTCTCATGATTCTAGCCGGGCACATTTGCCCAGTCTTTAGGCCATCAAACTTCCGGATGTATTGGCCCAGTGAATAATAGTTCATAAAGCTTAAAAACTAAACATGAATTTGTTCCTGTAAGTAAGAGGAATAATAAGAATAATTCAGCTTGTCAAAACCCACCTGGGTCATTTATAAACTGTGTCTTCTGTGTTAAGTGCCATCAAGTTGCTTCCAACTTATGGTGATCCTATGGATTCGTGACCTCCAAAACATCCTATCATTAACAGCTTTCCTCAGGTCTTGCAAACTGAAGGCCCTCGTGGCTTCCTTTATTGAGTCATCTCATTTACTCTTCCTACTGCCTTGAACTTTTTAGTAAGCCATTTTTGTAGGGCTTGCAGGCAATGCTCCCTCTAAGCTGTGGAGTCTTGTGAGCAAACATTCTACTTTGCGAGCTACTGGCATTAAAGTTGTGAGCGAGCAATTTGGCTACTGCGTAAATTAGTTTGCTCTGGAGCCATCCTTCCTGAGCTAAGACAAAAATGTGTGAGCTGGAGGCTAGAAAACTGAGCTAGCTCACACTAACTCTGCTTAGAGGGAACACTGCTTGCAGGTAGTCTGGACTTGCTTGGCAGGAAGTGACCTTTTGAAACAAGAGGCTCCTCCTTGTCAGAGGCACGAGCCTTGAGGATCTTACTCAGGGCCCCGAAACTCTGCTCAGAGTACTCTTGGAATATACTTGGATGGCAATGATGTTGACTGAAGGCCCCTTTCCAGTCACCTGCATTGGAGTGTGCCATGTTTGTTTTCCTCCTGGAAGAGAAGATGGACTTCACTTGACAGAAGTGTAAGATGGTCAGGCTTTTGGAGGAGAACATTCAGAGCCTGCAGGAGAGGTTCACCACCCTTCAGGAAATCAAGGAAGGGGAGGATTTTATTGACAAGAGCTTGGGGACTCTGCAAGAACATGAAGAAGAAAGTCAAGGAGCAGAAAGAGTAGTTCTCCCTCCTGAGCCTCCTCTCAGTTCTACAGTACAAACCCAAAGACATTGACTAAGACGACACTCTGGTCCACTGGAGCTCAAGACAAAAGTAGAAGGAGAGCCACAAAGACCTGGAAAAGGGAGTGAAGAGGGCATGGTGCCACAAGGAAGTGAAAGGAAACAAAGTGGTGGTTGTCGAGGACTCTCTGCTCAGGGGTATGGAACGTAATGTGTCCAGGCTGGATCCCCTACTCCAAGAGATGTGTTACTTACCGGGGGCCAGAATTCAGGATATTACAGACCGACTGCCAAAACTGATACGACCTACTGATCAGTACCCGTTTGTGTTGGTTCATCTGGGGACAAATGACACAGCCGCGAATACCATCACGAAAATTAAAGAGGACTATGAAGCTCTTGGAAGGAAGTTGAAGGCATTGGGGGCACAGGTGGAATTCTCTTCTTCCAGTCAAAGGAAGAGGAGTGCGAAGAGAACACACCATACTCGAGGTGAATCGTTGGCTGAGATGGTGGTGCTGGCAGGAGCGCTTTGGGTTGTGGGACCACAGGATAAGTTTTCTTAGAGAAGGCCTTCTACCACATGATGGACTTTACCTCTCAAGGTCAGGGAAGAAAACGTTTGGAAAGAACCTGGAGAGCTTAATCAGGAGAGTTTTAAACTGAAGCCACAAGGGAAAGGGGACAATCAACATGGGGACTTCAAGGAAGAAGAGAAAACAGTGGGGGCCCACCTGGGTAGGACAGGTCAAACAAAGGTACAAGGCTACAAGTGCCTATATACCAATGCCTGTAGTATGGACAATAAGAAGGAAGAGTTAGAGATTCTCTTGCAAACAGAGGGCTATGATATAATAGGAATCACTGAGACTTGGTGGGAAGATTCTCATGACTGGGGTGTGGTAGTGGATGGGGATGAGTTGTTCAAGAAAAACCGGAAGGGTAGAAGAGGAGGTAGAGTGGCGCTGTATGTGAAGAGAGGGCTAGATTGTCAGGAAGTTCTGGAGAATGGGGTTGACAGCCCCGTGAAAAGTATATGGGTGAAAATAAGGGGAGGTAGGACAAAGGGTATTGTTGTTGGAGTCTGCTACAGACCGCCTGACCAGGGACAGGAAATGGATGCTGGCCTCCTTGAACAGATTGGTAGAGTGTCCAGACCATCAGAACCTTATAATTATGGGAGACTTCAACTTTCCCAATGTGTGCTGGGAGACAGGCTCAACAAAGCGACAAGAATCACGAAACTTCCTGACCTGTCTGGCCGACAACTTCCTTTTTCAAATGGTGAAGGAAGATACAAGGAGTTCGGCCATATTAGACTTAATATTAATCAACAGGGAAGAATTGGTAGATGGGGTGAAGGTGGTGGGGATCTTAGGAGGAAGTGACCATGTCCTCCTTGAATTCCAGTTGCTGTGGGGGGTCAAGGAAGTTCATAGACTCCTAGGTTAGATTTTCGTAGGGCCAACTTGATGGGAGTGTGCTGGAAGGGAAAGGCTTGATGGGAGTCATTCCGTGGGGGAGTGTGCTGGAAGGGAAAGGAGCAAGTGAAGGGTGGGCTCTTCTCAAACATGAGCTTTTGGAAGCTCAAACCCTCACTATTCCAGCAAGACGGAAACATGGTAAGGGCTCCAAGAAACCAATGTGGATGAACCGAGAGCTTCAGAATAAGCTAAGGGAGAAAAAGGAAATGGAGGGAAATGGAGGGAAGGTCAGACCTCTAAAGAGGAGTATACGAGAGTTACTAGGTACTGCAGATCAGCCATCAGGGAAACCAAAGCTCAGTATGAGTTGGGTCTGGCCAGGGGGGCTCGCTACAATAAGAAAAACTTCTACAGGTATGTGAGAAGCAAAAGCAAGGTAAAAGAGGCAACTGGACCGCTTTTGGGAGTAGAAGGAGAAACTCTGGTGGAGGACAGAGAAAAAGCAGACAGGCTTAATGACTTTTTTGCCTCTGTTTCCTCCCAGAAGACCTCAAGCCCATCTAGAGATGGTATAGGAGGACACCTGAGTGTCCAGTTGACCTTGACAGAGAGGTTGTGGAGAGGCACCTGGCTGCACTGGATGAATACAAATCCCCTGGGCCAGATGGTGTGCACCCAAGACTGCTCAAAGAACTGTCTAATGAATGTGCAGAGCCTGTGTCCATCATTTTCAAGGCCTCCTGGAAGACTGGGGATGTGCCACAAGATTGGAGAAGAGCAAATGTTATCCTGATCTTTAAGAAAGGGAAGAAGGATGACCCGGGAAACTACAGGTCAGTCAGTCTGATTTCTGTTGTTGGGAAGATATTAGAGCAGATTTTAAAGGGATCAATCTGTAAGCATCTGAAAGACCACTTAGTGATCCGGGGAAGTCAGCATGGTTTTGTCCCCAACAGATCTTATCAGACCAACCTGGTGTCCTTCTTTGATTGTGTGACGAGCTTACTGGATCATGGGAACTCTGTTGATGTGATTTACCTGGATTTCAGTAAAGCTTTTGATAAGGTTCCCCATGACATTCTGATGGGGAAACTGGAAGACTGTGGACTGGACTACAGGACAGTTTGGTGGATAGGGAACTGGTTAGAGGACCACACCCAAAGAGTGGTGGCCAATGGCGTTTCATCAGATTGAAGGAAGGTGTCCGGTGGGGTGCCACAGGGCTTGGTTTGGGGCCCGGTACTTTTCAATATTTTTATCAATCTGGATGAAGGGCTACTCATTAAATTTGCTGATGATACCAAATTGGGAGGATTAGCAGACACCCAAGAAGATAGTTAAGATTCAACAAGACTTGAATACTCTGGAGAAGTGGGCAGTAGCAAACAGGATGCAATTCAACAAAGATAAATGCACAGTATTACATCTGGGCCACAAAAATGTCAAGCACAAATACTGGATGGGGGATACGTTTCTGGGGAGTAGTGTATGCGAAAGAGATCTTGGGGTAAGGGTGGACTGTAAACTAAATATGAGCAGTCAGTGTGATGCGGTGGCAAAAAAGGCAAATTCAGTCTTGGGTTGTATTAAAAGGGCCATAGCATTGAAATCACAGGCGGTCATAGCCCCTCTGTATACTGCCTTGGTCAGACCGCACCTGGAGTACTGTGTGCAGTTCTGGAGGCCTCACTTCATAAAGGATGTGGACAAAATGGAGAGGGTGCAGAAG
>NW_015164182.1:239291-239520 GCF_001447785.1 Gekko japonicus | reverse complement strand
CATTGTCTCTTGGAGCGAAGCTCGATGTTTGTCTCTGACCGCGTGGAGCCTGAGCCGGCCACGTGGTCTGGACAGGATACATTACACCCCTCCCCCCTTGGTCCGCAGTGCACCCACAGATGAAGTCCTTCAGGTGGGCTGGTAACTTCCTGGTGCGAGGAATGCGGCGAGATTCAGGGACTGCTGCGGCTTCCACCCCTGAAGCCCTTGGAGGCGAGCTGGCCGGGAC
>NW_015164182.1:235294-239031 GCF_001447785.1 Gekko japonicus | reverse complement strand
CTGATGCCCGATTGGGGTGCAGGCAATCCAACCTGGTTGCCAGGCGGCGGCCCAGAAGTAGCTCTGCCGGGATGCGCCCTGTCGTGGTGTGGGGCATCGTTCGCTGGCCAAAAAGGAAAGCCGCCAGTTTATAATCCCAGTCCGGGGAGTCCAAGCGGCAGAGAGCGTCCTTTGTGGTTCTGACCATGCGCTCGGCCTGGCCGTTGGTGGCAGGGTGGAATGGGGCAGCTCGGACGTGGCGGATCCCATAGTAACTCGTGAATTCCTGGAATTCTGCTGACGTGAACGCCGTCCCATTGTCCATAACCAGCGTGTCTGGGATTCCCTGGGCGCTGAAGATCCACCACATCGCCTGGATGGCCGCCTTCGAGGAGGGGCAGCCCCCCCTCGCAGTGAGAAGAAGGGGCAGCAGCGCCCTCGCCATGCGCGCCCCTTCACTGTCCACCACTGGGCCCGCATGGCGAAGGTGCTGCTGCCCCCTCTTCTCACTGTGGCGGGGGGGGGGGCTGGGAAGGCCACGGCCCGGCTAGAGCTCATTACATTGATCTCCGCAATGGGCCTTCTCACTAGTTGATAATAAATTCCTACACAGAGTTTTCTTGAGTCTCTCCCAAGTCTCATGTAGCATGTTTCTTTGTGGCTGATGTTCTCTCACTTTAAAGGGAACCATCCCAGGTGTTGCTACACAACTCATTGGTTGGCCAAAGATGTACACATGCATGTATGCACAAACACCTGATCTGGCAATCCTGGGAATCCCTGGAACCACCAGGGTGGGAGGCCAAGGAAGAACAGAGTCATCTTGATGGCCTCAGTGTTTTGTATGGCAATGGTAAGGAAGGACCTTGGGCCCTAAATACAAAACATGGGCTAGGGTGCGTAGACTTGTACATCAGGCAGAAGCTGATGCCTTCCCTATCAAGCCAACTTTGCTGTGTTCTGACACAGAGTGTGGTTGTGGGGGAGGCAACTTGAACTCCCAGCTCATCCCTGAAACCCTGTGTGTGTGGGAATGTTGAGTAAGTTGCTTTCAGTTAGTTGAACCTGCCTCATGGGCTTTGAAATATACTGGGTTTGAGATGCGTATGGTGATCAGTTCATAGTTTATTAGTGATTTCAGCTCAACTCTAAGATCGAAAAACTGGAATTGCAGCCCTGCTTATAAAGCCTGCAAAGACCACAGCCCAGCACACCCCACCACCAACGATAGGCTATTTACATTACAACTACTATAGGTCCATTCCAGGATCCTGGCTGTCTATGGTTCTAGTGGAACAAGCGTAGCCAGTTTCCAGGTACTGTTCAAGCTTGGTACATAACACCACTCCCCCCTAAGTTCAGGAGCACCTCAGCAGACAAAGTCTCTTAAGTAGGCTGGTCTGCGTCATTCCCGGGTTGAACATCACGGTTCCATCTGAGGGGCCGTGGTCTCTGGACCGCGGTCCGACGGTGCTGGCACTGCACTGGTGGTCGGCTGCAGAGCTGGCAGGGTGTCTGGCAATTCCGTGGCCGCCTCGTCTCGTGTTTTGCCTTCCTGACAGTTTGGTGGTGCATTGTCTAATGGGGGTTCTCTCGTGGTCTCTGGTTCCTGTGGTTGCGGCAACCTCACCTCGTAGTCTTCCGTGGTAGCGGTTGGTGACTCCAGCTCGGCTGGAGGCCAGTTTTACCCCCCAATCGCCCTGCGTTAGTTTTGCAAGGGCCTCCTTGGTCGTCCTGACCATTCTTTCCGCCTGACCGTTAGAGGCCGGGTGGAAGGGAGCCGACGTCAGGTGCCTAATCCCGTTGTCTGATAGGAACTGGCCAAACTCCCTAGAGACAAACTGTGTCCCGTTGTCACTCACCAACACGTCTGGTAGCCCGTGGGTGGAGAACAAATGGCGCAGCACATTGATGACGGAGGTCGAAGTGGTGGAGTGCATGTGTGCAACCTCCAACCACTTTGAGTTCACGTCAACAACGATCAGGAACATTTGGCCCTGAACAGGCCCCGCAAAATCCAGGTGGAGCCTGGACTAAGGCTTTCCCGCAGATTCCCACTTCTGCGGAGTGGCGGTAGGCAGTTTGGGCCTGGCCTGCTGACATGGCATACAAACCCTGACCCACTCCTCAATGTCGGCGTCTAAGCTAGGCCACCACACATACCCCAAGGCTAACGCCTTCATGTGGACCATGCTGGGATGGCCCTCATGCAGAGATTCCAGCACCTTTTCTTGGAGTTTGAGGGGCACCACTACCCGGTTACCCCACAAAACACACCCTTTTGACACCAAAAGCTCATTTTGGCGTGCCCAAAAAGGTTTGAACTCCGGCTCCACAGTTCCTGCCGGCCACTCCCTCCACACCCAGTTTAAAACTTGGGCGAGTACACTGTCCTTAGCTGTCGCAGCAGCAATGTCCATGGAGGAGATTGGAGCCTGAGGCAGTTCATCAATGGCTAGCACCGTGCTAGCTGGAGCAGGGTCCACGTCCTGGCCGGGTGGAGGGCAGCGACTGAGGGCGTCCGCATGTCCAATCACCTTGCCCGGCCTGTGCTCAAGGTCATAATCGTACGCTGTTAGGAAGATCACCCACCACAACATTCGAGGCGACAGTATGTTGGGGATTTGCCGGTCCGGGGCAAAGATCCCCAACAGCGGTTTGTGGTCCGTTACCAGAAGAAATTTCCTTCCAAACAAAAAGTCATGAAATTTCTTGACTGCAGAAACGAGTGCCAGACACTCTTTATCAATTTGTGCATAGTTTTTTTCTGCAGCAGATAGCGACCTCGAATAAAACGTGATGGGGGCTTCACTGCCGTCTGGCTTTAAGTGGCTGAGGACTGCCCCCACCCCAAATGGAGATGCATCTGCCGCCAGTACCGACAGTTTCTGTTCATCATAGTGCGTGAGGACCACGTTCGATGACAATAAAGCCCGCTCGTGTTCCGAGCCCCACCTCCATTTCGCGTCCTTGTGGAGAAACGCATGTAATGGAGCCACCACTGACGCTTTGTGTGGCAGAAAAGCGAGGTAGAAGTTTAATAGTCCTAGAAAGAACTGGAGCTCTTTTTTGTTAAGGGGTCATGGGGCATTCTTAATTGCCGCCATCTTGTCCTCTGTGGGGTGGACACCATTTTCGTCTACCCAAAAACCCAGAAACTCCACACTTGGAACTCCTACAAGGCACTTAGACTGTTTTACCTTGAGGCCAGCGGGTTTGAAACGCTCCAACACTGCTCTCACCCATTCCATGAGCTCTTGATCAGACCACCCCCCGCGCAATCAGCACGTCATCAAAATACGGTACCATGCCTGGCACCCCTCTTAGTAAGCCCTCCATCAACCCCTGAAAGATTCCTGGGGCGACATTTACCCCGAACTGGAGTCTGTTGACCATGAAGGCCCCTCTGTGGGTAACGATAGTTTGGGCTTCTGCTGCCTCCCTAGTCACTGGTAGCTGCTGGTACGCTTGCGCTAAGTCGAGCTTGGCAAATACCTTCCCTCCCCCCAGGGATGCCAGAATGTGGCTGATCACGGGAACGGGGTAAGAGTGCTGCTGTAAGGCACGGTTAATTGTGCACTTATAGTCAGCGTAAATTCTCACCGACCCATCTGACTTTACCGGCGTCACTATTGGAGTTTCCCATTTCCTAAATGGAACTGGCTCAAGCACCCCCTGCTCGATCAGCTTGTCCAGCTCTGCTTTGATCCGGGGTTTGAGCAAGATGGGCACCTTCCGATACTTCAATCGGATTGGGG
>NW_015164182.1:182632-233694 GCF_001447785.1 Gekko japonicus | reverse complement strand
CTTGTGGAGAAACGCATGTAATGGAGCCACCACTGACGCTTTGTGTGGCAGAAAAGCGAGGTAGAAGTTTAATAGTCCTAGAAAGAACTGGAGCTCTTTTTTGTTAAGGGGTCATGGGGCATTCTTAATTGCCGCCATCTTGTCCTCTGTGGGGTGGACACCATTTTCGTCTACCCAAAAACCCAGAAACTCCACACTTGGAACTCCTACAAGGCACTTAGACTGTTTTACCTTGAGGCCAGCGGGTTTGAAACGCTCCAACACTGCTCTCACCCATTCCATGAGCTCTTGATCAGACCACCCCCCGCGCAATCAGCACGTCATCAAAATACGGTACCATGCCTGGCACCCCTCTTAGTAAGCCCTCCATCAACCCCTGAAAGATTCCTGGGGCGACATTTACCCCGAACTGGAGTCTGTTGACCATGAAGGCCCCTCTGTGGGTAACGATAGTTTGGGCTTCTGCTGCCTCCCTAGTCACTGGTAGCTGCTGGTACGCTTGCACTAAGTCGAGCTTGGCAAATACCTTCCCTCCCCCCAGGGATGCCAGAATGTGGCTGATCACGGGAACGGGGTAAGAGTGCTGCTGTAAGGCACGGTTAATTGTGCACTTATAGTCAGCGTAAATTCTCACCGACCCATCTGACTTTACCGGCGTCACTATTGGAGTTTCCCATTTCCTAAATGGAACTGGCTCAAGCACCCCCTGCTCGATCAGCTTGTCCAGCTCTGCTTTGATCCGGGGTTTGAGCAAGATGGGCACCTTCCGATACTTCAATCGGATTGGGGTCACGGAGGGATCGAGTTCGAACGACACCGGGGGCCCGTTGTACCTTCCCAAACTGCCCCCAAACACTTCAGGGAACTCCACATACAACAATGCCCATTTATTCTCAACAACATTGTTTACCCCGGTAATTGCAATACCCAGGGGTTCGAACCAATCCAGGCCAAGCAAGTTAACCCGGTCCCCCTCAGCAACCAGCAGAGATAATGTGGCACATTTCCCCTTAAATTCAACACTGAAGGTATCCCTCCCCGCCAGAGGGATACGTTTTTCCTGAAAATAAGATACCCGGGTGTCCGCCGGCTTCAACCGCCGCCGACTCCGGGTTGGGAATAGCCGCTGCCACGTCCTCGAAGAGATAACTGTTACTGATGAACCGGAGTCAACTTCCATGCTGCACGGAATGCCGTCTAGGTGGACGGTCATGTGGATCTTTCCATGACAAGCGTAGCCAGTTTCCAGGTACTGTTCAAGCTTGGTACATAACACCACTCCCCCCTAAGTTCAGGAGCACCTCAGCAGACAAAGTCTCTTAAGTAGGCTGGTCTGCGTCATTCCCGGGTTGAACATCACGGTTCCATCTGAGGGGCCGTGGTCTCTGGACCGCGGTCCGACGGTGCTGGCACTGCACTGGTGGTCGGCTGCAGAGCTGGCGTTTGACTCACTGAGAAGAGAGTCAGGTACTCTTCCGTCCTCTGTTGCGGGTTCGCAGTTACGGGTCTGCCCTACCACTGGGACAGTACTGTGTAGCGGTTGGTGACTCCAGCTCGGCTGGGAGGAGGCGGAGGCGGAGCTGGTCAATGTGCCTTCGAAGTACCTGACCATCTTCTGTCGATACTTCATAAGGCAGGGGTCCGGTGGTTTGGATGACCTTGGCAGGAATCCAGGCAGGACCACTGGAATAGTTTCTGGCGTAGATGGTATTGCCAGAGGGAAATTCTCTGGTCGCTTCCTGCGTCCCGGCAATGGGCGATGCTCCAGGGCTCGCTCCAGGTGTAGTCGGTCCAGGCATGTGGTTAGGCATCTGCCCATAAGGAGTTCCGCCAGGCTGTGGCCTGTGGTAGTGCTTGGGGTTACCCGGTAACTGAAAAGGAAAGCCGCGAGTCTGTGGTCCCAGTCCCTGTGGATGATCTGCCGGAGGGACTCCTTCATGGTACTCACCATCCTCTCCGCTTTTCCATTGGTGGCCAGGTGAAAGGGAGCGGAATGGACATGGCGGATGAGGTAGTGGCCCATAAATTCCTGGAACTTCCCCGAAGTGAAGGCGGTTCTGTTGTCTGTCATTACCACGTTGGGCAGGCCGTGTGTGCTGAAGATCTGTCGGAGAGCCCGGATCACGGCTTTGGAGGAGGTGGAAGCGACAGACACGACCTCCAACCACTTGGTGTATGCGTCCATCAAAAGGAAGAATATTTGCCCTTGGAAGGGGGCAGCAAAGTCCAGGTGTAGGCGGGGCCATGGTTTGTGGGTGGATTCCCACTGTCGCACTGGTGCCCTGGGTGGTTCCGGTCAGGTTTCTTGACAGGCGTGGCAGTGCTTGACCCAGGCCTCTATCTCATTGTCCATGCCTGGCCACCATATGTAACTTCGGGCCAGCGCTTTCATTCTTAAAATCCCCGGGTGCGTCTCATGCAGGGCCGCTAGCACTTGCTAGCATAAGGGAGCTGGGACTACCATCCGGCTCCCCCACAGTAGGCAACCCTTGTGGTCTGATAACTCATCCCGTCGGGAGGAGAAAGCTGCAAACTCCGGGCCCACCCAGCTGGTAGGCCATCCCCTCCCCACCCAGTCCAAAATGCAGGAGAGGACTCAGTTCTTTGCGGTGTGGTGGGAAACATCAGTTACCTGCAGAGGGTGGTCGGGAAGGTCCTCCATTAGCAGAATTTGGTGCACGGGAGCCAGGTCGGGATCGTAGGAGCAGAGCAGCAGGTGACTGAGGGCGTTGGCATGTCCTTCCCCAGGCGGTGGTGAAGGGAGTATTGGTACCCTGCCAGGAAAATGGACCAGCACAGCACTCACGATGATAGTATCTGGAGGGTCTGGAGATCCGGGGCCAGCAGACCCAGCAGGGGCATGTGGTCTGTGACTATGGTGAATGGCTGCCCATAGAGGTAATACAAAGACCAAAAAGAACTGTGAAAGAGTGACGCTTAAGAAATTTTTTAAAGAATCAATTATACAAAAAGTTAACAATAATAATATACATAATAATAGGAAAATGACGGTGATTTCCGGAATGTCTTGCCGTTTCGAAGGTAGATCTTCTTCCGAAGAAAGATGTGACACCTTATTAAATACAACAATATACATTTTGAAAACCTTATAACACTGTATAAATCATTCCAATACGCTTAATAATAAAATAGTATGAAACCTTACAAATACTGTCTCTCAATAATTGATTTCCTCTGGTGACGTTTCAAAGATATCAATGAAGATTTTCTATGAAATGCAACAAACAGTATTACAATACACATATCTTTTAACAATTATACACAGTACTACATAAACGACTTATCAAAAAAACTTACTGTTAAGTCGCTCACTTAACAAAGCAGTCGGAGAGTGATTCAGCAAGAACACAACTTTAGTCTTCAACTCGAACACAACTCCAACACGGATCAACGTCTGATAGCCAGAACAGCCTGTCCTGCTTGTAAACATTCCCGGCTAATGTAGCCACACCCACTGTACAAATACCAACCAATAAGGTTGTTCACATAAGGACCAATCACGAATGTTCCCGCTCAGGGAGCTTGCTAGAAGGTGATTGGTTAGGTGCTTCCTGCGCTAGTAACACGATTGAATGGATTTGGATCCTAGTCCAGGACAAAGCTTTACATTACACTTCAATTAGATGTTTCAGAACATATCATGCATTCAAGGCAGCTTTGAATACACTACAATTCCTCCCCCCTAAGTAAAAACAATCATGTACACTTGTAATCACTTAGGTAGGTCGGTGCTCGGCACACCCGCTGAGACCTACGTAGCTGTGTAGGCTCAGGACACAGCTCAGCTTGGGGGACTCCGCTTGACTCACTGGGAAGTGAGTCAGGTACACTTCCGTCCTCTCTTGCGGGTCCGCAGTTAGGGGTCTGCCCTACCACTGGGACAGTACGGGGCTCGGCAGTACTCACCTCCGGAGGAGGTCTGGGACGGTCCACTGGTTCGGGGGACTCAGCCGGTTGGGAGTCAGCCGGTTGGATTGCCCACCGCTGCCTAAGCTGGTCTATGTGGTGTCCCCACTTGCGTCCATCTACAAGCTCGACCACATACATTCTTGAACCAATATTCTCAGTTACGGTGGCTGGTAGCCACGAGTGACCCCCTGCATAGTTACGACTGTTTGGGCCTGGCCTGCTGACATGGCATACAAACCCTGACCCACTCCTCAATGTCGGCGTCTAAGCTAGGCCACCACACATACCCCAAGGCTAACGCCTTCATGTGGACCATGCTGGGATGGCCCTCATGCAGAGATTCCAGCACCTTTTCTTGGAGTTTGAGGGGCACCACTACCCGGTTACCCCACAAAACACACCCTTTTGACACCAAAAGCTCATTTTGGCGTGCCCAAAAAGGTTTGAACTCCGGCTCCACAGTTCCTGCCGGCCACTCCCTCCACACCCAGTTTAAAACTTGGGCGAGTACACTGTCCTTAGCTGTCGCAGCAGCAATGTCCATGGAGGAGATTGGAGCCTGAGGCAGTTCATCAATGGCTAGCACCATGCTAGATGGAGCAGGGTCCACGTCCTGGCTGGGTGGAGGGCAGCGACTGAGGGCGTCCGCATGTCCAATCACCTTGCCCGGCCTGTGCTCAAAGTCATAATCGTACGCTGTTAGGAAGATCACCCACCACAACATTCGAGGCGACAGTATGTTGGGGATTTGCCGGTCCGGGGCAAAGATCCCCAACAGCGGTTTGTGGTCCGTTACCAGAAGAAATTTCCTTCCAAACAAAAAGTCATGAAATTTCTTGACTGCAGAAACGAGTGCCAGACCCTCTTTATCAATTTGTGCATAGTTTTTTTCTGCAGCAGATAGCGACCTCGAATAAAACGCGATGGGGGCTTCACTGCCGTCTGGCTTTAAGTGGCTGAGGACTGCCCCCACCCCAAATGGAGATGCATCTGCCGCCAGTACCAACAGTTTCTGTTCATCATAGTGCGTGAGGACCACGTTCGATGACAATAAAGCCCGCTCGTGTTCCGAGCCCCACCTCCATTTCACGTCCTTGTGGAGAAGCGCGTGTAATGGAGCCACCACTGACGCTTTGTGTGGCAGAAAAGCGAGGTAGAAGTTTAATAGTCCTAGAAAGAACTGGAGCTCTTTTTTGTTAAGGGGTCATGGGGCATTCTTAATTGCCGCCATCTTGTCCTCTGTGGGGTGGACACCATTTTCGTCTACCCAAAAACCCAGAAACTCCACACTTGGAACTCCTACAAGGCACTTAGACTGTTTTACCTTGAGGCCAGCGGGATTGAAACGCTCCAACACTGCTCTCACCCATTCCATGAGCTCTTGATCAGACCCCCCCCCGCGCAATCAGCACGTCATCAAAATACGGTACCATGCCTGGCACCCCTCTTAGTAAGCCCTCCATCAACCCCTGAAAGATCCCTGGGGCGACATTTACCCCGAACTGGAGTCTGTTGACCATGAAGGCCCCTCTGTGGGTAACGATAGTTTGGGCTTCTGCTGCCTCCCTAGTCACTGGTAGCTGCTGGTACGCTTGCACTAAGTCGAGCTTGGCAAATACCTTCCCTCCCCCCAGGGATGCCAGAATGTGGCTGATCACGGGAACGGGGTAAGAGTGCTGCTGTAAGGCACGGTTAATTGTGCACTTATAGCCAGCGCAAATTCTCACCGACCCATCTGACTTTACCGGCGTCACTATTGGAGTTTCCCATTTCCTAAATGGAACTGGCTCAAGCACCCCCTGCTCGATCAGCTTGTCCAGCTCTGCTTCGATCCGGGGTTTGAGCAAGATGGGCACCTTCCGATACTTCAATCGGATTGGGGTCACGGAGGGATCGAGTTCGAACGACACCAGGGGCCCGTTGTACCTTCCCAAACTGCCCCCAAACACTTCAGGGAACTCCACATACAACAATGCCCATTTATTCTCAACAACATTGTTTACCCCGGTAATTGCAATACCCAGGGGTTCAAACCAATCCAGGCCAATCCTCAGCAACCAGCAGAGATAATGTGGCACATTTCCCCTTAAATTCAACACTGAAGGTATCCCTCCCTGCCAGAGGGATACGTTTTTCCGGAAAATAAGATACCCGGGTGTCCGCCGGCTTCAACCGCCGCCGACTCCGGGTTGGGAATAGCCGCTGCCACGTCCTCGAAGAGATAACTGTCACCGATGAACCGGAGTCAACTTCCATGCTGCACAGAATGCCGTCTAGGTGGACGGTCATGTGGATCTTTCCATGACTGCTGGTACAAAGGACGGTCGTGGCGGATGACAGACTCGTTGTCATCTGACAGCTGGCGTCTCTGATGGCTGCTTGTGAGCGTTGGTTCCTTGTTGGGGATGTTGGTGCTTGCTTCTTTGGCCCAGATGGCCTCACCTCCCACACGCTCAACACACGATGTCTTTTGACCAACAGCGCTCATGAGGATGGTTCCCACCACAACCGGTGCACACTGGGCTGGCTCCAGGCTTCACTCGGGTCTGCTTGTCAGCTCCCGCTTTGACTTTGTACACGTCCTCGTCAACGTCACCACTCTCTTTGCCGGAAGCCTGGTGGTGTACATGCTGCTCTGTCAACGCCAACCGCTGGCGTACCTCTCTGGTTGACTTGTCAGCTGCCTCTGAGGTGACGGCCTCAGAGTAGGCGACAGCCCAAGTCAGGCATATGGACGCCTGCGAGGCCTTCCCCCCAAAAGAAGCAGTATGCCCCTTGGAAAGCTTGGTTTGCAAAGGGCATCAGTTCAAATAGCCCCAATTCGCAAGTGCAGTCACTCTGGATCAAACAGCCCAAGTCAGGGTGGTGCGAGCGAACAACCGCTGTTGCAACCGTTCGTCCCTCATCCCGCACACCAGTCAGTCTTGGAGGAAGACTGTAAAGTTGAAATGAGTTCACAACCGGGTACTCATTATGTTGGAATATGTGGACTTTTTTACAATATTGTATAAGTGAGAATGTTGGACAAATTGTTGCAATTTTGTAAAGTTTTAGAAAAGCTCCAAATGGGGCCTGGAGATCTCCTGGAATTATCACTGATCTCCAGGTGGCAGAGATCAATTCCCCTTAGAGTTGCCAGCTCCAGGTTGAGAAATACCTTGTTTGGGGTTTTGGCAGAATGACAGGAGAACCAATTCCTCCGCCCTGTGGAAAACCAAATTAATCTTTGGAACAAAGGCTGGGTCTAACTTAAGGACCTCCTTGTCCTGATGGAAAACACGCAGCTCTTTATTGATGGACAGGGCCCTCAATTCCGACACTCTGTGTGCCGAGGTAATTCCTACCAGAAAAAGGGTCTTGAAGGTCAATTCTTTGAGTGGGCAAGAGGCCATAGGTTCAAAGGGATGCTTACATAAGGCCCTTAGGACCATGTTTAGATTCCAGGTGGGGAATCTGTGTACCTCCAGAGGGTTAATCAAGGATGCCTCCTTTAGAAACCTTTTAACGTGAGCATGATGAAGGAGTGACTTCCCGTGTCTGACTCCCTGAACTTCCGAGATAGCTGAAACCTGTCTCCTCAGTGTGCTCGTACTGAGCCCCTTATCTAGCCCATCCTGCAAAAAATGAAGAACCATTCTAACGGAGGCCCTAAGGGGTTCTATCCCTTGACCTGCACACCAGGATTGAAAAACCTGCCAGGTGGCATTATAGGATCTATTAGTGAAAGCCTTCCTGGATGCTAGCATGGTAGAAACTACCTTCTCGGGGTAGCCTGCCTCCACTAGCATCTCCCGCTCAATCTCCACGCTGCGAGTCTGAGCATCTCTGGGTGTGGGTGTCTTGTGAGACCCTGTGTCAGTAGGTCTTCCCTCTCTGGAAGATGCCACAGGTCCTCCGAAGACAGACTCCTTAGTTCTTGAAACCACGCTCTCCGTGGCCAAAAAGGGGCTATCAGCACCACTTCCACCCTCTGCTGTCGGATTTTTTGAATGACTCGGGGCAGGATTTGTATTGGAGGAAACGCATAAAGGAGACCTGGAGGCCAGTCGCAATTTAGGGCGTCTGTTCCATTGGCCTGGATGTTTCTTGTCCTGGAGAAGAACTCTGGGACTTAATGATTGTACTCTGTCGCGAGCAAGTCCATGCTGACTTCCCCGAACTTGTCGCATATCTGTTTGAACACTTCCCTGTTTAGGGACCATTCTCACATTCTGCTGAGCCAGTCCGCCAGAGCATTGTCTTTTCCTGCCACGTGTGCTGCTTTCAGCGATAACAGATGGCTCTCCGCCCAGGTCACCAGTTCGGATGCTTCGTGGTGAAGAGACCTTACCCAAGTCCCGCCTTGACAGTTCACGTGTGCCTTGGCCGTCATGTTGTCCATCTTGACAAGTACATGCTGACCCGAAAGATGTTTGCTGAGGCTCAGGAGACCCAGGCATATTGCCCTGAGTTCTAGGAAGTTGATACTCTTCTGCATCTGTTCCACTGTCAACTCCCCCTGAACCATTTGACTCCTCGAGTGTGCTCCCCATCCTGACAGGCTGGTGTCTGTTGTCATAATCAGTCTCGGTAGATCTCGAAGAAGTGAACTGTGTATGAGAGCTGTTGTCAGATCTCCAGAGGTAGTTGCAGTAGCATGTGTCTCTTGCATGCAATTGCTTCCTGGTGGGGAAGCAGGAATCTCTGCAAGGGTCTGGCATGGAATCTGGCACACTGAACAATCTCTTGACAGGAGACCAGCATCCCCAGAAGTTTGGTTAGTGTCATCAGTTCTGAAGTGGGAGACTCCATGACTTCTGTTAGTAGCGATCGGATTTTCGTTTCCCTGTCCTGAGACAGAAAAACCCGATCCTGAACCGTGTCTATCTTCACCCCAGGTGGAGCAGCCTTTGAGAAGGTTGGAGGTAACTCTTCCAGGTTGATCACGAAGCCATGTTCCTTTCGAGTATCTACTGTGATCTGATAGGTTCTCACAGTCTCCTGGAACGACGGGGCTTTTATAAAAATGTCATCCAGGTACAGAAACAGGTGAACCCCTTTCATCCTGAGGTGCGCCAAAAAGGGCCACTAACACTTTCGTGAAGACCCTCGGTGAGGATTTCAGCCTGAATGGGAGGTTCCTGTACTGAAAGTGTTGACCCACATAGACGAACCGTAGGAATCTTCGGTGAAAGTTGTGGATGGGGATGTGGAGGTAATGCTTCCGCCAGATCTATAGATATCATAAAATCCCCTTCTTGAATTGCTGCCAGTATGGACGTGAGGGTTTCCATCCTCAACTTCCTGTCACTGATATGGTTGTTCAGCCATTTGAGGTCTAATATGGCTCTTGTACCTCCATTTCTCTTTGGTACTATAAAAAAGATTAAGTAAATGCCAAGCCCCTGCTAGGGGGATGGGACTCTCTCTATGGCTCTGATATCTATGAGGTGACGTATTGGGTCTTTGGTCTGACGATGCTTCATCCTGTTGTCGTACTTTCTGATTTGGATGAAGTGCTGTTGGGGAATGGCGGAGAACTCTAGTTTGTAGCTCTGTGACACGGTCAGCTGATGCCCAATCATATGCTGCCCTAGCAAACAGCGAGCCCGCAGTGGAGGCCTTGATTGAAGACGAAGAGGCTTCGAAGTTCTTGTGAAGGGCCTGTTCTATTCTTCTGTCTGTGTGGTCCTTTGGCATCCCATCTGCATCCATGGGTAGCACTGAGCTGGAGGACAGACTGGTGATGGGGTCATCCACCACTGGCAGCTTCAGCTTCCTGGTGGCTTCTGGCATCAGGGAGTAAAACTTAGAGAAGAGGTGGTGGTTAGCCTTAGGTTTAGCTGGGAACTCCCACTCAGCCTTCATGATATTGTAGAAGGAAGCTGGGAGTGGCAGACCTGGTTGTGAGACTGCTAATTTAGGTATTAGTTTGCCTGTACCTCTTTGGAATTCTGATTCCTGCTCTGTTTCCTCCTTGGGTTTAGATGTGAGATCTAAGGTTCTCAGGACCTTGGGCAGGAGGTGAGAGTAAAGCTCCTGTGGGAAGAGTCTGGATTGAACCGAAGGCATCACTTCCTCCTTTTCCTCTGATAGTTATCCTTCTTCTTTTTTTGATGAAGAGGTAGTGGAATCAAGCTCTATTTCCCTACTCCCCAGTAGGGGACTGCGATCCCTGATGGGAGATTTGCTTTTCCTGTGTTTTGGCCCAGGGGGAGACCTAGAGGGACTTGAGGAATTGTCCTCCTGGCTAGGTCTGGCCTGTTTGGTAGCCCTACCCCTGTGTACAGGTGCTTGGGGCTAGGAGTCTTGGAAAGTTTCTCTAAGCATTTCTTTAAACTCCTTTCTCATCTCTCCTTTCAATCAGTTCAGAAGTTCAACTTTATCTGAGTCCCTGCTTTCCTGGTTCAATGGCTCCATAGAGTCCTGTGAGGCCAGGGAGACAGAAAGTCTGGGTAGGCTCAGCTCTCCAAAGGGGCTTTCTCTCTCTTGAGAACTACCTGGCTTAGCCTTGTCAGCCATTCTCTCTCTCTCTCCTTTCCTGTTGGGAGGGGAATGAAAGCGAAACTACTATCAGGAGGGTGGAAGTATGCCCTGGCTGTTTCTGCCCAGTCACTCCGTCCCTCTCCGTTGTCCCCATAGACTGGTATTCCAAGTCTTCTATGTGGTCTCCCCTCCCAGGGGCCCTGTTTGGCTGTACAGTCTAGGAGTAACAGGCTGGAACAAAGCAAGGCTCTAGGCCCGCCTGAAGGGGCCTAGCAGAGAGAGTTTTCAAAATGGCTGTCGCCATTTTCCCGCCATAAAAATTGCGCATTTTCTCCCCTTCTAGGAGCAACCCTTATTTACTGGGCTAACACCCTGTACCCATGGAAAGGGGGTGCCCTGGAGGGGTAGCACCAGACTCCATATCACCCCCCCCTCTTTCGGCCTCTCCAGCCTTAGAGGAAGGTAAAAGGTAAAGGTTCCCTTGCTCAAAAGCCAGTCAAATCCGACTCTAGGGTTGCGGTGCTCATCTCCGTTTCAAAGCTGAAGAGCCAGCGCTGTCCGAAGACGTTTCCGTGGTCATGTGGCTGGCATGACTAAACACCAAGGCGCACAGAGCGCTGTTACCTTCCCACTGAAGTAGTACCTATTTATCTACTTTGTTACGATATGAGCTTATGTTTGCATTTCTGTATAGTGGTGATGCTGTATATGTGTCTCTAGCATGAGTATCTATGCACTGTATTCAGGGACTACTGTTGGTTGTGTTGCTTTGTCTTGCATTTCATGCTTGCCTAGAAATAAGCAAGACATGGGCTGCCTGCTGCTTCAACGGACCATGTGCTTCCCTGGAATGTCTCCCGTGATGCCCCGGGATAGAGGAGACACAACGCCATTGCACCCACTTGGAGAGCTATGGAAAATCACTGCGAACCCCGGCATAGTCAGAAGTTGCCCATGGAAACGGAAGATTCACACCTAACCACATGGCCCCGCTTTGATGTAGGATAGAAAATCTGCATATCGCCCCCTTGCCCTTTCTAGGACGTCACCCCCTGTCCGACCTATAGTGTAGGGGAAGAGGACGAACCCCAAGTTTTATGATAGATAGAGACTGCCCCAAAAGGGAGCTTTTAAAAGGAGAAGACGCAGCCATTGCTCGCTCTCTTGCGCTATGGCTCTCTTGCTCTTGCTTTTTGCCTGCTTGCTTGCTCCTGCTCTCGTTCCCGGGAGTTATGACTCCAGGAACGCTCACGTGGTCTGGCCTATCCAGCCCGTGTGTCTACAGAGCCACCCGCCTCTCCTTGGCTGCCTTTCTTGGAAAGAGGAGATTTCTTCTCTCAGTTGGATCTCAGATGAGTATGATCGAATACCTTAGAGTCATCCCCCTTATTTGATGCTTTTGTTATTTTCTATGCTGTAATTGTTCTGATGTACTATTGTAACTAAGGAGCTTGTTGTGAATCTTGTATGTTTCCGATTTTGTATGTCTGATGAAACCATTTAGTAAAGGCAACATTGATTTAACAAATAGTGTGTTGTCTGACTCCCTCACAAATAGCAAGCGTTCCCCCTTTGACCATCTGACCTCTGTATAAACTGGTTAGAACTTACGCACAGCCACAAACCCCCTTTCCTGAGGTAGATAACTCGGATTGGGTCTCCAGGAATTTCCGGGAGGAGTTGGCATAACAACTTACAATTTCTTGCTTTCGAACTGCTAGGTTGGCAGGAGCTGGAACTAGAGATGGGAGCTCACTCCGTCATGCGGCACCCGGGTCCTGAACTGCTGAACTACTGACCTTCCACAGCCTGCAGTTCAGCGTCTTAACCACTTGAGCCACCGCAGCTCCTAGACGAAGGTAGTAGGAAAGAAAAAACCCTTTTCTCCTGCCTCGCCTCGACGCACCACGCTCCTTTCCCGAAGAGGGAACCTACTTGGGAGTAAGGAGGTGTGTGGCTTGCCCAGTTTACTGTGCTTCAGAAGGCAGGATGGCTCTTCCCCTGGTCTCTTGATGATCCCAGGAGCTTCTGCAGCCTGGGGGTGGGGGTGGTCAGGTACACAGCTCCTTCCCTCCACTGCAATCTGGACTCCTCCGCACTCCCCAGAGACTCCAGGAGCAGGCCCTCCGCCCGAAGGCAGGTAAGACCGGCGGGGTCCTTGGGAGTCCAACTGAGCTACGTGGCGACCAGGGACCACCTGATGCCCACCAGCTCCTTTTCACACCGCCAATAATATGCACCACTCGGTGCTGCAGCTTGGAGTCTTCTTCCTTCTTCTATCTTTAAACTGTGTTCTTCTGTTGGCTGTGCTTTGCAGCGCTGCTCAGACACGTCCTGCTGCAAGGCAGGGCCGGCAAGAACTGGGAAGCCTCAAGGGGATAAGCCCCTCCCCGCCTGACTCAAAGCTTAGAGCTGACCCTGCAGAGGAAAAAGGAGCTTCTCCCAGAAGTAAGGACTGTCCCATGATCTGAACCACTGGAGGCTACCCATATTCAGGGAGCAGCTTTCTGACTTCATTAGTGTGCCATCCTCTAGCAAGGGCACCAATGAACCCCACCACTGGCTACGGCCCCTGCAATGAAGTCAGCTACTGCCAAAACCCTGCAGCAGTTAGGGGAAAATTTAGCAGCACATCAAGCTCCTCCTACTGGCCACCTGTTATAACTGCAGGCATCTCTAAGCACGAACAGGGACATTTGCATCCGTGGCCAAAATAATTTAAAACGTACAATTCATTTTCAACATTACATGAAACTAGTTTGTTTTTGTATTTAGCGTGAAGTATCAAGCCTGCTGGTTTTTTCCTTTAAAAATACTTGACCACCTCTGTCTTGATTAGTCAAACAGCAAAACAGGCTTAGGTGCTTGCCCCAATTCATGAGCTTGAGTAAGCAGGAACAGGATTGAGGTTTATAAAATAATGCATGAGGTAAAGAAAGTGGACAGAGATGAGTTTTTCTTCTCCCTCTCCCATAATACTAGACCACAGGTGCACCCAATGAAGTTTATGGTAGGGAACGCAACATAGTATAGTTGATCTTGTCAGAACTCAGAAGCTATGCAGGATTGGTTCTTGGATGGGAGACCACCAAAAAAAGGCACTGGAGAGGAAGGCAATGGCAAACCACCTCTGCTTCTCACTGTCACACATACATTCATACATAATTAAGTTGATGGGTGATAGGTTCAGGGTGGGCAAGGGGTAGTACTACTTTACTCAATGAGTAATTAACTTGTGGAATTCACTACCAGTGAACATAGTAATGGACATGAGGGTAGGTGGTTTTAAGATGGCATTAGACAGGTCCATCAACTGCTACTAGTTATGCTGACTAAAGGGAAGCTCCATATTTAAATTGAGACTTTGATGTTGGATTTGTAATTGGTTATTTGTGTTGTATTTTATATTTTGTATTGTGAATTTTGAATATTGAAAATGTTTTCTTAGTTTGTATGTTTAAAGTTTTTTAAAAAGAAAAATCTCTATCTCCCTTAAAAAAAAAAGCCCCTATTTGCCATATTTAGAGGCAGTGAACATCTAAAATGCAACTGGTTTGGCCACAGTGTGAAACAGGACACTGGCCTAGAGGGACCACAGGTCTGGTTTGTCAAGACTCTTCTGTCCAGGGGGGGAAAAGAGCCTGTTCAGGCTGAGACCTGCTCCTTGTTTAGGCTTATAGAGAGGACATAAATAAGTGGTTTCACTGCAGTGTTGGGAGGGGCAGCTGTATTCTCTTGACAGCCCATGACCCAAGATGAAAAGCAGGCATATGAATATTTTAAAAACACATTTTATTTGGGGCTGTAACCATAGCATGACAGCAGCACTGTGACTTACTGGGAATGTTCCCATTGGGCTGCTTTGCCAGCCGAACTTAGACCTGGTTCATGGGAATGACAGCAGCCCCACCCTGGCCACTTGACTGAGCATGCTCAAGGGCTGCCTCTGTTCCCCAATGATACTCTAAGACATACTTACTTTAAAAATGATAGGCCAACATAAATAGCCACTGATGTACCCCTTTCTCTTCCCCACATTTTGACAATTGCTTTCCTGAGGCCTACAAGGAACAACCCAAAGGGGGAAAGCAAATGGTTAAGGAGATGCTGCTTAATACAGGTTGGTGTTATCATCTCACACCCACATCACATTAGGACCTCAGAGCATAAGAGGAGACTGCTGGATCACACCCCGGTCCATCTATTCCAACATACTATTTCACACTGCAGCCAGTCCTCCAAAGGAAGTTTAGAAAACTTATTGAGGACCAAAAGTTAAAAACATAAGTATACAAAAGAGTGTTTATTAGGGGTCCAAATAAAGCCTCATAAAATGTTGTTACAAATACACAAAAAAGGACAGTGTATGAACTGACACATTTCCCCTCTCTTTTTTTTTGGGGGGGGGGGGTCACACTGCAGTCAACCGGTTGCCCTGGAGGACTAAATAAACAGGGCATAGAGGCTGAGACCCTTCCCTGCTGCTGTCTCCCAGCACTGAGATTCAGAGGTGTGCTGCCTCTGTATGTGGAAGCTCCCTTCATTCACTGCAGCTAGTAGCCAGTCACTGATGACCCTCTCCTTGGCCAATTCATATCACTCTGTTTTAATACTATCTGTGCCCGTGGCCATTGGTTCCTCCACTGACATTGAATTTCAGTTAAATTACTTGTTGAGCAAAGAAGTTTGTCTGTCCTGAACCTATTTCTCAACGATTTCATTGGGTGACACCCCCCCGCCAAAGTTCTAACATTATGCTGTTTCTTCAGTAACATTTTAGGCCTAGGTCTGTAAGAGGGCTATAAGTGTACAGCAAACACAGAGAATGCCACGGGCTCCATCTTGTCCGTGGTGAACGCACACAGCAAAATTGTGGCAGGAAGCAGCAAAGCTCTTCTTCCCCCACCCTGCCAGCCCACTGGGGAGTGGAAGCTTGTGAATCTAGTCCTCTCCCTTCCCTCAGGCAAAGAGCACAAGCTAAGACTAGTCTGCATTCCAGGCCTGAGTGGAAGAACAAGGGGTCAGCGTGGGATAGGAGAGGCACGCAGGGGTCACCCACTGCCTGTAACAGCTGAGCACCTGTACATGTAAATAGGCAGAGAGAAGCAGCAACTGGGCGCTGTCAGGATCCCTCTCTGTGCAGAACCACATTAAGCCCTAAGTGTTAAGGGAACACCATCTGCCCCGAGCAGAGGGAGAGGCCCTCGGCTCTCTCCATCTCTGCTGCTGGCACTTTGGGAAGTTTTATTTATGTTTGGATTACCCCGAAGGCTCAGGGTGGCTGACAAGGGCACTATGTGCCAAGGTTATAACAATAAAACACATAATATAAAACAATAATTTACAATAAAATATAGTAATAAATTTACAATACAAATTTAACCAAGATGGGTAGATCTTAACCTCCATAATAACTTCCTGAGATCTTGTCATCCAATCCCTGCCCGGACACCTCGCTCCCCCCAGTGGGGTCCAGATAATCATGATGGTAATACAACAGTGCATAGGAGGTGAAGGTGGAATAGTAGTGGCGGCGGCTCCTACTCAAAGGCCTGGCGGAAGAGCTCCGTCTTACAGGCCCTGTGGAACTGAGAAAGGTCTCACACGGCCCGGATCTCTTCCGGGAGCTCCTTCCACCAGGTAGGAGCCGCCACTGAAAATGTCCTGGTCACCGCAAATTTAACATCTCTAGGGCCTGGAATTTCCAGGAGATGACGCCCCCCCGGACCGTAGTGCCCTTGGGGGAACATATGGAGAAAGGCGGTTCCTCAGGTAGGCTGGACCCTGGCCATAAAGGGATTTAAAGGTCAAAACCAGTACTTTGAAGCGAATCCGGTACGCTATTGGCAGCCAGTGCAGTGCTTTCAGCACAGGCTGAATGTGGTCCCTCCTCGAGAGACCCATCAACAGCCTGGCCGCAGCATTCTGCACTAGCTGCAGCTTCCAGATTTGCGACAAAGACAGCCCCATGTAGAGAGCGTTACAGTAGTCTAGCCTTGAGGTGACTGTCGCATGGATCACTGTGACCAGATCCTCACGGCTAAGGTAGGGGACCAACTGCCGAGCCAGCCCAAGATGATAAAAGGCTACCCCGGCAGTGGCTGCCACCTGGGTCTCCATCATTAAAGAGGAGTCCAGGCGCACCCCCAAACTCCTAACCTCTGACGCTGGTACCAAAGGCATCCCATCGAAGGTCGGGAGAGGGAGCCCCAACCCCAATCCGATCCGACTCAGGCCCAGGACCTCCGTCTTTGCCAGGTTTAGTTTCAACCGGCTCAGCCTGAGCCAACTAGCCACAGCTTGTAACGCCCGATGCAGGTCATCGGGAGTAGAGTCCGACCAGCCGCCTAGCATCAGATAGAGCTGGGTGTCATCAGCATATTGATAACACCCAAGCCCACAACTCCAGGCAATCTTGCAAGGGGGCGCATGTAGATGTTAAACAACATTGGGGACAACACGGCCCCCTGAGGCACCCCACACTCAAGGGGATGTCTCTGGAACATTGCAAGTGTATGTGTGGCTGTGAGCAGACAGGCAGGTAAACAACCAAACTAGATTCTTATTGTACCCAACTTCTCCTGCTGTGCAAGAGCATCAGTGCTCACTGGCCCCAACAATGACCTTTTTACATTTTAAAATCCAGATCATGTTTAATGTCTTTAAAAAGTTAATTTTGCAAACCCTCCTTTCTGTCCCTGTGATTTGACTGTTGCAGATATATTCTGTCTTTAATCAACAGCTAGGGTGAGTCTCCCCCCACCCCCAACCCCACTCATACACATCATGGAACTGTGCAGTGCTTGAATCTCAGAATTCAAATTGCAGAATATTGTGACATGTTGGGTTCTTGTATCCCACACAGAAATACTTTGCAGTACCATCTTGTAGCAAAATGGCTGGATTTCTACTGCAAAGATGGAGGGTATAAAACAGTTAATCTCAGAGTCCAGCAAACACGCTACATGCCCAGGCAGGTCTGTTGATATTAATGCTGTTGCCAAGGAAACGGCACCTAGGGGTCCAATCCCAATGCAAGCCTGTTAAACCCACAACTGAAATCAGCACACACATACAGAGATGGTCTCTAAGATGCTCTTTCCAATTCCAAACACACAGAAAGAATTCTCTCTCCCTGTTCCCATTTTTTTTTAGGTGAGTGCAAGTATGAGGTGATTGGGAAATGTATGCTTTCTTCTTCTGTCCCATTATGTATGAATTCCCACTCCAATCTATTCTGTGGTTTATTTTAACCATGGTGCATTGTTACATCTTCACCCACGTTGGTCATGCTTAAGTTTAAGCCTTGAGAACCATGGTTTGAAGAAGGGAGGGGGACAAGCTGTTTGTGTTCCTTGCCTGGGTGGAGAGAAGGAAGCACGCTGCTCTCTGTTTCTCCTAACCATGGTTTAGGAGATTGGGCACATTACATTTGTATGGAACACAGGGTGTACTGCTTCCTATGGGGGCTGAACAAGGAGACAGGGTGAGGAATACGATCTTCTGGTAAAAAGGATGCTGCAAGGAATTCCATCTGACCTGAGAGATGGGTTTAAAATGACAACAGGAAGTACAAGAAGAAAGCTTGGCATGCAGGACAGCACAGAATCTGTCCATATTTTCAGAGGGTAGCCATGTCAGTGTGCAACGGAACAGCCAGACTCAAGTCCTGTAGCACCTCAGAGACCAACAAGAATCTTGAGGAGCTTTGGTTCTCAAAAGCTTATATCCCAAAAATCTTGTTGCACTCAAATCTAGCTTGGTCCATATTGACATTATAATTCTTTGTGCCACCTTTTTCCTCACTAAAAGAATATTATCCTTCTTAAATTTACTCTAAGTAAGAAGCCAGCCCCAATGGGTATTAATCTTTCCACAAGCATGCGCTCTTCAGAACATCCCTGCTGCGCTTCATCTTCCACTAAGGCATCCCAGAATGAGACATTCCCTGAGATTCTCTCCTGTTCAGTTGCTCCAGATATCTTCATGTCCTTGCAGAACTGTGAGTCAACTAGCCCATGTTATCCTCCAGAGGAACAGGCCCTCTGCTTGGGAGTGTTGAGAACATCTGCCAAGGCATGAGGATGGGCTGGTTTTCTTCTTTTAGATGTCAATGATGACAAAGACCTCTATTTTTTCTTTCTCGTGGATCTGCATTGCTGAGTATGTTATAGCTTTGACCTCTGTGCCCTGAAGAGGAATAAGAAAAGAAAAGGAAATTGTGCAGTTAGGTTTCTAGATTCCTGTGTGCAAAAACAGGATTTTTTTTTCAGTCAAAGCATCCTCAGTCTCCTAGAATTTTTTCAATTCTGTGTTCAATTGCATTTGTTCATCCAGACATTGTCCCACTTTCCAAGGCCTAGTGCAGACAAAATGCCATCCAGTTTCCAAACAGTGGTTTTGCAAATTAGAGCACTTCACGGACTTGCATGTTCCTGTGGGCATTCATCCTTCATTTCTACTTTGCAGCCTTTCCAGGGTTACCATTAAGTCTTTACTTATGGCCAGCTACAGTTACCAAGATGATTTGCAAGTGGGTTGACTACTTGCAGTCTAACAATGGCTATCAAAAGTTTATTTCTTTACTTGATCTACATCCTGCCTTTCTCCCCAACAGGAACCCAAAGCAGCTGACAGTGTTCTCTGCTCCTCCATTTTATCCTCACAACAGCCCTGTAAGGTTGGATAGGCTGAGAGTGTGTGACTGGCCCAAGGTCACCCAGCAAGCTTCCATGGTAGAGTAGGGATCTGAACCTGCATCTCCCATCTTCCTTACTGACACTCTAACCACATCACCACATTGACTCCTGTGCAGTCATATTATTTAACCACTACTTTCAAAACTGAAATGGAAGGAAGGCCATGCCCATGCAGGTGATGGGAAGAGGAACGGGTGGGGACTCCCAAGCAACAAGCCATGTTTGGGTGAATGCACCGTGCAACATCCGCAGCAAGGCTAAAACTCTGAGCAAGGAATAACAGCAGCAGCATCTTTCAGTTGAATAGTAGGAGGGAACATGCTACCACAATCAGTGGCTTCTGCTGTCACCGCCTCACCCCACCCTCCATTCTGAGGACATTCTCATTTCTAATCACAGGTTGCGCCCTCCAACTGCAACCCTCTTTGTTCCTCCTGAATCACTGGAGTCATCCTGCCCCCAATGGGCTTATGAAAGAGCTAATAGAACTATGTCTTGCGGCTGCTAGGAATGTCATTGCATTTCACTGGAAATCTAAGACGACGCTGCAATTGAGCGACTGGTACCTGAAACTGTGGGACTTTTTTTTACAGGACAAAGTATCCACTAGTATCCTTCGATCTGAGAATCAACCCGTTCCTGACAATCTCCAAGAAAAATGGATGCCCCTCTTAGAAGCGTCAGCAGCACATAAAATCGACACTTCCCTGTTTGCTCTTCATAAACATCAGGACTTGCTTTCTTATTTTTAACTGTTTTTTAAAATTTAATTTAAATTTTTTTAAAAAAGGACATTCTCCATATCAGAGGCACCATCTCTTCTTATTATCTTCCAAAGAATCTGGGGCAGTAATGTGCATTGTAGGTTGTGCTGTTAGCTTCTTTGCAATATTTCTGGCAGGAGACCCTGGAGATTAGAAAAAACTGGGGACAAGGAAACAAGGTGGCCACAGGAGACTGAGACATACACAGACTTAGAAGTTTGAGTCCCAGAATGGCTAGTGAAGCTAGTCCTGCTTCTAATACACAGGAGAACCAGTAATTTTATTTATTTATTTATTATTTCTATTTATATCCCGCCTTGCCGGACACGCTGGCTCGAGGCAGCTAACAGGGCTAAAATAATGTAAACAATACAGAGATAAAACAGTTAAAAATACAAGACTGGTTAAAACAGCAACATTCCTTCTCTCTCTCACACACACAAACATATATAACAATTTATAACATACCTGAGGATGTTTGATTAAGCGGAATTCTTCTCCCCACCTTAAAAGACAAATAACAATAACAATGCATGTATTAGTAGAGTACTGAACGAAATGATAGGGTTCGAACAAACGAAAATCACTTGTCCTTTTCAGGCAGATGTCTAGAATGCCAATTGTTCTGAGTAACTAAATGCTTAATGGCCACCAGGAAATGGCCAATAGCCAAGGCCATTGACTCAGATGAACCAGACCACAAAGTGTGAGAGCTATCACGGGTGAGCACTACTAATGCAGTAAGTGCGCCCCACAATCAAGGATCAGATGAACCTCCAAGTCAAGCCAGAACAGCTTAGAACCCAAAGCAAAAGTGGGCAATTTTTTTTACAGGATGGCCACATCTGGAAAGAGGAAGCTCTAATGTCTAACTCAGCATCCTCCAAAGCAGGTAGAGCCCCAGATGTGGTCCTCTTCACTGCTCTTATTTTACTCTTCTCCCCAATGGAAACACAAAGCAACTTACATTGTTCCCTACTGAGGAGAAAGCCTGGGTATAAATGAAGTAAATAAATAGCGGGAATATGGTTTTGAGAAGTGTGGCATATATAGTTAACAAAGTCTCTGTGGGAAACTTGGTACCGCAAAATGCCACTTTGAGACTTCTGCTACACAGTGCATAGACAGTCCTTTGGCACAGGACAGATGTGTCTTTATTCCTTGAAATTCCAATATTTCTCTTTGAAATTTAGTTCTTCTGCTTACTCACCCAATGGACCTTAATCTGAAGTGTGTTCTGTCAATTGAAAGCACTTTCACTTCCTAGGGGGAAAAAAAAGAAGTTTTTCCCCCTTCCCACTTAAAAAAAGTTGCTATTAAATACCTTGCCCTTTCATAGAGCTCTATCATCATCTGACAAATGTGTCTGACATCTTAAATCCAAGCAGGAGAATCTCAGCTGTCTCTAAAACTTCCCAGCACAAGCACAATGGAGCTCGGGGGGGGGGGGGGGAGAGACCTCACATCAGCCATTATCTCCGTCTCTTTCCTCCAGTTTCAACATCTTCTGCAATTTTTCCTATAACTACGGTATCTGCATAGATATCCTGAGTTGCTATCTGAATACTGCTAACATATTGCAACCCCCTCATGGTCACACACTTTAGTGTGGTGAGGGGGTTTGTGTGTGTCAGCGAAGCTGAGAGCAATACTGTAAGGGTTCTAAACTCCTAACAGAGTCACTCAAGGCGGAATGTCCACAGCTGAGACACCAGACTAAGATGTATCCAGCCCCTTCGGGGATCCACAGCCACATCAGCAGAAGAGAACGGACAGTTCCAATGGTGATGAGGGCAGAAGATTCCTTGAAGGGTACCTACTGGGCAGCAGCAGTAGTAGTAAGTGACTCTGGTGGAGACAACAGCAGCGATAATAGAGCTAACCCTGGTTAGCACTGCGCAGAAGGTGGCAATGGTAAATCACTTCTGAACAACTCTTACTTCAAAAACCCTATGGATAAAAAGATCAAAATAGTTTCAAGTAACGTGAATGGATTAAATGGACCCAAAAAAAGAAGATGGATATTCTCCCGCCCTGAGCCTGTGGGGAGGGCGGGATAGAAATCTAAATAATAAATAACAATCGAAAAAACTGCAAGCAAATATAATCTGCTTACAAGAGACTCATATTAAAGTAGCTGACCAAAAATATCTACAAGCCAACAAACTTGGCAAAGCCTTTATCTCTTCAGATAAAGAGAAGAAGAAAAGAGGTCTGGTGACCTATGTGAAAGAACATCTATGCCCAGAAATTATCTACACTTCAGAAGATGGACGGATTTTAATGGTACAAATACAAAGGCAAAGTAAAAAGACTCCTATTATAAACATCTATGCTCCAAATCAACATGAAGAGAAATTTTTCAAGACATTGCAGGAACTGATCGCCAAACAAGGAGGAATTTCACATTACCCTTTTTAACCCGTTTTTGATCCGTTGGGGAGTAAACCGGTATAGGGCTGCCATTTCACACATGGCTTTCCCCTTCCGGTAAAGAGCTGGATCTGAAGCTGTTTGCCATTTCAGACTGCACCGCTTTTTCCCGCTTTCTCCTTGCCATTTTTCGCCCGCGTGGGCGATCTCCAGCTTTTTTTAAAACGTTCGCTTTAGAGCGCTATAACGCTATAAAACAACACTCCAGGCATTCCAATGGGGTTGATATATTGCTGTTGTGCTATAGCGTTATACCGTTATAGCGCTATAAAGCGAACGTTAAAAAAAAAGCCAGAGATGGCCCGCACAGGCGAAAAATGGCGGGAAAAAGCGTATCGGAACCAGGAGAGGAAACTGAAGACTACTTGGAAGCGGTTGACAGGTAAAACACTTCAGCCCCGTTTCCTAAACGGGACAGAAGCGTTTGTGTCTGAAATTACAAATATATTCTGGTAGGGAACCGGTTCTAAAACGGTTCTGTCTGAAATGACAGACCAGAAACCATTTGGGAACCGTTCCTCTTCCGGATTATATCGTCTGTCTGAAATTCCTCAAGATTTTGATGAACTTTGCATATTTGGAGACTACAATTTTGTTTTCAATTGAAAGTTGGACAGGAAAACCTCTACTGGGAAACGGAAACAAGGAAATGAACTTCCACCAGCCTTTTTCTATTTGGCAGAAGAAAACAAATGTGTAGATGCTTGGAAAGTAAGAAATCCTCAAAAAAGAGACTATACTTTCTATTCATCAAGACATAAGTCCTGTTCAAGAATAGATATGTGTTGGATCTCCAACACAATAGCCAATGATATATTAGAAGCAGAAATTTTGCCAGCAAGCTTTGCTGATCATAATCCCATTATCTTGGAACTGCAAGATACGCTAAAAAAAAAAGATGGTTATTGAACCTTTTTTATTTTAAACAATGAAAAGTTTATATGAGAATCTAAAAAAGAATTCCAAATGTTTTTTCAACACAATATACAACCAGGTATTTTTATCAAGACGGTGTGGGATGCCTTTAAAGCTTTCGCTAGAGGATGGATGATTTGAGAATCAGCACATGTTAGGAAACAAAGATCAGAAAAATTTCTTCAGATTCAAGAGCAGATCAAAAAACAAGAAAAGCTGAAATATGACCCCTCAACTGAACAGAGAAAATACAACTTACACTTTTGCAACATCAAATGAATTGTTTATTAACACAAGATATAGCAAAAAAAAATGTTTGCCAAACAAAATTATTTTGAAAATGCCAATAAGCCAACTAGATGGCTAGCATATAAAATACGTAAAGAAAAAGAAAATATATCTATAAAATCACTCAATAATGATATGAGAGAAGAGGAAAAATAAATTGGAAGTTTTTTAAAAAATGTGGAAGATTATTATGGAAATTTATACATGAAAACAGAAGCATCACAGGAACAAATTGAAAGATACCTGGAAATTAACAACCCTAAAGTATTTACTGAAGATTAAAAAAAAATTAAATGATCTAATATCAGTAGCTGAATTGATAGAAGCAATGAAAAAACAGAAAAAGGCAAAAACTCCAGGGACCAGATGGCTTTCTGATGGAATTTTACCATGCTTTTGAAGACCAACTGATTGGGCCATTAAAAGCTGTCATCCAAAATATAATAACTGAAGGAGCTACTCCAGATTCATGGAATGAAGCTCTGATATTCTGATAGAAAAGAGGTCAAAAATTACAGACCAATCTCTCTTTTAAATGTGGACTATAAAATTTATGCCTCTATTTTAACCACAAGACTGAAAAAAGTCCTTTCTCAAATTATTCATAAAGACCAAGCAGGCTTTCTCCCTAAAAGACAACTTAGAAACAATCTGAGAATGATTTTGAATGTTCTTGAATTTTATGAAGCACATCCAGAAAAACAAACAGGTTTAATTTTTTTACATGTGGAATGCTTGATAATGTTAGCTGGAACTTTATGTTTGAATTACTATTAAAGGCTCAAGCTGGCATGGAATTTTATAAAATGATCAAAGCAACTTATACTAAACAGCAAGCTAAAATCCTTATTAATGGAGATTTGTCACAAAATATTGAGATACACAAAGGAACTAGACAAGGGTGTCCCCTTTCACCCTTATTGTTTATTTTTGTTCTTGAAGTCCTAAACGATGCAAATTAAACAAATTAAAGGCCTTTGATTTGAAGGAGGAAAATATAAGCTATTAGCTTTTGCAGATAACTTCGTATTCATCCTGGATGAATCCAGTAAGCTCAGTTAAAAAACTGTTAAATTCATTACAAGAATATGGAGAAGTGGCTGGACTTAAAATTAAATTGCAAAAAAACAAAGATGCTTATAAAATATGACTAAATCTCAAGCTCAACAGCTACAAGAATTAGCAGGTTTAGAAATTCAAAAGAAGATTAAATACTTAGGAATAAATATAACAAACAGATGGAAAATAACTACATGGAATTGCTGAAAGAAATCAAGAAAGATTTGGAAAAATGGGGAAATCAGATATCCTTAATGGGAAGCTTTGCTACTATTAAAATGATTATATTACCAAAATTGATTTTTTTTATTTCAAACAATACCTACAATACAAAATCAAAAATATTTCAAAGAAGTTGATAAAATGATACAAAAATTCATTTGGCAGGATAAGAAACCAAGAATAAAACTTAAAGCTTTGCAAGATGCCAAAGAGAGCTGGCTTTGCACTATCAAATTGGCTGCTTTATTATAGACCAGCGGCTTTGTCATGGATAAGAGACTGGGTCACTTTAGAAAATTAAAAACTTTTGAAAATAGAAGGACATGATCTTCTGTTAGGATGGCACGCCTTTATATGGCACGAGAAGGCAGATGCTCATAAATATTTTAAACAACATTTTATTAGGGCATCCCTATTGAAAGTATGGGAAGAAATCAAAAACAACTTTTTTAACAAGACTCCAAAATGGGTTTCCCCATTGGAAGCATTTACAAACCCGAATATTTTACAAGAGGAAATAATTTTAAGATATGAAGATTTTTAGATGCTAGAACAAAATAGAAACTTTAACATGGTGGCAAAAAAAATGCATCCAGATAATGCCAAAGATAAGCCTATAGGCTTCTGCGATGAACCATCAGAATTAGATAAAATACTGATGCATATTGATGAGGAAATTATTTTTAAAATCTATGTATTGCTTTTAGAAAATAAGACTCTAGATGAAGTTGTTAAAAATGTTATGATAAAATGGGCACAAAATCTGGGTTAAAATATTGAGGTAGACCAATGGTCACAGGTTTGGAAAAGCAATATTAAAATTACAAAAGAAATTTCATATAAAGAAAATGTATATAAGATGTTTTATAGATGGTATATTACGCCTGAAAATTTGGTTAAATTTGACCCTAAATGTGCAAATGTTTGTTGGAAATGTCAAAATAAGGTTGGTTCCTTTTATCATATGTGGTGGCTGTGTGATAAAGCAAAAAAATACTGGACATGGATTCATGAAATACTACCAAAAATGTTGAAATGTTCTCTACCCTTTGTTCCTGAAATGTTTTTGTTAAATATTATACCTGAGAGATATAACAAAAATTATTCATATCTCATTTTGTACATAACTACACCTGCTAGAATACTATACGCTAAATATTGGAGAACTGAAACACCTTTGGAAAAAGAAACGTGAAACAAAATTTTGGAAATAGCTGAAATGGATAAACTAACTTTAAATCTGAAAGGCCAATCAGAAACGACTTTTGAAAATGCCTGGGCAAGGTTTACAGTTGACTAGAAGACTACTCCAAATGAACAATATAGTTATTGGAATCCTATTAAGGACAAATGAGTTCCAGAGTTGATACCTTTTGCAAGAGATTTTATTAATGATATAAGGTGAATTTTATAAATGTACTATCATTTAAGCATGAGTTTGTAAAAGAAAGAATTGATAGATCAATATCCCCCACTGCATGTTTGTTTTGTCTTTAAAAATAATAAAAATATCGGGGTGGGGGGAGATAATTCATGCCATGGCGTTCCCCATAACCAGGGCTTTAAAAAAGAGGTGAAAAAGAGGAACTCTCAAGAGAGAAATGAAGTTTTCAAATCTGTATACTGAAAGCTCATGAACTTTTAAACATTTTTAAAAGAATTTTGTCAAAGAGATTCCGGAAGTCCGTTCGGCACCTTCCCCCAGAAAAAAAGCCCTGCCCTTGACTATGTATGGGTGTGAAAGTTGGACAATGAAGAAAGCTGACAGGAAGAAAATTGATTCCTTTGAAATGTGGTGTTAGAAGAGAGTTTTACATGGACCACTAAAAAGACAAATAAGTGGGTTCTAGACCAAAGCAAGCCCGAACACTCCCTAGAAGCTAAAATGACTAAATTGAGGCCATCATACTTTGGTCACACTCTGAGAAGACAAGAGACACTGGAAAAGACAATAATGCTAGGAAAAGTTGAAGGCAGCAGGAAAAGAGGAAGACCCAACGTGAGATGGATGGACTCCATCAAGGCAGCCACGGCCCTCAGTTTGCAAGACCCGAGCCAGGCTGTCAATGACAGGGCGTTTTGGAGGACAAGAATTTGTAGGGTTGCCGTAAGTCAGAAGCGACTTGACAGCACTTAACACACACACTGCAGGCAGAGCCTCCTGACCCCAGCCATGCAACAGACCCTCCCCTTTCCTGTTAATGATGAACCCAAAAAGCAGCACCCCGAAATTCAAACGTTAGTTCACTGCTTTGCGATTCTCAGCCTATCCCTTTGCTCAGCCAAGTTTGGAGCCTTCCTCCAAACCTAAGGAATCTCCTCTGTCAGAGGAAGGCTTTAAACTTGGCTGAGCAGACAAGAAGCCGCTAACTGAGAAGCGGATGGGGCCGACCCAACAGTTCAGCAGTGCAACAGTGTGTGGCTAACAGACAGGCAATTCTGTGTCAACAGTACAGAACCCAAGAAACTGGGATTCGCACTCTTCCGCAAGATGACAAAAAGGCAGATACTTACCCTGGGAATGAAAAACTCATTTGCACTGAATTTATACAGCCACTCATCCAGCAAGTGAAAAAGAAGAGACAGCATGTCATGGCCTGTTGGAACAGAAGAAGGAAAAGCTCAGATGTTCTGGCAGTGCAATACCTCGAGCACCAGGAAGGCCTCCCAAACAAGAGGCAGGCCTCTGGGGAGGAGTGAGTGGGTCTCAGATCTCATCCGAGAACCAGTCTTAGACGGGCCAGGAAGCAGAACACAGCCCCTTGCATAGATTTCCTGCAGCTGGCATCTGTACAACAACAGAATACTCCTACACACACACACACACTCTGCCAGACCCAAATTAAACCTGGGGGAACATTTTAAGCTCAATTTTTTGCTTGCTTATCTCTCATTCATGGAGTCTTTAGCAAATATACTCATATACTATGAACAGGCCTGTTAGGAGAAAGCTGGGTTCTCCATTCCTACTTGTATCTGACGAAGTGAGTTTTTGGTATTGAAGGCTTATACCCAGGAAATCTTGTCGGTCTTTAAAGGTGCTGCTGAACTTGAATCATGCTCCTATAGTCTCTGCTGACATCCCACAATTCCTGTCGATATGAATGTAGCGGCGCTGTATGAATGTGCAGTTTCCAGTGTCACATCTGGGTAGCATCATCCCCTTCTCTTTTATATGCTCCCCCCCATTAAATGTAGCACATCTACAAACACATGTGCAGTATACAGCAAGTATTAGAACAGGTAACTCCTGCACTTTCAATAATCTGTTTAATTGTTGCACAGCAAATTAAAAAGAGTAAAGATAGAAACTGCCCATTTTTGGATGATGAGGGCAGATCAAGGACAGGCAGTGGTAGAAAGTAGTTGTGGGAAGTTGATGCACATATTTTTGCAAGATAAATCAAGGTGAGGTTGTCTGAAATAGGTGAGGAGGTGATCCTAGGAGGGGCAACCCTTTCTATTGGCTAAAGTAAACAGCACCAGAATAGATCACACCAGTTATGCATCTGTGCTTGATATTCAATGAAGTGAAATTAACACTGTACGGGGAAAAACAGGATGAAGTTGAGGAAAGCAAGGGATTGGGATAAAGGATGGATTTGAAGTAATAACTGAGAGAGACAAGCATTACAACAGCTGGGAAAATCTACCATAGAGATTGTCTACTAGTGGCTTCTGACCAGGCACCCTTCCCAAATGCATTGGTGGAAATTGCCGTCAAGTTGCAGACGACTGATGGCAACAGGGTTTTCAAGGCAAAAGACATTCACAGGTGGTTTGCCACTGCCTCCCTTTGTGTAGAAACCCTGGTATTCCTTGGTGGTCTCTCACCCAAGAGCTAAACAGGGCCAACCTGCTTAGCTTCTGAGATCTGACCATCAGGCTAGCCTTGGCCATCTCAGTCAGGGCACTATTGTATTAAGCATCCTGAAAACTCAGTTGCCAGAAGAGTAGTTGCCGTTCTCCATGAGAAGGCCCTGTCTAGGCCGCTTGTTTCAAACACTGCACTTCTGCCAAGCAAGAAAGTGAATGTTTCCCTGCATCTGTACTTCATCAGAAACCCTAAGAAACTGGTGGGAGGAGTAAAATTCTTTGCAGATAACCAATTAAACCAAAGCCCAATTACATGGACAGAGTCCTAGGTCTGGCTCTGCTAATCAGAAATTCACATGCAAGTCATGGAAAATGTCATGGAGAAGAAGACCGAAGCTCCTTTCCTTGCATGCCATGTCCTAATATAAACTGGGCCCTGTCTGCCTGAATTCTCAGGAACAAATGCACATCTGAATGTGTGGACCCAGGGAAAAACATAAAGCGTAGATAGGCCCCAAGTGGCTGTATGCACTCTATAGTCAGGCAGTAGCACCTGGTAAGGGCCACAGTGGCTCAGAGGTTAAGACGCTGAGCTGCAGACCAGAAGGTCTGTAGTTCAGCAGTTCGAGACCCAAGTGAAGGCGTGAGGGAGTGAGCTCCCATCTGTGGCCCCAGCTCCTGCCAACCTAACAGTTCGAAAGCAAGAAATTGCAAGTAGGTATAGTTACTACTTCGGTGGGAAGGTAACAGCGTTCCGTGCACCTCGGCGTTTAGTCATGCCGGCCACATGACCACGGAAACATCTTTGGACAGTGCTGGCTCTTCGGCTTGGAAATGGAGATGAGCACCGCCCCCTAGAGTCGGATTCGACTGGCTTTCGAGCAAGGGGAACCTTTATCTTTACCTTTTTAGCACCTGGTAACCAAATGTTTGCTGTATACACTTGCAGCCCAGGTTGCAATCAGTAGGGGGAGTGGTGCTGCCCTCAATGGTGGGACACATCCATGGCATGCAGAAGGCACTTAGTTTGATCTCAGGTGGCAGGGCTGGGAAGGGCCTCTGACCGGGGCATCAGGATAGGGGCTGATAGTCAGAGGAGGCTCAAAAGATGCAGGCAGGACTCAGTGGTCTGATTCAGTACCAGGCAGCTGTGTATCATCAGGAAGCCAACGCTGGCAGGCTTTCTACGCTTCACTTTCTAGCAATCAGGTCCAGGTCCGTAAGCACCTTCTTACCCTTGGCTTCCACCTCGACTGTGTCCAGGGGCTCAACAGTCTCGGTGTCTGTCATGTACCCAAACATGGCCATCACACATTGCTCAAAGGCCTCTTCCAGAGTGTCTCCCCAGGCATGCAACCTAAGGGAACATTAGTATTCATCAGCCCTCTGCAGAACAGCTCTAAGAAGCAAAAACATAGGAGCCTGCAGGCAAGAAACTTGATGATATCATACTGAAAAGGGCAGTGGAGCTCCACATCAAACAAGAATATCAACAATTTACTTTAAGGAAAAACAAAACAAAACCGAAATCTGTTTTGTTGGCCCTTGAATTGTTGCCCTCTCCCATCTGTAGCCTTTAGGGGTTACCCATATAGCCCCATACTATCAGGATGTCAGATATGTGGACATATGGAACTCACTGCTACAGAATGTAGTGATGACTGCTCTCCCCAAGCAGCTTTAGAAGGTATGCATTCATTGCCTATTCATGGTCCATCAATGTCTACTAGTTGTAATGTTTAAGTCCATGTTCAGAGGAAATGTATCTGTGAATACCAGCTATTGGGAGCAACAACAGGGCTTTGGCCTCATACCCTGCTTGTAGGCCTTCCTGGGGGCATCTAACTAGCTTGTGTAGAAAACATGATGGTGCACTAAATGGACCACTGGTCTGACCTAGCAGGGTTCTTCTTATTTGACCCAAGAAAAGAAGGTATGTGGATCCAATAGTCATAGGTATAACAACAAGAATTGTGCTTAAAATCCTGAGCTCTAACAATTAAGCCACCACTCCACAAAACTTCTCATTTAATGCATATACAATTCAACAGGTATACAATTTTTTAAGAACTAATGTTTGGGACATTATCAACATTCAGGTCATGTCAATATAATCAACCAAGAGCATCCAGCTTCACTCACTGCTGCCTTTGAATTTTAAAATGAAGTGAGTAAAGCTAGATGCTCTTGGTTGAGTATACTGACATGATTTTTGAGCTCTTTATGCCTTTGATGGATTTGTTTTTACTTTATTTAACCTTCGACTTTATATCCCGCTCGAACCCCCTTCTCAGGGGGTCTCAGAGCGGCTTACATATGGTGCTAGTCACACAAATTACCCTAACTATGGCCACAGAGTTATGGGGTTGGGTTACCTACTAGCACCCTTGTGGTGGTAGATTGACACGCTCCTTGGCTCGGGTATGCTGAAACTGGATTATATTACTGACTGGACTGGAGCTTCACATTCATCGGACCTGGATGAAGTTCTGCACCAGCTGAATTATAATAAGGTCCATGATTACTGACCCTGGAAAAAGCTACACTGTATGAAGTACCTATATTTTACAATTATTAGGCATTTATAAAGGTTTCCATTAATTTATGGTGATTGAATGTGGATAGTGTCCAAAAGGTTTGGTTCTCAAAAATGTCTATACCTCGTAATTATAAGTTTTGTGGAATGGTGGTTTCATTGTCAGAGCTCAAAATTTTAAGCACAATTCTTCTTATTAGATCAGGTTGATTAGCCATGTTGGTCTGAAGCAGTACAACAAATTTAGAGTCCAATGGCACCTTTCCTGGATCCACATACTTTCTCTTGCTTACAGTTCAGGTATGGTTCCACCACAGTTTTTCTTTTCCTAAGCAAAGAAAGGGCCAACTGTACTATCACTGGCAAAACATTAGGTAATTCTAAACAATACAAAAATATATAACATCATAAGCAATAAATAGGAACAACTGGTAATGCACTACTTGATCTCCCCAGAGTGTGGGAAAAGACTGCACAAGTGAAGAATACAAACATTTTAAAAATATATATACCTCCCATCCCTTAGATTGATTTTAAGGAAATCCATACTTACTGCACATCAGCAGTATGATCCAAATCTAAACAGGGATTTAAAACAGAGAGGAAAATGAGCTAATTCCACAACTTCAAGCAGATTTAATATCTGCACAGCAAACTAATGACCCCGAACCCCACCAATTACCCCAGAACTTGGGGGGATATCAGCTAATAGGGCCCAAGGTGTCTGTCCCAAGGCGCCTTAGTCTATAATGTCCCTAAGGGGGCCCGGCCGGTCCTGGCTTCTTAAAAATGAACCGCACCGAGATGCAACCCGCCTCAAAGCTATGACCGGCAGAGGGCTGGCTCGTCTCTGGTCAGAGCGAAAATGGACCTCCTCGGCTTCCAAAGCCTTCGCTCCCCTTCGCCCACCTAAACTCGCAACAGCGCATCCACAGGGAGTTCCTAGCAATTCCCCGCAGGCTGGGCCAGTACCTTGGAAGGCTTCTAAAACCCGTATTTGGAAAAGCAGCCGGACCCCCACCTGGGGCGCGCGACCCCTCCCCCGCGTAGCCTTCAGGTTCTACCAGCCATAGAGCTACTCACACTCGTATTTCCTCTGGATAGGAGGATACTTGGCTTTGATGCCTTTTTGCGCCTCGTTCAAGTTATAATCCCGTTGATCGTCTGCCATGGCTAGAGTCCCTTCCTCGTTCGCAAAAGGGGGTGGGGAAAAATGGCCTCCGCTTCAGGGAAGTTTGCAACGGCTGAGGCCCGGATTTAAAGGGACAGCTACCTTTATAAAAAAATAAAATAAAAAAAAGGCCTTATACCCCCACCCCCTCCACACTCCGCGGGCACCAGAGTCTTATCACGATCTGCTGCCTGCACATAAAAAAGACACATAAGAAATATAATACTACTACTAATAAATATAATATACATATTTCTAATTAAGCAGGTTTCATCATGCAAGGATTAAGCGAGGTACTGAGGAGGCTCCACACACCCCCTCCCGGAAAATCTTGGCTTGAGCATTTAACGCAATTGCGCAGTCGTGGTGCTCTTTTGCATAGTTGTGTTGCTTTAAACTCCATAACCCGAGCATTTCTGTCCCAGTCTCCCTCCTCTTGCAGGATAACCACCTTGCTGGCTTCTCTCAGCAGTCCCCATCCCCCCGCAACACGGAGATCAGTGATCCTACTGGCCTACCTTACAAGACTGTTGCAAGAATACCTGAAATGCCTTTCGAGATCTGAATAGAGCTCTCTAGATGCCCCCCCCCCCCCGTAACTGCGGCAAAGGGGCCAGGCTGCCACTGACCAGAGGGGGGCACAAGAGGCAATTTACAGTGCCATCCTAAACAGAGTTACACCCTTCCAAAACCATTGACTTCAACAAAATTAGAAGGGAATAACTGTTTTGTTGTTGTTCAGTGGCAGTCCAGTCCTACTCTTCAAGACCCCATGGACCACATCACGTCAGGCCCTCCTGTTTTCCGCCATCTTCTGGAGTTTGCTCAATTTCGTGTTCGTTGCATCAATAACACTGTCTAACCATCTGATCCTTTGCCATCCCCTTCTTCTTTTGCCTTCAGTCTTTCCCAGCATCAGGGTCTTCTCCAGTGAGTGCTCCCTTCTCATTTGGTGGCCAAAGTATTTGAGCTTCAGCTTCAGTATCTTGCCTTCCAGGGAACAATCAGGGTTTATTTTTTATTTTTTTTAGGATTGACTGATTGTATCTCCTTGCAGTCCAAGGGACTCTCAAGAGTCTTCTCCAGCACCATAATTCAAAAGCATCACTGCTTCCATGACTTCCCCTTCTATTTGCCAAGGAATGATGGGGCCGGATGCCATAATCTTAGTTTTGTTGATGTTTAGTTTCAAGCCATCTTTTGCACTCTCCTCTTTGACCGTTAGCTAGAGGCGCTTTAGGTTCTCTTCACTTTCTGCCATTAGAGTGGTATCGTTTGCATATCTGAGGTTGTTGATGTTTTTCATCCAGGCCAGCATTTCGCATTTCGTATATTGTCACCCTGCATATAAATTAAATAAGCAGGGTGACAACATACATCCTTGCCGTACTCCTTTTCCTATTCTAAAACAATCGGTTGTTCCATACTGTCAGGCTCAACAGCAAGTAAGTCTCCACACACGATTCCAGGGAAGCATTATGCTTTATTACATTACAGGTCCGTTGCCGTGATCTACAGGGATATTGTTAGGAATGACAATTATCGCTTCTTGACCATTATACAGGTTTCTCAGGAGACATGTGAAGTGGTCTGGTACTCCCATCTCTTTAAGGACTGGTCCTGCATTGGGCAGGGGGTTGGATTAGATGGTCTGTATGGCCCCTTCCAATTCTATGATTCTATTCTATGACTTGCCACAATTTGTTGTGACCCATACAATCAAAGGCTTTAGCATAGTCAATGAAGAAGCAGATATTTTTCTGGTACTCCCTTGCTTTCTCCATAATCCAGTGAATATTGGCAATTTAATCTCTTATTCCTCTACGTCTTTGATACCCAGCCTGTACTTCTGGCAGTTCTCTATCCAGGTACTGCTGAAGCCTAGCTTGTAGGATATTGAGCATGACCTTGCTAGTGTGTGAAATGAGTGCAATTGTGCAATAATTTGAACATTCCTGGCATTGCCCTTCTTTGGGACTGGAATGTAAACTGACCTTTTCCAATCGGCCACTGTTGCTTTTTCCAAATTTGCTGGCATATTGAGTGCAGCACTTTAACAGCATCATCTTTTAAGACTTTGAATAGCTCAGCTGGGATACCATCACCTCTGCTAGCTTTACTGTTAGTAATGCTTTCTAAAGTCCATTTGACTTCACACTCTATCAGGACTAACTGACCTTGGGGTTCATTTCAGCGGACAATTAACAGCTCAACAGCAGACAAAAACTCTCACCTACTGCCTCAAACTAGTTTTTCCACCGATCTCCATCCCAGCAAGATCAGCAACTTGACCTACCCCACACCTTCAGGGCGACCAATGCTGGGTCGCTCCTTGCCCCTTTGAACTGCAGACCTGTATCCAGTTGCCTCCCTTAGTTTGCATGTCTTATTGTCTGCCTAGCACCTGCCTGCCACTGGCACTGCCTGCTTAATTGTAACTACCATCAGTTTACTGTGTCTGAAAAGTGGGATAAAAACAGAATAACATATTCTGAATAAGCATATTTATGGTTGCGGTAGTTCAGAAACTTGGGAAAAGATTGTTAGATGGAATCTATTTAGAAATGCCTCCTTGCTTTACTCCAGTCCCCTAGCCACTGGCACTGGGAGATATGTTGACTTTGAGCACAAAGGTTCCATCCAACCCTGCTGGCCAATCACCATCAATGGACCTCTTCTCCTCCAGGATTTTCTCAAAATACTAGTGATTATCAGTAACCCCTGGCAGTGTGTCCTGCATGTGAATTATAGTGTGTGAAGCACTTTCAGTACACATTGTATACATTATGGCCCCGGTCACACGGGAGGATTTGCCCCGCGAAACGGATGGGTTGAGGGCGGATTAAACCGGCACGATCAGATGCCAACATGTGGCAAGCGTCCCGCCCCCAACCTGTCCGTTCCGGCCGAAGATGTGGATCTAAAATAGAGTAGTGAGGCCCCGGTCACACTAGCGGAAAATTTTTAGAGCTGCAGCAAATTGAAGTGCAATATCAGGATCCCCGGCACAATCACATGCCGAGGGGGAAACGATGGGACGAAGAGCGAGGTGAGGCAGCTGCGCAGTTGTACGCATACCATGGGATACGGGCATGTCGGAAAACACGGCCGCCCATGCTGCGCGTTTCCCAGTAAGTAGTAGTCTTTTGCAGGTCTCTTTTAAATCCGCATTTTCGGCCGATAGTGACGGGTTGGGGTGGGTGCGCTACATTTGCCAGATGTTGGCATTTGATTGCGCTGGTTTAATCTGTCTTCAACCTGTCTGTTTCATGGAGCAAATCCTCCCGTGTGACCGGGGCCTGAATGGGCATTATCTACTAGATGACGCGCAGCAACAGCGGCCGTGAGATCACCGATGCGTGGTTATCCCGTGGTATGCGTGATAATGGGGAACTGCGCATGCGCACAACTGCTGCGGCTGGCCCTCCTCGCCCTTCTTAGAGTCGCTTTCTCTGCAGCATGTGATCGTGGCTGCCAGCAGAAGCGCAGAGCCTCAAGGGACCTGTCTGATCCCGCTGCCACGCTTCTGCTGCAGCTTTTCCCGCTAGTGTGACGGGCCCAAATTGTTAATCACATGCTCTTCTCCACTTTTGTAAACCACTTTTATCACATTAGTGATTGTATGTACTATACCTCTCCTACTGCAGTTTTAGACTTGTACAACCCAGTCCCAATCAGAAAGGCAGGCTATAAAGGAAGTGAATAAAAATGTTGGGCCTGTATTTTCCATCCATTAGCTTCATCAGGTGCTCTCCAGCAACAGGTTTTTCTCTTCTTTTTGTCCAAACCATGAATCTCGATGCTGCCCTCCCTCAGCCTTTGGCATACAAAGGACGGGAACATACACTACAAACACTTAGAAAGTTTTATTTCGTCCTAATGTGAAGCGGAGTCATTTCTTCCTCCCATTTTACCCAGGTGCTGAGGTAGTAACAGCCCCCCCTCATTCTTGCAGAACCCCTGGTGCTTTCAGCCCGCATGCCTTCACAGAACAGTTCCGCCGCGTTCACCCCAACCTGCCTTACATGAACGAAAATGGCGACTCGCAGGGAAACTTCAGCCAACGACTGCCCTCTTTCTAAGTCACCGGCGGCAAGGCGCATGGGCACTTTCCCCCTTGAGGCCGTCCACTCAACTCCGCCCCTCCACCTTCGTCGGGAACTCGTGATTGGTGGGGGGGCTTCGGCAGCTGCTCTGCGATTGGTTGGCGTTGGCGCGAACCATCTCTTGCAGTTGCTGTGAGGTAATTTCCGAGAGGCGAAAAAGGACTTAGGAAACAATAGAGTGGTGTCGGCTGGTTAGGCGCGGGAGTTCAGGGAGGCGAAAGAACGGTTGGCGGAACAATTCCTGAGGTGAAAAGCAAACAACCCGGGATTCAGACGTAACGTCGGCAGCGTTTTATCGCCTGCCCTGCAGAAGATAGTCCCCATCATGGCGGATAAAGAAGGTAGGAGAAGTGAGTGCCGAGGGAGCGAAGCCGTGCTAGGCCTCGCTCCTCCTTCCCCCTCCCTGCGCGCGGGCCATGGCGGGTAACATTTAGCCCAATCACCGCAGCCCATTCCTGGGTCCCGCCCCCCCGTGGTTCTCCGCTGTCCAATCTGGTGCGTCACGGGCCCCCGCCTGCGTCCTTTTTCCTCGCTTCCATCGGAAATCTCGGAGACACTGGTCGTCATGAGGTGGGGAGGGCTGCCGGGCCGCTCAGGTGGGCGACGGCGGAGCTGTTCCTTTCCTCTTGGCTTTGCCTTGTTTAGCAAGTTTGGAGTTTAATTCAACAGGTGAAGAGGGGTGGAGGAAGAGGGTTCTTTCACCTGATGAATTACTCAGCCTGACCTGCTACTAAAGTGATAGACACGAGCACGTGTGGGACGTCTTGTAGTTTCAGCGGCACGCTTTTTGAGCGTTTTAGTTGTTTATGTTATTGTTTGCTTGTATTTGCCACTGAGAGCCGAGGCGGATTGTACAGTGTAAATTGGTGAAATCAATAGGATGAGATGTCTTTAAGAAATGTGATAGGGCTAGGATTGCAGAAGTCTGGAATAGAGCATAAAGTATTAGACACGGTATACACCTGTCATCTTAATTATATTTGGCATTTAGGTACTGTGGTGAACTCTGGGGTGTAGGGCAACAACCATGGAAAGCAGGCCAATGATACAGCCAGGGGGCTGCATTTTGATTTCTGGGTTACAATCATTCTCTGGTCAGTTTTAGTCATCCCTGCACTATAGCTGAGGTAACAGCCAGATACTTTAAGCAGGCCACATCTTAGCTGAGGGGATCGCCACAACCCAAGACCTCCCAGATGAAGATTTGCCAGTATGCAACACCAGTGCAGGGCTTCCTTGTTGTTGCTGCAACATGATTTAAATTTTAATAAAGTATATAACTGAAATAACTCTGATTACCTGTGGAAAACCCGGTTTTTTTGCATCCTGTTAGAAGGAAAGTGCTTGTGGAATTTCATATCTACCTTTATAAAGGGTGTGACACATCTATCAAATTGGGCATTATTGGCCTAGTACAAATAACTTTGTTTTCTTAAGGAAAAATATAGTTAAATCTGTTTAGTTAAAAGAAAGTCTAGTTAAAATCTGGTGATGCTAAATTGGGGGTGTGATAATTTATAGCAACATATTTTGAGGCATAGGAAGGCTCTGGTAAACAACATTAGTCTAAAGGTAGGTATCCTCAAACTGTAAATGTCTTTTGCTGAGTGAAAACTGACTTTTGTTCATAAGACAGTCATCTTTCAGGCTTATTTTAAATCTGTGCATTCTTGTACAATTGCTAGCTGCCTTTGATGATGCAGTGGAAGAACGAGTGATCAATGAAGAATATAAAATATGGAAAAAGAATACTCCCTTTCTCTATGATCTTGTAATGACCCATGCTTTGGAGTGGCCCAGTTTGACTGCTCAGTGGCTTCCTGATGTAACCAGGTAATTCTCACTCAGCTTGTCTCATTTTGATGAGCAAAGACATTCCCTGTCAAAACTGTCAGTATTTTCTGTTGCTTTTTATTTTTCAGTAAATGAACAGCTCTTGTCAAATCAATAATGTTGTTAATATGAGCTGCATTAAGCATCTTGGAAAGTCAGGATATAAAAATAACTTGATTCAATAATGATAGTGCAGGCCACAATAGGAACATATCCTGCACTTCAAATGGCTGCCCTGTCCAGTCCTCAAGTATGTTAGGGTGGCATCTGTATTTAAGATGTTCTACTTGCCCTTCCACTCCAAGAAAAAGACATACTGATTGAAAGCCAATGTAATCCCTTCCTCCTTTTTCTTTTGTGTTCTAGAGATGATGGAGCTTTTCTGGAAACTACAGAGAAAGATGTAAATTGTTTTTTTAATGAATAAACTCAGTTAAACTCTTGGGGAAGAAAGGCTGCGTACTTGGGTGTCAGGTTTTCTGCTTACCTAAAATATGCCTGTTATTATTATTGGGTAAGCAAGTGAAGTTGACTCCAATTCAAAATTTCAAGGGTGGAGGGATAGGGACCATTCTTATTTGCATGAATTATGGGACCTGGGCCCATAATGTCAAAGCTTAAAAAGCAAACAAAAAAACCCCAAACCCTTTTCCTTTGACTATTTTTTATGGCATTGCAGACCTGAAGGAAAAGACTTCAGCATTCATCGGCTTGTTCTTGGGACTCATACCTCTGATGAACAAAACCACCTTGTGATAGCCAGTGTTCAGCTCCCTAATGATGATGCACAGTTTGATGCCTCCCATTATGATAGTGAGAAAGGAGGTAAGTGAAAAAAATAAGAATGAATGTAAGAGTCTATGTCAGATTTTTGTGGCAATATTTTCCCTTGTTGCTGAACTAATAAGCCATGGATTTCAGAGTAAGCTGTTGCTGTTAAACCAGGGAAAATCTGAATGGAAAAACGGGCTGGTTTTGTGTTCAGGAAATGTCTTTCCTGAAACACTTCGTATTTGTGTTTCAAAGAAAGGATACTTGTATGTAACATAAAGAACTTCTTGTGGTGTAGTTTACTGGGATAGTGTTTGTCATTGCATAGCCTGGCTCGTTTGCAATGCACATTTTTGCTTCCGTTTAATGTTTTTAAACGTTTTAAAACATGCATAGCTTTGTATATTCTAAATCAAAAGAAATGCAGAAAACTAATAAATATCATGCTCTTAGGTGGTGGTTCTGAGAAGAGTTAATTAGAAAAATCTTCTCGCATCTAATTGTCTATAGATAATTTGGAAAACCAGTGTCTTGTTTTTCCATAGTTAAGTTACTTCTGCTTTATTTTATGTTCAGTTTTCACCCTTCAGATCTAGAAGCGTGCACTGAGATTCTTGATGTTTTAGTCCCCTAGTTTGAATTACTTGAGCAGAGTAGATATGACAAGTGTCTTTTCCTTTTCAGAGTTTGGGGGCTTTGGCTCTGTTAGTGGTAAAATTGAAATTGAAATAAAGATCAATCATGAAGGAGAAGTGAATAGAGCACGTTACATGCCCCAGAATCCATGCATTATTGCCACAAAGACTCCATCCAGTGATGTACTTGTGTTTGATTATACCAAGCATCCATCTAAGCCAGGTATTTGCCTTACATTGCCTTTTTCACATATGAACCCTGTGGATTAAACAGGTCTCATAAACTTCAAGTGCTATGTGGGGAGGATACCCTCTGAGTGTGGTTAATTCTGTTATAGGAATGTCCTTTTAAGCAATGATTTTTAGTTTAATTGGGTGGAATTCTGACCAGGATAGTAAACTAGTGCTCAGCCCAGATAAAGTACTTTAAGCCTGATATCCAGAGACTGCTACAATGTAGTCTTCAGCTGATTTATACCCTTCTAAGCCCATTGATCTAGTGGGTTTAGGAGGTGTTACTGTTAGTCTCACAAATGAATATTTGCTAGCTAGACTTCATGCTAGATCCTAACGTAGTGTAGCTATTGCTGCTTTCCAGTGTATCCAAGCTTGGAGGGAGTTCCTGGGGATTCTCAGTTGTCTGGAATAAAACTGATACAGCCCTATGCATGCTTTCCTTATTTACATTAACTGGTTTTCTAAACCATCACAATTTTCCATTGTGTTACATAAAAAGTAACATGTTTTTTAATACATGAATTAAAGTTTGTGATTTGCAAGAGCTTTTGAGATTATTGGGAGCAAAGCAAAGAAACTGCTAAAGAAAACTAAGAGTTATTTAGGAAAACTGAATATATATTCTAACACATATTAATGTAGGCTGCTGAAATCTGTGCCTCTGCACAGGTCTGATTACTAGGGATAGTTTTTGAGTACCCATTTAGTTTCCTAAATGGCAGGTACAGGAGTTGGCAACTTTGGGACTGAATTAAGAGCTCTCTTTGTATGTTCATACTCCATGGTTACGTGTAAAGCTGCAGAGATGGATTTAAGAGACTGCTGATGTGTCCTTTTTGCAGACCCTTCTGGTGAGTGTAATCCAGATCTTCGTCTTCGTGGGCATCAAAAAGAAGGCTATGGCCTATCGTGGAACCCAAATCTTAGTGGCCATTTGCTTAGTGCATCTGATGATCATGTGAGTGATATATGCGTATGAGCTATGGATGTCTACCCCATAAATTATATTTTTGATCTGAATGTTTGTTTTTTTGCCCTCTCTAAGACTATCTGCTTGTGGGACATAAGTGCTGTTCCCAAGGAAGGGAAAGTAGTGGATGCCAAGACCATCTTTACGGGTCATACAGCTGTGGTGGAAGATGTTTCCTGGCATTTGCTCCATGAATCTCTCTTTGGATCTGTTGCTGATGATCAGAAACTCATGATGTAAGCAAAGTATCTATTCCACTCAAACTGAATTACGTTGATCTTTATTTTAAAAAAGAGAGTGGGTAGAATAGGTGTTAATAACCATTATTGTGACGAGTGTGTCTGTCAGTCTATCAGAAGAGTTCTTCTTATCCTGAACTCTCTTTATTTGTAGCTGGGACACCCGATCGAACAATACTTCCAAGCCAAGCCACTCCGTAGATGCTCACACTGCTGAAGTGAACTGCTTGTCTTTCAATCCTTACAGTGAATTCATTTTAGCCACAGGATCAGCTGATAAGGTATTAATCCAGAGTTCACAGAGTATTGCTAAATTCAAGGGGATGTTCATGGAGCTGTTTGTGTGTGGGAAACAGTTGTGAAGGGTGTCTTTGGATTCTTAGGTTGTATGATGAAACAATTAACTCTCTCTGGTTTTCTTGGTCAGACTGTTGCATTGTGGGATCTGAGAAATTTGAAACTGAAGCTGCACTCTTTTGAGTCACACAAAGATGAGATATTTCAGGTAAACTAGTATAATATCATGGGATTTCTTTTTCTGATATATGTTTGATAAGAAGGCAGTTCCAAGAGGGTGTTAGAACTGGATGTACTGTTAAAGGTACAGGCTGAGTGGGTTGTTTTTATTGTTGCTTCTGTGTGTGATAACACAGCTGTGTATGGTAATTTAGCTGCTAGCAGAGTAGCTAAATGATTTGGAGGTGGGTTTTCTATCTAAAACATGATTATGGTCCTTCAGTGGTAAAAGAAGAGAGTAGAAGAGTAGGAAAAAAACTACTAGAGTGATAATGTTTAAATGGTATATTCAGTGTATAAAACACTGAAAGTCATGGAGAGAGGATTAAGGTATGAGGAAGGGTAAAGGTACCAATTCCTGTATGGTTCAATGTATAAATTATCTGCATGTGTTATGGTTGTTCTATTGGAAAAGCATAGGGATGGTCATGAATCGGGAAAATGGAGGTTCATCGAGGGTTGTGAGGTTTCATTAACTTGGATGAACCTCCCCCCGGTTTGCGTATTGGTTCGGTTCGTAGAGCTTCCCTCCCTCCTTTCTGCTGGCTGCCGCTCCCCAAGGCCAGCAGAATGGAATGGGGGGGGGGGAGATCTTCCGAGTGAACTCGCTGCTTAGAGTTCACTCAGCAAAAGTCATTTAAAGGGCCCATTCCCTTTAAATTGCTTGCATCCATTAGGCTGAAATAGCTGCAAGCCATTTCAGCAATCTCCCACCCCCCCTCCCCCCCCCCCCCCCCCGCTTGGAAGTGGGGTGGGAGTGAAAGGGATCGCTGAAATGGCTTGCAGCTCAGAAGGTATTTAAATGCCTTCTCAGTTTACTTGTGAGTTATGCTGCCACCACAGTAGTGGTGGCGCAGCTTGCGAAAAACCATTTAAAGGGATCCCTTTAAATAGTTTTTGCAAGCTGTGCAGCCATGGCAGCGTGGCTTGGAGAAGGCATTTAAAGAGACCATGTTCTCTTTAAATGCCTTCTCCAAGCCCCGGCACCAGCATTTCTGCCAACACGAGCCACACAAACCCACCTGGAAGGTTTGTGGGAGGTTCATGTGGCTCATGATGGTGTGATGGCACGAACTGAGGTTCATGAACCATAAACTGGGCCCAGTTCGTCACAAATTTCAGTTTGTGTCCATCCCTAGTAAGACATACCTTGAAGGATCCATGGAATTCACAGAATAGCTGTGGGATTATAAAACACCTTGAACAGAAAGTTTCTTCCAGAGGAAGAAAGACCTGTTTTAATGAAAATTTAAATGATGTAAAAATATGTGCTAGCTTTTTGAAGTGTGTGTGTAGGAAAGAGTAAAGGGAATCTTTTTTTGCAGCTAAAGGACCATTGGATTGATATTTCTGTTCACTAGTTAACAACTGATCATGACGCTCTGGTCGTCAACCATTGCAGAGTATTGAATAGAGCAGCTTTCAAGAGGAGAAAGCCAGAATCAAGGGGGAAAGATGAAAACAGCTTCTATGTACAATTCTTGCTTGTTACATCAATTGCATAAAAGCAAGATAAGGAGGTGGCTTAACTCTTTATGTCATTCTGATCCATACAGGTTCAGTGGTCCCCACATAATGAAACTATTTTGGCCTCTAGTGGAACTGATCGCAGGCTAAATGTATGGGATTTAAGGTGAGTCTCAGTGTACTGCTCTGTAGATGTTGTGTTTTGCCAGAAATATTTTCCTTGCGTCTCCAATTTATTGTCTTACGTTTCAGCAAAATTGGGGAAGAACAGTCTCCTGAAGATGCAGAAGATGGTCCACCGGAGCTTTTGGTTTGTTTATTTTTCATTTGAAATTTGTTTCTCTCCTTTTCCTGTCTGCTCAAGGCAGCTAGTAAACAAGTACATAATTTATTTGTGTTGCTACTGGTCTTATCACCACTCCCCTTGCTTTGGGTTGCAAAACTAAGTGATACTGGTTCCTTTAAAACTGGGTGTGGTATATGAATGAAATACTGGGAGCTGTGACACCAGGACTGCTCAAACCTGAGAAGGGATAGAGCATTGGGTTTTCTTGGCCTTGCAAAGTGCGTGTGTATTTTCCTTTGTTTCCTTAAATGACTTTTTCCATTTTTTCCAAGAACCACTAGCAGATGTGGTGAACTCCCCCTGCCCGCTTTCGCTTTTTCATTTCACTACCACCAACTCAATCTGTTCTCTGCCTGTCCAAGAAACAGGAAGACTCTTCCTGAGTATAGAGTACAAGGAGGCTTCCCTGGCCTTCTCTCAGTTCTGTTGATTTATCTCTAGGTGTTGTGAATTAGTCAACTTTTGCAGTTTGCGGGGGGTGTGTGTGAGAGACATGGGTAGATAGTAAGGAGTTTTAATCTTGCCGAGATTTACTGATCTTGGACCCAGCGTTTCAAACAAAGAGGATTAATATAGCATTATATTCCAGAATCCATTTTTGGATTTTATTCTTAAGAAGCTGCTTGTTGAACCTCATCTGAAGATTGTTGTCTCTCATGTTAGCTAGTCACTTTGGTCATCCTGATAATGGGTGATAAGGTTTTCAAAGTTTTTTGTGATCCTGCTCTGGATGAATTCTCTTTTTTGAGCACTGTATACTTCAGTGACAAAGTCTGTCTGTCTGTCTCTCTCTCTCATTTACAATGTTAGTTTATTCATGGTGGTCACACTGCAAAGATATCCGATTTCTCCTGGAATCCCAATGAACCATGGGTAATTTGTTCTGTATCAGAAGACAATATCATGCAAGTCTGGCAAATGGTAAGTACTTGGTTGGTTGACTATTTGAGTGGGAAGTGGTTGCTAAGCACTGTGACTGTCCACTGTTTAAGTTCTTGCTGGCTTTTCCAGTACTTTGCAGCCTGTTGTCATCCAGTTGTTGTGCTCCTGCCACAGTTCTAAGCTGTGAGAAGTTGCACTATGTATGTGTGTTTTCAAAGATATGTAGATTAGGTCAACGTTTTTCCATGTTGGAATAACGTGCAGTTAACACTGCATCTTGTAGGAAGACAGGTTCTTTGCAGTAATAAGTACCAGAGTAGAACAATAATTCAATCTTTATCTGAACAATGTGTAAAATTATTACTGGTTTGCAGACGTTTTGTGTTCATTAAAATGCTATTTGCAACTGCATTTTGTAGAAATTTCCCTCAGAATGGGAAACTGCGTATTGACCAAATAAACTTACCTTCCTCTTCATAGGCGGAGAACATATATAATGATGAAGACCCTGAAGGAAGCGTGGATCCGGAAGGTCAAGGATCCTAGAAGTTTGATCTCTTTTCTTTTTTGCTGTTCTTTTCTCCCTTCCTGTTATTCTCCCCCTGTCGTCTCCCACTTTTCCTGAATTGTCAGCACTGGTGCTTGAGAGAGACAGGCACCGTATTCACACAACTCATCTGTAGATAACAGTCCATCAGCCTTACTTTTAACCCAGAAAGTGAACAATTTCTGTTGAAAGTTGAGGGTTTGGTGTGACATGAGTTATTATCACACAGTGGCTTTTTGACCATTTTCCTCCCCAAATGTTGGTCGAGCCAGTATGTGCACTCTATTGGGAGGTGATTTTAGGGAGGTGAGCTACTATCAGTGACTGAGGTGTGATTCTGTTGTTCCAGTTAATACCTGAGTTTTTCCCCATCACATCTCGGTCCTTCAATCCTTTTTTTTTCTTGGATGGGGCATCTCAGGATGTGGGTATGAATATGGTAGATCATATCTGCTCATCACTTTGCACTCTTGGGTGTTTCTTAAACTGTTCTAATGTTATAGTTTCCCTCTGCTTTCTGTGAAATGTTTTGGTGTTTATCTTGGGGGACCACCAGATTGTCTAAGAAATTCATTTCATGTTAGTAGTATACCACAGATGGCATGTCCAGTATTCTGGAAGTACACAGTGGTAGCTGGTATATGTAAAAAAAAAATTAACATGTGAATGACATGCTCCTCCCCTTGTGTCAACACCTGTTCTGTGAGGGTGAACTGTTCCACCCATTTAACTCTTCATGACCCCTGCAACTGCTTTAAACAAAATAAATTTTGGTTTTCTATGTAATATGTTATGTTTCTTTAACTTGAAGTCTTCTGTTTTCTGGAACCAAACTGAAATTCAAATGGTGTGGATTCTAATACATTACAATTCTGCTGGTACAAGGAACAGTCTGGAACATTTTGAAATGATGCAGAGAATACTTTGCGACTGGGATGAAAGATGGAGAAAACTCAAGATTAAAAGTGTTCTGTTTTGGTAGGAATTTGAGGAACATACTGGTGCTGATGTGTTGACAGGCGTCAACATTACCTATCCTAAGGACTCTATGTGCCAGAACAACAACTACTAAAATGTAGGAATTCTGTTCATTGCCAGCAACTGGCAGCAGAAAGTCTGTTTAATAGATACTATTTGGAGGTTTGCTGCCTGTGCAGATAAGGGGACTGCTCTGCTTCCCCAGCTCAGGGTTGATTCCCACAGCTCCTTGTTGGGACTTATTTTAAACTTGGATTGTCTCCTTTGCCAATGTGGTTTGAAACAAGTCCCCAGAGAATGGTGTGTTATCAGCTCTCTGTTACTTCACAGAATCTTGAAGGCCAGCTAGCAGAGCCAGGCTTCTTGGCATTTCTCACATCCCTATCCCCTTTCTTTATTGTGGAAAAGAGGGAAGCTTCTGGCTGGGTTTGGCCTGCCCAGTCAGGATCTTTAAACAGTATGTCCTGTCCCTGTGAATATATGGCTTAGCTGCACGTTCAGTGTTGATAGTAGTAGAAGTTTCAAGGAATGGTGAAGGCATGTGAAGCCACTGTTTCCGCAGTGTTTAAAGTACCAGGAACCTGTTGAATCTTGCAGGTTCTCTGTCTCATGCCTGTAGAGTTGCACAAAAGAAAGAACTTAGTGTTTCTGGATGAAGACAGGTGCTCCTGCAGCTTTTACTGAGGCAGAGTGTAGAGTAGGCGGAGACATACCTGATTCAGACTCAGTTCAGGTAGTAGACTGCTGCTGATGGTGTCTTCAAGGCTTGGGGCCAATACAGCCCTGGTAAATAGATTTTAGTCACTCTAAAAGTGTTCTTGTATTTAAAAAATTTAATGTTTTACTTCTATCTCCTTTTCTATAACATGTCAAAGTTACAAGCAGATTCCTCATTTTCAAATAATTTTTTATACCAAAGGCCAGTATTGGTACACTTGCCAAAACATTGGCTTTGTACCATCTTCGGCTTCAAAATGTACATAATGCTTATCAATTGACAGTCCGACCAGTGCAAAGTTCCAAACTTCAGAAGTTCATTCAAAGCTCTTTTCAACTCTGAATTGAAAAAATAACATAATTGAAAAAATAACATAATTGAATTTTCAGATGCAAACCATCATCTAGCAGTCTTGTCTTGTTAGTCGCTGCTAGATTTCAGGCCTGCTCTTGTCATTCTTAACAGTGAGACTGCATTTTTAAGTATATATATCGCTATAAAAAGTCCATGGTTACAATTTTCAGTCTTTGTCTTGATTTGCTTCTGACTTGCAGAGTTGTCCATATATTTCTAAGCAGTCTCTGTAAGGATTGAAACTGGGTCAGTAGTTGCTCCAGGAAATAACAACTCATGAGCAAAACCTAGATTTTAAAAACTATTCGGAGAAGAGTTACTTGAAGACGACTTAGATGACTTCTCTACACATAGGAGCTAAAAGCATGAGACGGCTGTACTGCAAATATAGTATTGGGTCCTATGGATCTGGTCCACTAATGGCGGCACTGCATCAGTGGAAAGCACCTTACACCAGAGGAGAACACCGCGTTTAATGGAAGTAATCTTTACGAGCCAACCCACGGTGCTGTGTGGTGGTGAAAAAACAAAGGTAGCTACTTCACTAAAAAGGCTGGTATTGTCTAACCACCTAAAGTGGACTGTTCTAGACAAAATGTACAAATGTAGAGCAGAGGAACATGCAACTTTTAATAGTCATGAAAAATACATATGTGTGAGGATTAGAATGATTACTTACCATGCCTGGAAGAGAAATTTATGTGGAAATGTGCACTACTGAATTGTTTTCTTGCTGGGGTTGCTGGAGAAGTCATCAAAAATACTCTCCTTGGTGGTGCAAAAGCAGTGTTGTTAGACTGTACCCAAAGTACTCCGACAAACGTTTCTGGCATTGGCAGCTCTGTGTTGTGTTAATTGCTAGCTAGCTGCCTTGAGTTATAAAACCAAAAGATGGGAAATGTTTTAATAACACCTACTTGTAGATAGATAGCTCCTGGTGCAAGCTGGTCTTCACCTCCTCCAATTCCTTGTACTTGTGCTGCTGGAGTTTTACTCCATTCCTCAGCTCTCTCAGCCTTTCTTCCATCTCCTCTACCTGTTCCTGCAGACATGGAGAAAAATTGGCAATGAGATCTTTAAACTGGCCTCTGCTTCCTGTTCTTTGATCACGGCCAAAGACTGTTATTTTAACAGCTATTTGGGATGTTGCATTTTCCCAACAAGATGGAAGTTTCATATTGGGAGGAAGACAAACCAGAAAAAGGAGTGGATCCTAAGCTTCTTGACTAAAATTGATACATGGCCCAAAAGAGCTGGGCTAAGAAATAATTCCATGCCTGTGGCAAATTTATTTTTTGTAATACTTTATTTGGATTCTGCTGGATGTGAAAATGTGAAAGCCACATAGGTTTTGAGGTTTTAGTACCCTGACCAAAGGAACTCATTAACAGCCCTCTAGGCTTTGAAGATTTTGGCCACCATTTTAAAGCCATCTGTCACAGCCTTGGCCCCCTAATCCTGGGGGGGAAGGGGTGGAATGAGAACAGCCCTAAGCCTGGTAGCAGCACAGAAACACTGGAGAAGCAGAAAGGAAGAAGAACCTCAGTGGTGGAGGAGGTCTCCTTAGGAAAAAAAGACCTACTTAGGAGTAGACAGAGAGGCAGCAGCTGGAAGTGTCCAGAACAGGGAGAAACAGCCCAAGCTAAAGGAGCTGAAAGAAGAAGCAGACAGCTGGGAGGGAGAGTAGCCCGCCAGGCTTGGGGGCTTTATAGTCTGGAGAGATCTCACACCTGTTATGGGCCTGGAAGGGGATATTCCTGACCATGGGTGCAACAAGTAACATCTGCCTCAGAACAGGGCAGTCTAGCTTCCTCATGACTTAATGCTGCAGGAAGGGTGCAGCAGCCTGAGGCAGGAGCTACATGACTTGGTGAAGGACCCATGGTGAGAAAGGAGACCTAGACCCTGAGTGGAAGCAAGTGGAAATGATGAGTGAACTGGCTGGGCTACAGATAGCCATGTGGTCGACATCTAACGGCGTAACCACGGGAACTCCATGAGTCGTGTGATCGGGCTGCTGCGCTTTACTTTGCTCCGGGGCAAACAGCCACGCCTCACCCCCGCATTATCTGGCCGGTGTGACCGGGGCCAAAGAACCTCAAATGGCTTGAAAACCTGCATTTTTAAAACTTCTGCTTCTCTAGTTGCATCCAGACATGATAAACTGTGGTTGGTACAAAAACCAAATGTAAGCAACAAATCCTGGTTAGACATAAACCTTTGTTTATCTGCTTCTTGCCTCCTCTCTGCTCAGTGGAATGGGTGTCTTCACCCCGTGGATCAAAATACTCAGGGGGAAACAACTACAAGGGGTGATGTTACAGTGTTAAAAGGGGATTAGATAGATTCATGGAAGATGTCTAACAATGGCTGCTAGCCATGGTGAGTGAGAGGAACCTCTCCATTCAGAGGCACTAAACCTCTGAATGCCAGGGCCAGGAGAGAACATCATGGGAACTCTTGCAGGACCGGGCCTGCCTGGTCTTGAAAACATGGTGCATCAGTCGAAGACTGGCTCAGATTAAGCCCTGCTGAGATGCACGTTACATATGACTCTCAGGGTTGCTGGGGGGATGGAGGGGGAATTTTGTTTGGATGAATGCCTAATTGGCCACTCCTTTGCAGAAGACCTTTGCCTGCCAGCCTGAACACAAAAATAAGCATCTATTTATGTAGGTTCCAGGGAGCTGTCTAATCACAGGGGCTTAAAGTAAAGCTCACGGAAGAGGAAAACAGAACAGCTGGAGGAAAACAGTCAATTTTTTTTCCTACTGTGCGAGAAGAGAAGGAGATGGAAAGTGCAAGAGCCTCCTTAGGGCTCTAAACTGAAGAAGAAATTAAATGGATAAGCCAGTTGGGTGTCTTCTCACAGCTCCTGTAGCATCTGGTTCTCTTCTGCACACTTGTGGAAACCTGCCAAATATCCAGCAACATGAGAAAGGAGAGGGTTTCCTAGAACCCAGCTCTTGAAACCACCTGGCATGGCAAGGAGAGGAAAGAGATGAGCTGGAAAGAGAACAAACACCCTGAAGTGGGTTTGGTGCCTCCTGGCTCCTGCTACTTGCTGCTCTTGTAAGAACTAGTTGTGAAGCAAGCCATTTGAAATTTTTGCGTTTTCTACTATAAATAACCTCTGTCAAGGGAGGTGACTTTGCCTGGTGGATGCCACGGATGGTGGCAGCAGCTGCAAGGGCTGAGAGGCCGGTGATTTGTATGTGAGTTGAGATTGTTACACCAGGTGTGGTAAGCAGCGGATGCAAGCTAGGCTTACAAGGATGCTGGGCCATTCACAAGCAGTTCTCATTTTATAGCCACAGCACTTGCTTTTCAAAAGGGTGCCCTAACATACAAACTGTTGTTGGGTCAGAGACATCGGATTCAAAATCTGGTGCCTTTAGAAACACGGAAGTAGGGGCACTCCCTTGTTTCTCCCCAGAGTTGAGAGACAGGCTGCCTCTGAACATGGTGCCAGAGGAGACAGGCAAGCCACAGTCTTAGCTCATGTTTCGTATACTTTGTGAAACTTATTCTGTGGGGCTTTGGATCAAGGTTTGGTTTAGATGGCCTCTTCCTAACTGGGCACTTCATGTTTTATGCGGTGTTTTTTATATGGGATTTTTTTTTTACCGTAAGATTTTCTGATAGGTTGGATATTTCTATATTGTCATGTTGAATAGCTGGCTGTAGTTGCCTTTGAACATTTGATTTAAACTGTAGAAAAGCAACGAAATAAATTTTAATAGGAACCTGTCTAATCCATCTAAATTTATGATCATCACCAGTAGTGGGTTCCATGCTAATTATGTTTCTAGTATGTTTCTCGTCCTTTCTTCAGGGAGCTGAGGACAGTATGCAGGGTGCTTCCACTCCACTGAATTCTCACAAGCAACCCTGTTTGGTAAGTTAGGAAGAGAAAGTCTGATCTGCACATGTTCAGTGAGATTCACAGCTCAGCGGGATTTGATCCTGGTTCTCCCAGAGTTTAATCTGATCCCCCAACCACTCCACCACACTGAGTCTTGGGTAAAATGTGTTTTAGATATCTGTTAGCAGAATTGAGCTCTCTGCTTTGCAGAATACTAGTATAGATTTGTTGTGACTATGTATGCAAGTGTGTGTGCAGGCCTACACATGCACACAGTGATGAGCCAGCAGCAGTGGCAAA
>NW_015164182.1:171504-182602 GCF_001447785.1 Gekko japonicus | reverse complement strand
ATATCTATGCATTCCTCAGAGCCAAGAGTCTGCTCAGAGTCAATAATTCCCCCCACAAGTCTACCAGAGGCTAATGCTGAAGTGGTATGGATGGAGTTTGCATTGCTGGGCCCCTTTTCACACTACAGGCTTTAGCTCCTTACCCTTGCATCCAGGATAACATACAGTGTGAAGTGAGTTAAGATTTTTACAGTTGATTCCTACCTTAAACATCTGCTTTTCACGAGTTCATATATAAGTTCAGTATTCTGCACTAAGTACTGTCTATAAGACCCATATTGTTCTTGCCATTAAAAGCACAACACTTATTGGTTCTCTTTACTTGAAGCAGTAGCACCTTATGGTTCTCTGTCCCATGGGCAGCCAAAGAAAACATTTTCCTGGGCTTGATGTGCCCTGTTCCTGCCCCGTGTGTCACTGACTGTGTGTACGTAACTGGACCCCTTAGAAAGGAAGCAGAACACAAAAGAGCACTTCTTCCTTGCTCTTTCAAAGTGTATTGGGTTGTATTATTCTTATGAACACATTGATTTAAACCACCACTCTAGGGCACTTGGGCAAAACAATATGTGGAGCCTGGTCCTCCACATGTCCTCTTGGAAGTTTGGCCTGATTAAGGCTGACAGAGTTAGCTCTGTTGTAACCTGTGCAAAGTAGTTACAAGCACATTTGTGTATAACCTTGTGGATATCATACTGATATGCAGAATAAGAAGGCACAACTACTACTGTGGCCAGATGGTCTTGTTGGTGACTCCTTCTGACTTCAGCACACCACGGATTGCTTGCTAGATCAACCTATGTGATCTAACCTGCCAGCCAGCCAGTTTCTTTGCCTGAGGAGGGAGCAATGGAGACTGGGCCTTGAAGGGACTCCGGCAGCTTGCCTTGACTCCAGAAGATGTGTACATCTAAAGTATAGGGTGCCTAGAGCTGGGCCGTCTGGCTGTATGTATGAAACTGGATCATACAAGGAAACACAATAAGGAATATACCTTGGGTCAATTATAAGCTCTTTAAGAGGTGGAGGCCGTCTTGTGGGTGATTCCCATCCATCATCAGGGAAGCAGGACTAAGTTCAACTTCTTCCTGTTTCCTGTGGTGGGAGTCACCATAGGCTCAGTTCTTTTCCTGCCTCAGTAGGGAGAGCAGTTAGGTGTAGGCTCTGCCTAACACCAATTTTCCTTCTACTATTCTAACCCTATTTTTCATTTCCAACTTACCCCTCTTCTCTCTCTCGTTCTTTAAAAAAAAAAAAAAAGATTTTCCTCTCATCTCTCCCCTTTGTGGGAGCTGGGCTGTTAGTTCAGCGGCCTCCTTAACTAGGACAGCTACCTCTCAACTCGTCACCGTGGCTTCCAGAGAAGAGAGCGACGTGGGTGGGCCTCCTGAAGACAGTCGGGATCACGTGGCATGAAAGAGGGCCACGGCAGCGGCAGAGTCGCCCAGTGATGAGCAGGGCGAAGGCAGCGCTTCAAAGTGTGCCAAAGCATCACTCTCCCATGCTTACACGGAGCCCACACCGATGGCAGCGGCCATCTTGGACCAAACTTGCCACGCTACAAGTAAAGATGGGGACAGCCTTCAGTGCCTAAACCCACATTTTGAGTGCCCCGGGACCTCTGGTCAGAGCAGGGCGGATCAGATTCGGCAAATACAAGCCGGTTTTGCCCAATGAGACAATGACGGGGACAGGCAGCGGAGTGGTAACGTAAATGACAACACCCCTCCCATATCCCCAAGCGTGATGGCCTTCAGAAAGGCAATGAGCGAGGAAATAGCACAATTTTGCAGGTCGGGGGGTCGTAGCTCACATCGCTCCAGATCTTCCTCCTCTTCCTCCCCCTACCCTTCTCGGAAGCGCAGAAACAGGGGCAGCTGGCCTACTAAGGCCTCACAGAAAGGTTTCCCCAAGGGACGTTATATATATGATCCACACTTGTGTGAGGGTGATGAACTCTCCCACATATCCAGTGAAAAAGAGGAGGGAGAATTCTCATCCAATCAAGAGGATGAGGGGAGGCTATTCCTAAAGAGACTGTTGTTAAAGAGCAATTCTTCCATTTCTTTAAACCTGAAGATTTTCACTACTTGTTTGCTAAAACCTTATTAGCTCTTAATATTCAGGGCTTCCAGAGCGCAGGGAACAAGCCTCAAAAGCCACATGAACAAAATGATGGTTCAGAGATCACTGATGAGTTCTTTCCACCTGTGGATTACTTAGAAACAGCCTTTCCCTTTCCAGATTTTTATGTGAGAAAGATGAACGCAGAGTGGGCAAAGCCTTTAACAAACAAGCCATTTCCAGGTCTTTCAAGGAAATCTCATGAAGCCAATGCCATGGCTATAAAAGCATCTTCTGCGGCATCCACAGTATCTTGGGCAACTATTGTGTGGATGAGGAAATTAATTCAGATGTTACCTGATAACAACCGCAGACTGCTAGAAGGGTCCAATAGGATTCTGAAGGCCATTTCTTATACTGCTGATGCCATGGTCTTTGCTTCTAGAGCTGTGACTCCAGCCACAGCAGCCCGACACATAGTCTTGCTGAGAGCTTGGCCCACAGACTATCAATCTAAAGCCATTGTGTCACCTTACCCCTTCCAAGGGGACAAACTGTTTGGGGATTCACTAGAAAAAATACTGGTGGAACCTGTGATAAGAAAGACCCACCCAAGTCTGTCTTGGGGACAAGAGGTCAGCAGGTCCCTCTTCCTTTTGTCCATACAATAACACGTCCAGGTTCCAACAAGACAATAGAAGAGCCTCTTGGGGTACCAGCAAACAACCCTTTCGCCGCAGAGGCTTCAACAATAACAGATTCTCCAGACCTGCTGGCAACAGACAGGACAAAGGAGGAGACCCTAAGGCTAAGGCATGACTATCTAGACCCACCAGTGGGAGGACATCTGCTACTCTTCCATCTGATGTGGTTTACTTCCCACCCGGATGCGTGGACAAGAGACAATATTGCAGAAGGTTGCAAAACAGAATTTCGTTCAATTCCACATCAACGCTTTGTCATCTCTCCAACACACAAAAATCCAGTAAAGAGGGACAGAACCAGGCCTGCAACCAATCACCTTCTGCACATCCAAGCCATAGAACCCGTTCCCATAGACAAACAGACCAGAGTCTACTTCATTTTCTTCACGGTCCCCAAAAAGAACGGGGACTGGAGGATAATCCTAGATTTACTTAATACTTAAACAGATATGTAGATCTCAAACACTTTCGCATGGAAACGCTAAGATCCATTGCACAATTCCTACAACCATGGGAGTTCCTTTCTTCCATAGACTTGACAGAAGCATACATGCACATTCCAGTCTTTCCTCAACATCAGAAATTCCTACGCTTTTGCGTAGGGGAGACCCACCTGCAGTTTTGGGCACTTCCCTTCAGCCTATCCTCAGCCCCACGTGTATTTACAAAGACTCTGGTCCATCCAGTGATTTGCCTCGGGGAGAGGGGCATCCACGTCCATCCATATTTTGATGACATTTTGATCCGCTCCTCCTTGAGGGAGCAATCCCAGAATTACATGACCACGGCTATTCAGTGCCTGCAGGACTTCGGTTTCCTTGTGAATATGCAAAAGAGCTCCTTGACCCCTTCTCAGCAACTGGAACACTTGGGAGTCATAATGGACACTTGTACGTCAAAACCTTTTCTTCCTGACACGAAGGCAAAGAAGATAAAGGGGCTGGCCACACAAATCATTCAGGCAAGGACCTCCTCCTTGTCCACCCTGACCAAGATGATGGGTCTCATGGTGGCTGCCTTCGATACTCTGCAATGGGGGAGGTTCCACTTCAGGCAACTACAGGAGTTTCTTTGTCCATATCAAAACTCCATCGTCTTGAGGATGGAATTCTCCTTGACGGTGCCCCTTCAGGTGAAGACAAGTCTTTGCTGGTGGACCAAGCTGTCCAACCCATCACAAGGCAAGACGTTTTGGATACAGGACCAAATCCAGATTTTCACAGATGCCAATCTATCCGGTTGGGGGGCCACGCTCCACCATTAACCAGTTCAGGGCAGATGGTCCAAGACAGAGAAGAATCTCCGAATCAATCTTCTGGAACTTTGAGCCATATGGCCGGCACCTCAACATTTTGCCACTCAAGTCCAAAGGAACTACATCCTCATATGGACAGACAACATCTCAGCCAGCCAAGGCCTATTTAAACAAACGGGTCTTCAGGTCCCTAGCCTTACACCGGGAAGCAACCCTCTTAGTGAACTGGGCAGAAAGCAACCTGATTTCAATCAGGGTGGAACATGTGAAGGGAACCATCAACACACAGACGGACTGGTTGAGTCGCCAGACAATCCAGGAGGGCGAGTGGTTGCTGAACAAGGACATCTTCCGTCTGATAGTGTTGAAACTGGGAACTCCACAAGTGGACCTCTTCACTTCCCTGGACAACAACCAACTGGACAGATTTTATACCTTAGTGGAGGAGACAGATGCTCTTCTGTCCCCCTGGCCTGTGGGACTCCTATATGTGTTCTCTCCTCTTCCGGTACTTCCCAGACTCCTTCAGAAGATAAAGACTCTAAGGGCAGAAGTCATATTGGTGATGCCATATTGGTCTTGTCGGCCATGGTTCACGTCACTTCAAGAGATGGCAGTGGCTCCTCCTCTCAGCCTTCTGGTCTCAGAGGACATGCTGATTCAAGGCCCGATTTGGCACCCCAATCCAGGGTGGTTTTGCTTGACCGCATGGAGGTTGAAAGGGATAAGTTCTTGAATCTAGGATATAATGAGTCTGTTGTTGAGACTAGTGTTCCCTCTAAGCTGAGTTAATGTGAGCTAGCTCACAGTTTTTAGTCTCCAGCTCACACATTTTTGTCTTAGCTCAGAAAGGATGGCCCTAGAGCAAATTAATTTATGCAGTAGCCAAATTGCTCGCTCACAATTTTAATGCCAGTAGCTCACAAAGTAGAATTTTTGCTCACAAGACTCCACAGCTTAGAGGGAGCATTGGTTGAGACAATAAAGGCATCCAGAAAGCCCTCCACCTCAAGGACCTACAACACTACCTGGAAAGCCTTTGTCCGTTGATCCCGACGAAAAAAGGTTGATCCGTTACATCCCAAGGTCCAATCTATTCTGGAGTTTCTGCAGGACGGCTGTTCCAGTGGTCTTAGGGCTACGACCCTCAGAAGGCAGACGGCAGCTTTGGCCTCGGTTCTACCCCGGTACAAGGGTTTTCCTGTCTCTCACACCTTCACATCTGCCGTTTCCTTAAAGGGGCATAATTCAAGGATCCTCCACAGAAGCACAGATTTCCCACCTGGAGGCTTAATACAGTCCTTTTAGCACTCATGAAGGTACCATTTGAGCCTCTGAAGGACATTCCTCTCATATTTTTGAGGATGAAGACCTTGTTTTTAGTGGCCATTACCTCAGCCAGAAGGATCTCAGAGTTGGGCGCACTGTCCATTCTGAACTCTTCACAAGGACAAGGTAGTCCTATGAACAGATCCCTCCTTCTGCCCCAAAGTGAACACTACATTTCACACATCTCAGGAGATATGTTTACCTTCTTTCTCTCCAAATCCTACTCATCCAAAAGAAAAAATGTGGCATTATCTGGATGTGAGAAGGGCACTCAAATGCTACATTTTGAGAACGGCCTCTATTAGACAGACAGAGGCTATGTTCATTAACATTTCTCCCCCTCACATGGGGAAGATGTCTACTTCGGCCATAAGTTACACTAACAGGTCCTGCATTGTTGAGGCCTATAAGAGCATGAATCTACAAGTTCCTGCAGGCATCACGGCCCATTCCCTACGCAGCGCGGCAACAAATGCGGCCTTTGCCAATAGGGCATCAGTGGAAGAAGTCTGCAGAGCTGCCACGTGATCCTCCTTGTCCACCTTCATCAGACACTACAAGATCAACGTGTACGACGCTGCAGATGTGGCATTTGGGCAAAGAGTACTGCAGTCTGTTCTGTCTATAGATGATGACCTCCCACCCAAAGATTAGGGACAGTGCTCTGGGAGGCCCCACAAGATGGCCTCCACCTCAGAGGGAGAACAAGCATTGGCATTCACCGTAAAGGGTCCTTCTTCTCTGAGGCTTGGAGGACATCTTGGCCCTCCTGGGTCATCATCCTGTCTTTCTACTGCAAATCTTCTGACAACAATCAAACAACCAAGAACAAACTAGAATGCAGGCAGAGAGAGAGTGAGAGAACAGACAGAATTAAGTCTCTATATTAACAGGAGAGACTTCTTAACTTATTCTCATGTTCTTCCTGTTCCAGTTAGCGTTATATCTTGTTCTGACTTGTCTTAATGTTCAAGTTGTTTCTTTTCTTCAGTAAGGTTAGATTAGCACTTTGCTTTTGGAGCACCAGAACTGAGCCTAGGGTGACTCCCACCGCAGGAAACAGGAAGAAAAACTTAGTCCTGCCTCCCTGCTAATGGATGGGAATCACCCACAAGATTTCCTCCAAGCCTCAGAGGAGAAGGACCCTTCACGGTGAGTACCAATGGTCGTTTTCATTAAAAAAAAAAGGCATAGCTGCTCTGTGGGGGTTGTAGCAGCTTGTAGGACCATTTAAAGGAGACCCTGAACACATGCACAGGAAAGCTCTATTGTGCCAATGTCACATTTAGACTGGGCCCAATTCTCACTGGATTAAATGAAGCTTTTTGCCCAATACAGTGTGCATAAGAGGGCAATCTTAGGCTTACTTGGGAATAAGACCCATTTTGAATGGGAGTACAAATCTTTTTCAAAGGTTTAGCCAGTTTTAAAGACTGTGATAGGTTAACTGACACTTAAGTGATTTTTTGTGTGTATGCCTCTGTGTGTGTGTGCTTGCGTATCTGGAAGTCATGGCGACTCCTGGCGACCCCTACTGAGGGCTTGGAAAGAGAGGTGGCTTGATAGCCTGCCTCTGCATCCTGAGCCCTGGTATTCCTTGGAGGTCTCCCTTCCACTTACTTGCTTAGCTTCCACGATCTGACAAGATTGGGCTTGCCTGAGCTATCCAAGTCAGGGCAATGCTTAGTGATTTCAGAGAACATTTTCCATGTTAATGATTATTGATTCAGAATTCATGTACTGATAAAATAAATGATATCGCTCCAGCTAGGCTGTACAATTTTGGACTGTAAGTGAAGGAATGTTCCCCCCACAACCTGTGCATACACTTAACCTACTGTCAGAAGAAAGGGTTATAGCCTAGCCTTCCCAGGTTTGGTTTTTTTTAATATTGAGAGGGCTTTTTAATTTGGGGGAGCAGGCAAAGAGCTCTCTGGTCTGCAGGGGTAAATTCTCACTATGCATTCCTCCCCATTAAATCTTTCAGCTCAAGGGTTCTGAATTCTATGTGGTGGTGGGAAGTGTCATCAAGTTGCAGCCGACCCATGGAGACCCTGTAGGGTTTTCAAGGCAAGGGACGAAGAGAGGTGGTTTGCCATTGCCTGACTTCCTTGGTGGTTTCCCACCCAAGTACTAACCATAGCTGACCCCGCTTAGCTTCCAAGATCTGACAAGGTCAGGCTAGCCTGGCCCTTCCAGGTCATACACATATATTGACAGAAATTGCAGCAACCTGCTTGGTAGCTAGCTTGAGACACAGAATAGCAAGTAAGCCTAAGAATCATACCCTGTACTGAAGAACTTCTTCATCCCGTTTTTGCTTGAAGAGTAGGATTTGTTCTTCCAGGTTCCTGTTCTGCAGCCGTAGCTTGCTCACTTCTCCCTGCAGTGGTCGCAGAGTTTCTTTCAGTCTGTGGATCTCGCTCTGTGTCTTTTGCAAAGCTTTAGTGCTGGCTTCTCTGCGTTCCAAGAGACGCATCAGCTTGGGCTCATAATGTTCTTCTAGGCTCTGGCGACTCTCTGCCACAAAGCTCTCAAACTCCATGGAGAGCCGTCTGCTCTCCTGGAGATAACAGCTGTCCCTTCGGCGCCTGGGGACCTTCAGTTGCTGGCTGAACTGTTCCTTCTCTCTCTCACAAGTCTCCCTCAGCTGGGACAGTTCCTCCGAGAGCTGGCTGACCCTGCTTTCCAGTTCTTCCCGGTAGACGACGTACTGTGCCACATCGTGTCTCCTGGTTTCCAGCTGATACTGACATGACACACATTCCCGTGTCACCCTAAACAGCTTGCGTTTCACTTGCCGAATCTCATCCCTCAAGCTGTCCCTCTCAAGCTCTACTTTGGCGTGCAACCTGTAGGCTTTGAGGATTTCTTCATGGGCTTGCTTGATTTCCTCCAAGGCCGGTTCCCGCAGCTGCATGAGTTCCTGGATAAGGTGGTCCCTCTCCCTCTCTAGTTCTTCAACAGCCTCAATGCACTCCTGAAAACGATTCCCAAGTTCCTCGATGCTCATAGTTTGGTGCTCTGCAGCGTAGAGCTCCTGGCCTGCTGCGGCTGCCTGCAGCTCCGCTGGGTTGCTGATGATCCCCATTTCTTGTGAGAACGATACGTCAAGGGGATCTATGTGCAGCATCTCAAGAGCATCAGTCCCCTCAAGCTCCACAGGTATATTTTCATCCCCAGCAGCCAGCGCTGAGTTTTCTGCATCATCCAGTTCCAGAAGGGGCTCGGAATCTGCCATTGCTTCCCTGAAGTGCAAAAAGAGGGAGAGAGAGAGAGAGAGAGGTTAATCAAAGCTACAGCATCCTGAGTGACTGTCCCCTATCATGGACAGGAACTACATAGCACTGTAATAGAACCTGGGCCCTAAAAGGGCACTTCCCTGGAACATTGTTTAAAACCCTCTCATAGCACCATAGCTATCATTTGTCACCCCCTAACTTTTCTAAGCAGTTTGGGACATCTCGATTCCTTTTTCTAAAAAGCTGAAATATCTGCTTCATTGCGGTTAACACTGAAAAGTTAGGAAATTAGAACCACCTGACATCTCAAATTATTGTAAAATTATTTCTAACATCTTAAGTCACAGTTGTCAGGATTAAGGTATGCTTTTAAAAAACCGGCCTCAGTGGCATGGAAGGAGATGGCTTCCATTGTGCTCAGTTGTGAAGGATGCATTAGGAAGGGGAAGGAAGGTTTCTCTGTGGAAATGAAGGAAAGGGATGGATGGGAAGAATCCACAGAACGCTTCCTGGCAACGACCAGGAGTGGTGTGACAGGCCTCCTTAGCCACCATACGTACGGACAGAAAATTCAACCCCAGCTTGCCTAGCCAGCTTTAGCTAGCTCTTAAAAATAGGTTCTGGACCTTTGGAAAACATGAAAGACAGACCTTAGAAGTGATCCCTGGCCCTAAAGATATCCTGCTGTCCTTGACTAGAGCCAGAGCTTTCTCGGCCCTGGCTCCAACCTGGTGAAACGCTCTGCCAACTTCTATCAGGGCCCTACGGAACTTAATGCAATTCCACAGGGCTTGTAAAGCAGAGATGTTCCACTAGGCTTTTGGTTGAGGACAGCGTCGGTTTTCCATCATAGCTAGCACCTTTTCTTCCATTCTGCTCGCTTCAGCCTCCTCTTTAACCTACCCACAAGACAGAAAAACAGCCCAGAGTAGGTTTTGGATAAAATTATGGATGCTATCCAGAGATTATTAAATAAAAATAGTTGATTGTTGATTTTAATCTGTACTTTTATATTGTTTTAATCTGTTGTAAATCGCCCAGAGCCTTGTATACTCGGGGACTGAGCAATCCAGAAATGTAATGAATAAATAAATAAATAAAAATACCAGCTGAACCTTGGTGCTGCCCATCTGGGTTCCTGCTCTTTCCCAAGGAGAATTTGTCAAAGGGAAAGGGGGAGGCCAAGCCCTTTTGGATCTGGAACTGTTACATTATCAAACATGGCAAAGCTTGGGAAAAGCGGATCAGGATGTCATATTGTAGGGGCATTTCCCCTTAGCAACTGGACTAATGCTTGAAATGAAGGAAACAGTTGGGCATCCATGAAACTTCCTGGCAAAGACCAGGAATGGTGTGACAGGCCTCCTTAGCAACCATGTGCATGGACAGAAAACTCAACCCCAGCTTGCCTAGCCAGCTATCGATAGCTCTTAAAAATAGATTCCGGACCTTGGGAAAACATGAAAGACGGACCATAGAAGTCAAGCCAATGTGGCCATGTTCATTCTTTTCTTGCAGAAAAAGACTAGTATTTGGGGCACTGAATATTAGATGTTTCTGCTCTGTGGAACATTCAGGCACTGCTACTAGGTATGAGAAATCATGTAAGTGCTCATAAATCACTGTGCAGTTCCTACATATCTACAACTCTTCCAAATTTGCCTCTTCTGTATCCCTTGGGAATTGCACTGGATTTACTCCTTACGTGGGTGTCCCCACCCGCTCCTTCCATTGGAAGGTGTCAATTCAGTTTAGCATGGAATGGGCCAGGCACTTTGGTGCCACAGACAGAAATTAAAATCTGCAACTCTGTATCAGCCCCTGGAACTATGATTAAAAACTGAATATGTGACAATTTTATGCTCTTCAATAGTAACCAAGATCTACTGCCAGGATTGGCCCTGTGTTTAAGGACAGGACTGAAGATGCGCTTGACCCATGTTGAACTCCTTGGGGTACCGGCTGCTGAAGGCGTGTCATGGCAGAAATGCAGAGGGTGGAAAAAGGAACCTAGAGGAACCACATTGACTGCCCTAACTAAAATGAATGTGTGTCATAGAGCAAATGTCATGATGCCATGAGTGAGAACTAGGGGAATCAACTTGAGAGTATCTTGCTAGTCTTCTTGTAGGCAGAGGGCAATTGATGCCACTGATTACTGAAAACAAAGGATTTTAAAAAAAATTAAAATGCTGACATAGCCTCCAGTGTCTGGAACATAATGCCCAAATGAAGATATATGCACGTTATACAACATGGCTAAGGATGGGCTGAGATTTACCAGTGGCCACAAAAGGGCTGTGGCTTCCAAAGTAATAGCCTGGAGCAATCCTTGTGAGCAGCAGCTGTTTGCAGAAGGGATGGGTCCTTGGCATCACAATGCTTGAATCGCACCATGTGCTATTTGAAGGGAGGGCAGGCTCCTGTTGTGGGGTGGGGGTGGGGTGTGAATGACTGAGAAACCTGAAAAGAGTCCGTGTTTTGGGGTTAGAACCAGCAGCGGG
>NW_015164182.1:146746-171404 GCF_001447785.1 Gekko japonicus | reverse complement strand
TCCTATGGAGCAATGAAGGCGCTCCAGGAGATTTATGGGGTGGATGTGCCGAGAGCATTGAGGGTGGCCGTGGGCACGATGGACAAACCTGACCCCTTTCCCTGGTCTTGAGCACAGTCCAGTAAAGAAGCGCTCCTGCGCATGTCACGCTGCAATGAATGGTTCGTTCCAATGGGGCTTGCGCGGGAGAACCTCCCGGGGACAATTACATTCCTGTTACTGGCGGGGTGGGGAGAGGAAGGGATTTGGCCCCTCCGCTTCAAGCCATCCAGTCGTCCCGCCTGAGCACCAGAGACCAGCGGTAATGCCTCCCTATACCCCGATGAGGCACTCTCCCGCCCTCCTCCACCCTAAAGCAAAGAGCCGCGGCGCTTCTGCCGGCTGCCCCCCAGTCCAGACCAAGCGGAGGAAGGGGCGGACCGGCCCGAGCCACGCGTTCTCCGCCTGGGGGTCGCGACTGGGAACGCGTCGGAGCACGCGGCTGGGAGGTGGCGTCCCCGCCAGCCAGACCCGACCCGGGCTGCCCACCCCCGCTCTTCGTTTCGGCACCGCTCGCCTTACCTTGGTGGCGCCCGGAGCCGGGCCGGGCTTTGGCGCGGGGTGGGCTGCCGGCTGCTTGCTATTAATACGCCCGGTCCGAAACTGGAGCCCTCCTGGCCCCCCGCCGCGGCCTCCGGGGACCAGCTGCACTGCCGGTGGAAGAAGGGCTGACACCCGATCCCTCACTCCCTCCCCCGGAGAGGGGAGGAGGAGGCGGGCGGAGAGGCAAGGGCGGGCTGGCCCTCACTCCCAGCTGGGGGGGGCGGCGGCGGCGGCAGCTTCGTTGAGACTGTTCGGTTGCCTTTGCCCCCCCGCCCCGCCCCGCCCGCGGAGCCGTCGGGATCCTCACGCCCACCTTGCGGACCCCGGGCCGGCGGTGGCAGTCCCAAACTTCCAAGGAAGAGAAGAAGAAGAGGTTGGATTTATACCCCGCCCTTCACTTGGAGTCTCAGAGCGGCTTACACCCGCCCTCCCCTGCACAGCAACGCCCAGGGCATGTTACAATAATGCATATAAAACAATAAGATTAATTAAATATTGTAATGTATTGAAATGATTACATGAATCACCTCATAGGACTCCCGTGTTAAGCTTCGAGCCAGACCAGGGCTCCTCTGAGCGAACTTCCTATTGGTCGCTTCGTAACAGCGACCAATCAGAACGATACCATTCCCTAGGAGGGAAAGACTCCCATTGGTCTTTATTCTAGCAATCTCATTGGTTGTTATTTGTAAATAGGCGTGGCTACATTAGCCCGGTTATGTTTAAAAGGAGCATAAGCTCCCACTGTTTTCTGTTCTGGTTTCTTACTGAGTTAGTGCTTGCTCGTTACTTCCAATAAAGCTGAATCACTTGCTGAATCACTGTACGAGTCCTTTGTTAGCGCGATCTAACAATTGGCGACGAGGATGGGATGTTAGAGCAGGTAGGCAGCCCTGCGGACATCCACACTTCGGACTCGGAAGAAAGCGGGCAGAGCACAGCAGCCGATCCGGCGGAGGCGCCACCAGCTCCGGTGCCCAAGTCTCCCCCGATGGCTGGAAGCCAGAAGTTCGAGTGCTTCGAACCCTCCTCAGAAGACTGGGACTCCTACCTGTCCAGGTTCGAGTTCCATCTGGAGACCCACGACATCACCGATGAGGCGAAGAAACGAGCATGCCTCCTGAGTTCCTGCGGGAAGGGGACCTTCGACATAGCCAGGTCGTTGGTGGCCCCAACTGATATAAAGACTGTCACCTACGCTGACATCACGGAGAAGCTTAAGGCTCACTATTCTCCACAACCGTCGGAGATCGCCTGCCGGCACGCTTTTTACAAGCGGAACCAGGCCGGAGGCGAGACCATCGCAGATTTCGTGGCGGCCCTTCGCAAAGCCGCACGGCCATGTAATTTCCACAACGTGGAGGAAGCCCTCAGAGACCGTCTCGTCTGCGGTCTCAAAGATGAAAGGCTGCAACAGAGGCTGTTCGCCCGCACCACCCTGACCTGGGCAGTGGCCTACGAAGAGGCCGTGGCCGCGGAAGCAGCGGAGAAGTCCACGAAGGAGGTCCGCCAGCGGGTGGCAGAGCCCAGTATACACGCTCAACGAGACAGCGAGGGCGAAGACGCGGATGATGACGTCAACGCGGTTCGAGGCAAGCGGACCCCAGCGAAGACTACCAACGTCAAGCCTTGCTCCGGTTGTGGCGGGAAGCACCAGCGCGGCTCCTGTTGGGCTCGTGATGTCGACTGCAGAGCGTGTGGGCGGCGTGGTCATCTGGCCAGAGTCTGCAGATCAGCGAAGAAGGATCCCTCAACTAACAACCGGTCAGCGCAGAGGGGCACTCCAGTCAGCACCCAAGGCAAGACCCGTTCCTCAGCATCGGAAGCAAGCTGCCAGTTGACGGCGACCTTGTCGAGCGCATCGGCCGTAAATCGCACCAGCAGCCAGGGCAAGATCACCGTGACTCCACTCCTCGACGGCCGACCCTGTACAATGGAGGTGGACTCAGGATCGTCCGTGACGGTGATTTCTGCCGCGTCCTGGCGCCAGTTGTTCCCGAACCGAAGCCGGCGGCGGCTCCAGCCTGCGGGAACCAGAGTGTCCGACTTCCAGGGCAACCGAATTCCCTTGGCCGGACGGGACTCTGTTACTGTTGAGTATAAGGGGAAATGTGTTAAACTGTCATTCCTGATTGCAGAGGGAGACCGGGTTAACCTGCTAGGGTTAGATTGGTTTGAGCCATTGGGCATCGGTATTTCTGGGATTAACAGGATGTCTGAAAATAAATGGGGCATGCTGTACGACCTGTTCCCTGATGTATTTGCCGAAGGGTTGGGAAGGTACAAGGGCCCCCCGGTTGCGTTTGACTTAGATCCGTCAGTCAAACCTATTAGGTTGAAGTATCGGAAAGTACCTGTGTCTCTCAAACATAAGGTGGAAAAAGAGATTGACAAACTAGTTGAGCAAGGGGTTTTAGAGCCAGTACCATACAGCAAATGGGAGACCCCGATCGTAACCCCTGTCAAATCAGATGGGTCCATACGACTATGCGCCGATTACAAATGTACGATTAACAAGGCGCTGCAGCAACATTCGTACCCGGTCCCGGTAATAAGCCACATTTTGGCTTCCCTGGGGGGTGGCAAGATTTTCGCCAAATTTGACCTGGCCCAGGCATACCAGCAGTTGCCTGTCACCCCGGAGGCTGCCGAGGCCCAAACAATTGTAACCCACCAAGGGGCTTTTAAAGTGAACAGGCTGCAATTCGGGGTCAACGTAGCACCTGGGATTTTTCAGGGCCTCATGGAACGTCTACTAAGGGGGGTACCTGGCACAGTGCCCTATTTTGACGACGTGCTGATTGCGGGCGGGTCTGAACAGGAACTACTGGACCGGGTTAAAGAGGTCCTCAGGCGTTTTCAAAATGCCGGCCTCAGAGTTAAGCGCTCAAAATGCACGCTCGGGGTGGAAAGTGTGGACTTCCTGGGGTTTCGCATTGACGCAGAGGGAGTCCACCCCACGGATGAGAAGGTATCTGCAATCCAAAACGCCCCCAGGCCGGTGAGTAAGAAGGAGCTCCAATCCTTTTTAGGACTCCTGAATTTTTATCATGCGTTTTTACCGCATAAGGCATCAGTGGCGGCCCCTTTGCACGCGCTTTTGCACAAGGAGGCAAAATGGAAGTGGGGGCAGGCCGAGGAAAAGGCTTTTGTGGGAGTCAAGGAGCTGCTGACATCTAATGCCGTACTCACGCATTATGATGAACACAAGCTCCTGGTGTTAGCTGCTGACGCTTCACCGTTTGGAGTAGGCGCAGTTTTAAGCCATCTGATGCCTGATGGGAGCGAAGCGCCTATCGCTTTTTATTCTAGATCACTATCTGCGGCAGAGCGGAACTATGCCCAGATAGACAAGGAGGGTCTGGCGTTGGTAGCGGCTGTCAAAAAGTTCCATGATTTTATTTTTGGCAGACGATTTTTGCTGGTCACTGACCACAAGCCGCTACTGGGGATTTTTGCGCCCGATAAGCAATTGCCAAACATCATGTCCCCACGCATGCTTAGATGGGCGATATTTTTGCAGGCTTATGATTTTGACTTAGAGCACCGGCCTGGGAAAGCGATTGGGCATGCGGATGCCCTCAGCCGGTGCCCGGTGCCGGACATTGGCGCAGACCCTGCCCCCGCCTGTGAGGTCTTGGCAATTGAGGAGCTTCCTCGACCCCCGGTATCATCCAGGGACATTGCAGCACACACGGCCAAGGATAGCGTGCTGTCCCGAGTATTAAACTGGGTTTGGAGGGGGTGGCCGGTTGGAAGCGTTGAACCGGAGTTCGGCCCTTACAAAAGCCGTCAAAATGAACTATCCATTTCTAAGGGCTGTGTATTATGGGGGAACAGGGTGGTGGTTCCTGACAAACTCAGGACGAGAGTGTTAGAGTCGCTGCACGAGGGTCACCCCGGTATGGTACACACCAAAGCGTTGGCCAGAGGGTATGTCTGGTGGCCGGGGCTGGACAAAGAGATCGAAGAATGGGTACGAGGGTGTCCCAAATGCCAGCAAGTCAGACCCGATCCCCCACAAGCTACACCCCAAGGCTGGGAGTCATCTGGTAAACCCTGGGCCAGATTGCATATAGATTTTGCTGGCCCTCTCCAAGGGCAAATGTTCCTAATTGTGGTGGACGCTATGTCCAAATGGCTGGAGGTCGTGCATATGAAATCGACCACATCACTTGCTGTGATCCATGCGCTCCGCCGACTTTTTGCCACCCACGGGTTGCCTGACGTCATCGTCAGTGACAACGGGCCTCAATTTGTGTCTGAGGAATTTAGGCTCTTCCTCACGAGTAATGGCATACGCCAAATGACTTCGGCCCCTTTCCATCCGGCATCTAATGGCCAAGCCGAACGGATGGTCAGGACGGCCAAAGAGGCCCTGGGTAAAATGGACGAAGGGGACTGGAGCCAGAGGCTGGGCTCCTTTCTTTTGCTGCAGCACACCACCCCCTGTAGTGCTACAGGCCGTAGTCCGGCCGAATTGTTAATGGGGCGGAGACTCACGACCCGTTTGAACCGAATGCACCCAGACCTCACTGAAGAGCAATCCGAGCGTACCACGGCGCAACCGAAGGTGCGCATGTTTGAAAAAGGGGACAAGGTTTTCGCACGAAATTATGCAAACGGGCACTTATGGCTTCCTGGGGTTATATCCGACTCTGTGGGTACTCGAATGTATGTGGTGCAGTTAGCTGACGGTCGAATATGGCGGCGCCACATAGATCAGTTAAGGAGACGTTGGGCTAGGGACAGCGCTGACTCTCCGACGGCTGAATCCCCTGATGTCGAGTGGACACCCCCAGAGCAGGCGGTGAGTACCGAAAGGCCCGGTACTGTCCCCGAGTCAGGGCAGAACCCTGTGTGCGGGGCTGAAATCCCAGTCGAGTCTGTGCCTGATCCAGGCTGTAGTGAACCCCACTCTGACCCACAACCTTGTCTGCCCGTGGAGCCTGCACCGCTCCGCAGGTCCCAGCGTTCGCGGCAAATGCCGACTTATCTGAAGGACTATGAGTGTAAATACTGTTAGAATAACTGATGTACAAAGGTTGATTGCATGTATGTAAATAATAAAACAATTGGGATGATGGCTTAACTTAGGGGGGAGGAATTGTAATGTATTGAAATGATTACATGAATCACCTCATAGGACTCCCATGTTAAGCTTCAAGCCAGACCAGGGCTCCTCTGAGCGAACTTCCTATTGGTCGCTTCGTAACAGCGACCAATCAGAACGATACCATTCCCTAGGAGGGAAAGACTCCCATTGGTCTTTATTCTAGCAATCTCATTGGTTGTTATTTGTAAATAGGCGTGGCTACATTAGCCCGGTTATGTTTAAAAGGAGCATAAGCTCCCACTGTTTTCTGTTCTGGTTTCTTACTGAGTTAGTGCTTGCTCGTTACTTCCAATAAAGCTGAATCACTTGCTGAATCACTGTACGAGTCCTTTGTTAGCGCGATCTAACACACAGACTGCTCTTTTTCAAGGACAGCTGTGCCAGAGCTTGTGACTGACCCAAGGTCACATCAGAAGGTGAAAGTGGAGGAGTGGGGAATCAAACTCAGTTCTCCCAGATTAGAGTCCGCACACTTAACCACTGCACCAAACTGGCTCCCAAGGAGAAGCGGCTAGTCAGAAAAGGGCGATCTGCTTCTGGCCTGAGACTGTCCGCATGCCCCATGGCGGGGGGAGAGAGCCTTTGGACGCCCAAGGGGTCTGCTCTGGCCCCTGCCCCCAGGAGCTTACAGGCTGACCTGGCGGGAGAGGAAGAAGCAAGCAGAGCAATTGCCAGGGTCAGAAGAGAGAGTATGGAGAAGACAGGAGGAGAGCCAGCCTAGTGTGGTGGTGGTGGTTAAAGTGCTGGACTAAGATCTGAGAAATCCCAGTTGGAATCCCCCATTCTGCCATGGAAGTCTTCAACCAGTCACACTTTCTCAGCCTAACCTACCTCACAGGGTTGTTGTGAGGATAAAACGGAGGAGAATGATGTAAGCCGTTTTGGGTCTCGGGGGGGGGGGTGAATGGAGGGCTATAATTAAATAAGAGAGAAATGGCTCCTTCCTTCCAGATGGACATTGGGCTGGTCTTTCACAGTGCCCCTATATCTGCCTGAGACAGGCCCTCTCCCCACAGAGCCACTCATGGGAGGGGTGGGGGAGATGAGCAAGAGTCATGAGGACCATCTATGAAAAAAAGGATCTGTGAGGAAGGGTGGCAGAGCTCCTTGGAGGAGGAGGAGGTTTTATTCTTGTCATAACAAACACAATCCTTCCAAGGGGGATTAGCATTGCCTGTCTCCCCTGAGCCCCTTAAAACACTGGCTGGCTCTCTCTGGCTTGCGGTGTGAATCGAGGCAGGCTGCACATGCCTCTCATTGTTCCAGCAGCAATTAGCCAGCCCTGCTTTGTCTTGAGCAGCGGCTCCCTCCTTCCATTAGTCAAAGGATAAGGTTACTACTCTGGCCTTGCTTTCTTTGCAGCTTTTGATCTGGTCTTAGAAGTGCAAGTTGTATGCTTGAAAATGTGCATGCACATCTCCCTTGCATGGACACAGCTTTTTTTAAAAAAACCCACAAGGACTTTTTTAAGAGCTTAAAAAAACAGTACAACCCACACGTTTCTTCCCTCTATTTGTGGAACAGCGTTTGACTCAATAGCGTAGGAATGCTGTTAACTGGAACAATGTTGCATGTGTATAAATACCCACCTAAATCTGTTAAAACTGCCAGCAGAACTACAAGTGCGAGTCAGGCAGAACAAGGCCTTGTATGGCATGAAAATAAAGGGAAAAGGGGCAACTTGTGCCTTGCCAGGCTCTCACACACCTCTTTTTGGTTTATTCTAGGAATTATTCAGAGGGTGGAGACAAAGAGCCATTGGAACCCTGGCTGGCTGTTCTCCGAAGCCATGTGTGAGTCCTGAGGGCCTGAACTCATCGTCCAGCTCTTTGTTTGTGGACATAACTAGGCAACAGGCTGCTGGAGCAGAGGAAGGGGCAGAGCATAGGAGGCTGCTCAAGGTTCAAGGCCACTACCAGTTTCCAAGTACAATGCAGCTTGTTGTGGCACATCCAGGATGGAGTGGGATCTTTCAGACCCTGAGGAGTCCCTACTGTGCAGGGCAGTGCATCAGGACTTAAGACTAGGGATGCCTCAAAATTTGCCTGTTTGGTTCACATCCTGTTCACCAATTGTAAAGAGGGGCCAGTTTTTTCAACACACTTAATCTGCTTGCTGACCTGTTCATGGCTGTTGGGCAGATTGCTTCAATGTAACAGTATAGTTGTTTCTAATAGTGTTGTTGTTGTTCAGTTGCACGGTCGAGTCCAACTCTTCATGACCCCATAGACCACATCACGCCAGGTCCTCCTGTCTTCCGCCGTCCCCTGGGCGCATAATTTCCTTTTTGCACATGCACATTCTCACACAGCTCATTGGAGCTCTTTCTCCTTGCCTTGCTTTGCCACTGCTCCAATGAGCAGGAAATTGTTTAAATAGATGGTTAAATCAGTCACAAACTATATAGATTAGTCATAAATAAACACAATGTTGTTAGAAAAGGCATACCACTCAGTGTTCGTCTAAGCCAGGGGTGCCAAAGATACGGCCCGTGGGCCGGAACCGGCCCAACCAGGTCTCTAATCCGGTCTGCGAGTAGACTGCCGCCACCCCACACCCCTCTACTCCACGCTGGTAAAGATTTACTGCTGCCTGTTGGGGTTGATCGGAGATTTACTGCTGCCTGTTGGGGTTGATCGGCAGCTCTATGAAACTGGCTTTTTCAGGGACTGAGATCAGCTGTTTCCTTCTGTTGTTGGGATCCACAGCTCCACGTGGCTGCGATTAGCTGTTTCCTCTTCCTCTGTTGTTGCCGCGTGCAAAGTACCTCGTGTGTTTGTTCACAAAGACTCCAAGAGCCTCAGGGTGTTCTGCAACTTGTTTTTGGGCTATCCTTTGCAATTTGAAGCTCCCTGCTATGTTTTGTTTACGAAAGCTGTAAGAGGCACAATTGCCTGCTGCTGCAGTCTCACACGTGGGGTGGGTAAGGTTCCCCCCCCCCCATTATTACATTGTAGTAAAGTTGCATTTTTGTTAAGGATTATTTGCCTAGTAACAATTTGAGAAGTCAGAGTCAATTAAAAAAAACCCTCTTTGAATACAGTAGTTTTACTGTTATATTCTGGTGACTCTGCATTATAAGTTCGCTGGAGTGTTATGGGTGCTTTACCTGATAGCAATTTGGATATGAGCTGCTAGCAAACCCCCCCCCCCAAAAAAACCCCTCTTTGAATAAAGCTGGCTGCTATGAATTTGTATGAACATCTTCAAGATGCTAATTATTAGTTTGGTGTAGTGGTTAAGTGTGCGGACTCTAAGCTAGGAGAACCGGGTTTGATTCCCCCACTCCTCCACTTGCACCTGCTGATGTGACCTTGGGTCAGTCACAAGCTCTGGCACAGCTGTCCTTGAAAAAGAGCAGTTTGTGTCAGAGTTCTCTCAGCCCCACCCACCTCACAGGGTGTCTGTTGTGGGGAGGGGAAGGGAGAGGAGTTTGTAAGCCGCTCTGAGACACCTTTGGGTAGTGAAGGGCGGGGTATAAATCCAATCTCTTCTTATTATTATTGTTAATGTTTTGATTGTTGTTAATTATTAATGTTTTAGGCATGTTTGTGTTTTAAGTAAAAAAGAATGTCTTTAATTGTGTTGGTCTGTGTTCTTTTTAAAGTATATATCTCTGGTACATGGCATTACATTCTATGACACACATGATTCGGCCCCATAAAGTCCCATCTATGTCAGATCCGGCCCTCATAACAATTGGGTTCAACACCCCAGGTCTAAGCAATCCTGAGCAATATTGATGGAGGCCAATCTGTATGGATTAGCAGCTTTTTCACACATGAGCAGTTTTGGAAAAGATGTACATGTGTCTGCACAGGCCAGGTGAAGGGCTCACATCTAATTGTCATGGCTAAAAACATAGTAAGTGTGAATGTCTGACTGTCAGATGCATTTGCAGTGAAATTTGCAGCATCCCTGGCTATGACATATGACCCATCCACCATGGGCACCTCCTCCTATGTCATTTCAGTTGAATTCACTTCCTGGAGGATTTCCCCCCTTGTTAATGTGGAAGTGCATGGAGGGGGATGAGATTTGGATTTTCCATCTCAGGCACAGAAATTACAGAAGCTGGCCTTGTGTAGAAACCTTGCTATGTTAAGGGAGACCAGCAGACATACCAGACAAGAGGGCTGTTGTTGCTGGTATTTGTACAAAAACAACACATCCCTCCTCCCCCCACAACTTTATTTTCTGCATTTCTTGACTTTTATCATGTAAGTGCATCAAGAGGCGGGAGCTTTTGGAGAAGATGATTTCCCCTCATGCACTGAAGCGGCCAGGGTGGTACTGTGTTGCCTCTGGAAACCTGTCATCTTTCAGACTTGCCTCCCTCACAGGGTTGTTTTGATAATAAGGTAGAATATCCACCTGCTGTGCCTCCTTTGGGACATGGGCCAATCTTTTATTATAGGAATTCCTTTTTAAAAGGGAATCTACATCCTTATGTCCATGCCACACCCACTCATTTAGAGGCTCTTAAATTTCACACTTCTTAATTTTGACAGCTGATTTCTTTTGTCACGAGTTGACCCCTGATTGATCCTTGGCCTAGGAATGTCCCAATATCATTAACAGGGTTTTCTCCCTCTCTCTTTTTCCTGCAATCTTAAATCTGTGTGTGTGCACATGTGTGTCATTGCTATAGAAGTGAACTTGTATGAATTCATTTCCTATCAAAGTTTACAAAGAAGAGGGTGCGTGTATGCTTGGGAGGTACTTAAAGATGGCCAGAGTCCTAGTGTGAATGCTGCCCAAGACTCTGGGGAAGACTCTCTCAGCCTGATCAATAATAGGGGCGAGCCACAGGGCTGCAAGAGAAGCTGATTCACAGAGTTTAGCTGAGCTGCAGTTTCAGTTGTATTGTGAGGGTCATCTAGGTTTGAAATGTGTATCGGGTTGCCAACCAACTCTCCTCCCCCCCCCCCCTGCTTTTAGGCCTGGGGCCAGAACAGCAAGTGGTCATTTATTCTTTACTGAATCTGGTTCATATTCAGATGCATACCATAGCTGAACAGAGAGATTTGGGCGACTTCACCCCTGTCCAGGGCTGACATCAGCATACTCTGAGGTGGGGCAGCTGCCAGGGCAAAGGATGTCTGAGTGGGGCCACTGACCCCCCCCACCTCTCCTGCCACCTGTCTGGATCAGTGCTCCCAACTGCCCAGAGTCCTTGAAGAAGCGCATGTGGGTGGTGGTGAACAGTGGTGGCACTCCTGGTGAAAATGGCAGGTGGTGCAGACAAGTGAGCATGGCCAGTGAGAGGGCTCACAAGCAGAAGGATGCACAGGTAGGTGAGGGGCATGCAGGTGTGGGGGTGGAAGGGAGGACATGAGGGGGCCCTTGGTCTGCCTAGCTCCCCCAAACCTGGAACTGCCCCTGCCCCTGTTCCTATCCCTAACCACTAAGCTGTGTCTCAGATCCACCCCAAACAGCTAGGCTCAGTCCCAGGCCCCAGGAGCTTCATCCCTGAGGCCTGCACAGGCATCAGAAGTTTGACTTCAGGGGTGGCAGCCCTAAGAGGTGGACCTGCCAGCTTTCCCCCTCTGCCTTCCCAGTTCTCCTCTTTACTCCATCCCCACTCAGACATGGCTTTGGCCCGTGGAAGACCCACAATTGTGGCATTGCCATTTTAGCTGGTCAGGGAGGTCACCTCCTCCCTTTGTCACCAACATAAAAGCTGGTTCTATCCAACCCTAAGTGTGCATGGCATAACAGAGATTTAAGAGAATTTGTGGCTGAGGATTGGAACCAATGGGTGGGTTAGAACATGCAGTCAGTACTTTGCTCCAGTAAACAACACTTGTTGGGAAGTCATCAGGGTCATGGCTGAATGTACAAAAGAGCAAAATAAATTTTCTGAGCATAGCAAAAGGGAAAAATATGTTCTCACTTCCAAAAAATTAGCCGCCATGTCCCTGACTGTTCTCCTTCCCCTTCTCTTGTGGTTTATTTCATCTGAATGGAACCTAGCGGGCTGCTAAAAATAGTTCAAAACAGAGAGGAAAGCACTCTCTGCCTCCATCCAGCCCCCTCCTCTTTCCCATCCAGTTTTATTTCTTCCCTTCCCTTTATAGACTGTCCTTTCCACAAGAGTCTTTCACCCCCCCCTCCTCTGTAAACCATGTCCTTAAAATAATAGTGCTTTCTTGTTTAAAGTATATGGCTGACTTAAACCTAGATAACGGTTAGCAACCGTAAAATCCAAAAAATAGGAGTCATTTTGAGAATGCTGATAGAGGGCCCCAACCTAGGGATGCCAGCCTCCAGGTGGGAGTCACCTGGGTATCCCCCGGAATCACAACTTATCTCCAGAGTACAAAGATCAGTTCCCCTGGAGAAAATGGAAGCTTTGGAGGGTGGACTCTTCTGACATTGTACTCCAATGAGAGGTCCATGTTCTCACTGGGAGTGTGTGTGTGTGTGTTGGGTGTGGTGTTTTGCATGCTTATAAGCAGGGCTCCAGCCCTGCTAGTTTGTCTTGTAATTAGCTGAATTCACTTAATAAACCAGAGCTGATCACTGCAATGCGTCTAGAACCCAGTATTTGGCAATGTTAATTAGAATGTGTGTGTGTGGGGGGGTTGATTTAGAAGGGCTCTGTTAAAACATTTTAAACCCTCTCCCCTCTCTTATAGCTTGATATTTCCCTTTAGCGCTTCCTTTGTGTTCTCTATCTGATTCTATCAAATATATCTGTCATAATCCTGACTGTGGTTTTTGCTGCCACCAGCTGCTGGAAGGTACAGTCTGAAAATGTTGCTTGGATCCCCTCCAGTTGGTAGGGCAGAACATTCAATCTGGCCATTATTCATTCTGAATGTTCCCATTTGGCTGGAGCCTTTTACTCCTAGTACTGTAGAAGCTCATCCATTAGTGAATATTTATTTATTTCAACATAAACTCCACTCAAGGCTGAGAGTTGGGCGCACCATGCATCAGCCCTTAACGGAAGAGATACAGCCAAAGCCGTTTGGAGCCAGAGCAGCATTTGTGGCTCAGCATCTGAGCTATGGATTTTGCCTCTGCCACACACATGCCCTGTGTGGCTTTAGCAAACTGCTCTTCTACCTCAGCTTCCCAGTGGTGTTGGGGGGGGGGGAGTCAACCATGACCCTGGCCTGCCTTGAAAGGTTGTTGTAAGAAGATAAAGCAGGTGGAGTGCTCTGGACCTTCTCAAGCACTAGAATAAGCAATGATAAAACATCCTTTGACTTACTTGATCCATTGAAAGGACAATCCTGTAGTCCAGTCCAGTTATGAGGGAACAATTTAGGATCCTGTGTTCTTTGAGCAATTATGAGGTACGTATGTGCCATCAAGTCACAACTGATCTACGGTGCCTTTCAAGGCAAGTGAGAAGCAGAGGTAGTTTGCTATTGCCTTCGTTGACAGAGTGTTTCTTGGTAGTCTCCCATCTAAGTACCAGCCCTACTTAGCTTGCAAGATCTGATAAGATCAGGATACACCATGCCACCTTCTCTCCCCTAGCCAAGAAGCAACAGAACAAAGTTTGAGTCAAGTGGCACCTTTAAGACCAACAAAGTTTTATTCAAAGTGTAAGCTTTCGTGTGCAAAACGCACTTCTTCAAACAAAACTGGAATAAAATCTCAAAAGCTAGTTACAGAGAAAAAAAGGGGGTGGGGGTAAGCCATTAGGAGAGGCCGCTCAGAGCCCAGATGCATATGCAGAGCTGAAATTGGAATGGGTGGCTGGTAGGATCAATGGATGAATTAGCACATAAATGCAAGAGTTTACAAAGAGATGTGAGAATGAAATTGGAGTCCAGCAGCAACCCCAAGAAAAACCAAGCTCACCCTGTGTATGTTAGGTGATGTTATTTAAATTTATGCCATGAAAAGCTTCAACTGCCCATTTTCACTCATTCAATCTTTTTAAAAGTGATACCAGGGGTCATTTCGTAGAAAAACAGCTAGGGGGGCTCATTAGCATAACTCATTAGCATATGCCACACCCCCTGACATCACCGCAAGTGTGTCCTCCCCACAGCCGGCGGCGACCTCCAGCGGGCACCAGCAGGGAGCTCCAGGCCCCGCCCTCCCGCACCTCACCCGGGGGGGATGGCGTCCCCCCGCGTCCCCCCCCAAAATGACCCCTGGATAGGGCACACCCTCACAACCAATCTGGAAACTTTGCTGTTACTGCTTTATTAAAGCATCCAGAGAACCTCTACATTACGGTCTTGAACTAATTGGATAACTCTCCCCAAGGAACTCTGGGAATTGTAGTTGTGCAAAGTGAGCTAGTAACCTCTAAAACAGAGGTGTCGAACTCATTTGTCACGAGGGCCTGATCTGACTTTGTCTGGCCAGGCCATATTTGCCATAAAATGTAATGCCAGATACCCGAGACATAAACTGTATAAATGACAACAGCTGGTAAGCTCTGCGTTGGTGTATCTTGCTGCAAGGCCTCATGGGCTGGGAGGGTATTGCAAGGGAAAACTATATGGGCAGACTAGAGAGCCAACAGTGCAGCACCGGGCAGACGCTCCCACGCTGCTTGACTGCTGCAGACGAGGTTGTTTCACCATGCTGAAGCCACAATCGGAGTGGCTCTGCCCATTCTGCTTCGAGCGGTCTCCTGTTCCTTCCCTTGCACTAGTTGCTTGTGGGCCGCATAAGAGCCCTGGGTGGGCTGGTTCTGGCCCCTGGGCCTTATGTTTGGCACCCCTGCTCTAAAAGAATTCTCAACACCCTCTCTAAACTACAACTCCCAGGATCCTTTAGCCATGAAGGTAAACTGGCATAAAAGTTCTACAAATTGATAGTATAGTTGTTGTTTTTTAGTGGAATGCAGCATATAAATGTGACACATAAATAAATAGAAACTCTCTGCCAGTAGTTTGCATTTCAACTCAGGGCATGTGTGGTTGGTACACAATGAAGCCACCTTACTGAAATTAAGTAGGTCTGGCAATGGCCAGTACTAGGATGGGAGTTCAAGTAGGAGCCTCCCCTGTCCACCACCCACAGTGGAGAAAAGATGGGATATAAATCTTAACAGTTTAACAACCCATGCCCTTGCCTGAATAGCCCAGGCTAGCCCATTTTTTGTCAGATCTTGAAAGCTAAGCAGAGTCTACATTGGTTGGTATTTGAATGGGAGACCAAGGAATACCAGGGCCGCTATGCAGATGCGGGTAATGACAAACCATCTCTGAAGTCTCTTGTCTTAAAAATGCTATAGGTTGCCATAAGTCGGTTGCCACTTGACAGCAAACAAACCAAACATAGGGTATGGAAAGCCTCAGTTGTTCTTCAGTTGCACAGTTGAGTCCAACTCTTCGCGACCCCATGGACCAGATCACGCTAGGCCCTCCTGTCTTCCACCGTCCTCTGAAGTTTGCTCAATTTCATGTTTGTTGCATCTGTGACACTGTCTAACCATCTCATCCTTTGCCATCCCCATCTTCTTTGACCTTCAATCTTTCCCAGCATCAGGGTCTTCTCCAGTGAGTGCTCCCTTCTCATTTGGTGGCCAAAGTATTTGAGCTTCAGTTTCATTATCTGGCCTTCCAGGGAACAGTCAGGGTTGATTTCTTTTAGGATTGACTGGAGAAGGAAATGGCAACCCACTCCCGTATTCTTGTCAAGAAAACCCCATGGACAATATCAAAAGGCTAAAAGCCTCAGTGGATTTATGTAATTAAATTGGACTTTTATTTGTAATGGGTCCTGTCCTCAAGGAGCACAGCAGTCTTTGCAACCCCTCCACTGCTAAAATTAAACAGACCAGGGCTGTGGTTACACTGGAGGCTTGCCACAATCTGGCCACACCTCTAATTGCGCTAGTTTAAAGTGTTGTGGGGCAGACCAACCAGATAACACACCCTGGAGTGGTTTCCCCACATGCTCGTCTGGTGGTCAGGCATTCACATTACTGTAGCACCTCAACCATGGAGCATGCTTCCCAGTCATTTTTGTTTTAATGCAAGTGGATGCATGTACACATGCGCTCATGCACATATAGGCAGCAACTCCAAAAAACCCCACACAAAACTCAGTGGTGGAAATGGACCTGTGGGTTCAGACCTTCGTTCTGGGTTCCTTTCGCTGCAGGAGAGTTCAGACTTCTGGGAAAGCATAATGGAAGCGCTGGCATCCATAAACACCAGATTTTTCCTGGTGTTTGATTACTCCGCTTCCAAAGTGGGGCAACATGGGGTGCTGACAACTGGGGCGTGGAAGGCAGATTTTACTGTCTGATCGTGCTCTTTAAATCCGCAATGGAATGCCATTCCACACCACTATATCACGGCAAGGATTGCAGTCTGAGATTAACAGGAGTATGGCATTCAGGTAGTCTTGGCACCTGGAGGGATCTCGTTTCAGTTTGGTGATGGAAAGTAAACATAAGTGAGATGACAGGGACTGAATCTGGGACCTTCTGCATGCAGAGCAGAGGCTCGTCTACTGAACCACAGCCCCTCTTCTAAGTGCTGTCAAGTTGCAGAGGACTTATGCTGACCCTGTAGGTTTTTCAAAGGAAGAGACGGCGGTGGGTGGTGCGCCATTGCATGCCTCTGCATAGCAAACCTGGGATCCTTGGTGGTCTCCCCCACTACTGATCAGATCTGACCCAGCTTAGCTTCCAAGATCGGATGTGATCAGGCTAGTCTGGGCCATCCAAGTCAGTAAAGTGTTTCTTTAAACTTCATTTTACTACTTTGTCAAGTCTCCACAACAATGCCCAATTTGTTTCTGAACAAAGATGTTGGGATTGGGACTGGAGGTGAAATGTTTCCTATCCCAGAAATGAAGTGATGGAAAAGCCATCACCTGAGCTGGGCAGCCGTTAAAGGCACAAGAACAAAGCAGGAAACAGACATTAGTGCCTCTAAGTCATCTAAATGAGACCTGTCCTTTCTCCCTTGCCTACAATTTAGCCAGCCCACCTTTGCACACTCCGGGCTCTGTCTGGAGATGCCCTGCGGTCAGGGGCCAGCCCAGTTCCCAGGACAAGGACATAGAGAGCTGACTGGAAACAAGCTCTGGAGAGAGATTTTGGATCTTGTTCTCCAGGAGGAAAATCTGAATCATCATGTTCATGTTCAGTGCAGCTGTTGACTGTGATTTTCCAAAGAAGGGAAGACTTACCAAGAAGTTCCATCTTTGCGTCTTGACTAGACTTCTGAGCTCCTGCACTCCCTTTGTGCTCCATAAACAAACCCATTCCCCTGAATTTCTCTCTTTTTCCAGACGCTGGCAAGTAATTTTGTTGCCTACCAATGAAATGCAGAGCGCAGATTGGGAAGACGATGATTCCTGGAACCCTGAGATGCACATCCTCAGAATGTCATAGCACCCCTTTGGCCACATGAGGCCGCCAAGAATATGCTTTTTATGCTCAATCGGCTGTTGGGCACAGAGCTAGTGGTTGCCCACAGGCTGGTCCTCTCTTGCCTTCACGGTGTTCCAGTCAGCTCTTCCCCAGCATCCCTTCCAAATATATCTCCTGCTTTGTCAATAATTATATAATGTATGATTCTCTGGTGATATTATACATGGCATCAGCCATCCAAGGGGGCTTTGTTTGCATCAGCTTCTTCTCTTCCAGTTTTCATCTCCTCTCTCCCTTTCTCTTCCCCTCATTCCTTCATCCCCTGCCCTCTTCCAACACTCTGGACTCAGGGCTCCTAGCTTCCCCATAGCCTCCTCGGGCAACCTAGGGTTCCCAACTCTGTGTTGGGAAATTCCTGGAGATTTTGAGATACATCCTGAGGAGGGACCTTAGCTGGACATAATGTCATACAGTTAGGGTTGGCAGCCTCCAGGTGGGGCCTGGCAATCTCCTGGAATTATAGCTGATTTCCAGACATTACAGAGCTCAGTTTCCCTGGATAAAATAGCTGCTTTGGAGGGCGAACTCTATGGTACTATGGCCCACTCAGTACCCTCTCCTTCGCAAACCCCAGTTTCCCCAGGCTCCATCATTAAATAACCAGGAATTTCCCAGCCTGAAGTTGGCAACCGTACATACAGTCTGCCCTCCAAAGCAGCCATTTTCCCCAGAGGAACCAATCTTTGCAGTCTGGAGATCAGCTGGAATTTTGGGAGATCTCCTGGCCCCACTTGGAGGTTGGCAACCCTACTCCAACCCCCACTGCCCAAGTTCTGTGACGGTGCCCTGCCCATCTTGCCTTTATTTTTTCTTCTTCTGGCAGTCTTCTTTCCCCCACACTTTGCTACATTGCTTCTGGGGTTCAAGCAACTTGAGCCAGATGGTTTGCAATCTAAACCTGTGGTTCCTGTGTACACCTTTTTTGGGGGGGGGGGGGCAAATGGCAAAGGACAGCCGCAGGGCTCCTGTATGGTTGGCAAGGTGCCATGAGAAAAGTGGCACTTAGCAGAATTCCCTTTCTACACAAAGGGGGTGTGGGCTCTGCCTTCCTCCTGTGCTTCTGACCATCTGGCTGGCTCTGCAGTCATTCAAGCCATTCAAGCCCTTCTGTTCCTTAAATAAAAAGTAACAAACCACCATGCTTTCATCTGGAACTTACTGAGAGTCTGAAGAATTAGATTTGGTTGGGGAGTGGTGGCAGGACCAAGGAGCAAGGCTAAGAGAAGGACATGGATGGGCCTGCTGGTCAAAAAGGGAGAATCGGGCAGCCCTGAATGCTAGCTGGCTGGAGAAGTCTCCTTTGTCCTTGCTCTCTGCCTTCTCCCCAGGATGTGCCAGCACCAGGTTTAAAAAGCAAAAATCAAAACTCTGGAGAAAGTTTTGCCATACTAAAAGTCAGCACTCCCTTTCCTTATCGGGCTGGGTGTGGCAGTATGATTTTTTCCATTCTTCTCGTCATGCTTGCCTTGAACACCATCCAGGAGACTGGGGAGGCACTTTCCCCCACCAGGTGTGCCTGTGATTGGCTGCAGAGCAGACCACGTGGCTTGGGACATTCCAGGGAGCAGGAGGAAGTCAGCAAGGACAAAGGTTTCCCAAAGCTACCTCTGAGTTCCCAGGCAGCTGGAGAATGCCAAGTCGGCTGGCTTCAGCAAGAATGCATCTGAGGTGGAAGTCTGGCTATGATCCAGGGAAGCCAACCCTTACTGCTGTTACAGCTGATACTGTCTTGGAGAGAGCGCCTGGCAGGGTCATCAACTGGCAATGGCTGGGGAGGTACAAGGGACATAACAAACATCTGCCTTCTTAGGGGCTATCTGTCTTAGTGGTTTTGATTGCAAAGGAGTAGCCTTTATTGTGGCAAAATAAACCATAAGACCAGTGGCACCATAAAGACTAAAATCACTTATTTCACGATGGTTTTGCCCAGCTCTGGTTTGCTATCTTGCTAGATTTAAAGAGCGATGGGTCTTCTTGTCCTGTTTTGGAAGAGAAATATTATGGAGTGGATTTGTCAGAGGCTGAGGAAGAATTCTGGCTGGCTTTTGGAAGATTTCTGACCATCTCTGGGTTCTCTGCTTAGGTCTGCAGTACCTCCCCACCCCACCCCCATTTGCAAGAGCAGATGAACCCTAAGGGTTGCACTTGGGGGAAAACTTGCCCATGTAATAATTAGATGTACAATACCAGATCTGTGAGATGTGGTTCATTTTGCAAATGGAAGGGGGCTTCTGAAGGGAGATGACAACAGGGAGACAGTCAAGTCACTCAACACGAGGTAGTAAGAACTGTATATTTATGGAGTTAAAAACCTGATAATCCGGAACAGCCTTCTGTGCCACAGCAAGTGTTTGTACACACGCTGCCTGTTGCCTCCCACTTCCTACTGCGCCAGACAGTCTTCATGCTGTTCCCCAGCAGATTTGTTGCCTGCCAGTATTTCCCCGCCTCTCTCTCTCCCAGATGTTCCGCCTGACCCTGTGTGTGTGTGTGTGTGCTGTTGCCATGACTCTGGCTCGTGTGTTTCCTTGACTCTGCATGTGTATGTATGCTTTCCATAGCTCCATGTGTGGGCCCTCCCATCCTCCCAGCCCAGATACCCAAAGACTCCTGGATCTTCCCGGATCTCCTGGGGCTTGTGAGGAGCGAGTGATTGATATGACTCAGATACTGCAGTCCTTGTTCTCATAACTTCAGGGTGTGGCGTTCATTTGTTCCTTGTTCTCCTCCAGCTTGCCTTTGGAGGGGGGGGGGGAAGGTTGGGGCTTGGCATGAAAAGGACTTTTACTCTACAGTGCGGTGCAATCTTGCAACATCCGCTTTGCTGGCTGGAGAGGAGGCAAGAAGCAGGGAGTTTGCTCCAGGCCTGTTAATTGGTGCGTTTTTAGCCCTGAGCAGTCACACCTTAGAGATTGTATGTTGTCCAGTTTATTGCTCTGCAGAGGTTGGCATTCACACATCTTGGCTTTTCTATCTTGCCCCACTCAGGGCAACCCTGCACCCAGGCCTGCCACTAGCAAGCCCATCCTTCTGGTTATCTATGGCAGGAAATGTGGCAGCCACAGCTGGAAGATCACAGCACTGTAGAAAAGGCAAGGTCACAGCAGTGTGAAGAACCTTGAGAAACATGCACTGAAGGGTGGGTCCTCTTTGCCTGCTTTTTTTGACTGTCCACACCTTTCCTGTGCCATCCTTACACCCCATTGGATGCAGCAGGGAATGACTAAACATGCCCTTCCTGTCAAGGAATCTGTGGCTCGAGCCCAGGTTTGAGGCTGAGGAGTAAATGTAGGGTTGTAGCCCTCAGGCAGCACTTGGAGTTCTCCTGGAATTTCAACTGAATGCCATACTACAGTGATCAGTTTCCCTGGAGGAAATGGCAGCTTTGGAGGGTGGGCGGTATGTAATTGCATCGCTGCTGGGCTTGCTCAGCAGACACTGTCCTACAGTTGCCAAATCCAGGTTGGGAAATTGCTGGTAATTTTGAGGGTGGAGCTTGGGGACAGCAGGGTTTGGGGAGGAAAGAGACCTCAGCAGGGTATAATCCTATAAAGTCAACCCACCAAAGCAGCCATTTCCTCCAGGGGTCTGGAGATATATTGTACTTCTGGGAGAGTTCCAGGCTCCTCCTGGAGGCTGTCAACCCTACACTGTTCCCAAATCTTCAGAAAGTTCCCAAGCCAGGGTTGGCATCTTTGGAACTAAACTACCCAGGGTCCTGTGGGTTTAGGTCCAAAGGCCATCCTTAAACACAGAAGGGAGGGAATGTGCAACATTGATCCCTGTGATTTGCTGCCAATATGGACCCTCCAGATTGGCCAGGCCAGGTGTAAATAGGAGGTGACTGGCCTTGTGTTCTTCCTTGGCTCTCACAGCAAGGACTTCCAGTTTGTGATGTGCGGCAAACACATGCTCATGGCCACTCTCTTCCTCCAGCCTGCCCTGATACTTAGCTCTTTCCACTGTTGTACATTTACTATTATTGCCTCTCCCTTCTGCCCCTTGCCCATACATGGGAACAGAAAATAACACTGAGGTCAACAGCTAGAGTTGCCAACTCCAGGTTGGGATATTCCAGGAGATTTGTGAGTGGAACCCGAGGAGGAAGCTTAGCAGAGTCGTGATGCCACAGTCCACTTTCCAAAGCAGCCATTTTCTCCAGTGGAATTGATCTCTGTAGCCTGGAGAGCAGCTGTAATTCCAGGAGATCTCCAGGCCCCACCTAGTGGTTGGCAAATTTATGTGACAGCTTCAGTCTTGGTTCTGGATTGACACAAGCCCAGTACAAAACCTGGAACTTCATTTCAGTGGGAAGGCTGAGTTTCGGAAAGAGGAAGTCATGACAAGGGTGCATTTGAACATGTACAGTGTGCCTTTCCCCCACCTTCTAAGGGGAACCCACATTTTTCCCTAGAGGATTTCTGGAATTTGGAGAAAGGGACCAGGTTGGTTTGCACCGCCCCCTCCCAGTTTCAAGTCAATGCTCAGTGATTTCAAATGTTTTTCATGCCAGTGCTTAAATGCCCCAGCGAACTGCAGCTCTATTAATATGTTGTGCCTCTCCTAAGTATGTATGTGTATACCCTGTCTTGTGATAGCAACCAGGACTCTGACAAGAACAAGAAGCTATGCTCGGCTTCCCAGAGCCCTTTAGGACCAAACCAGCCCTTAGGGCATCAGCTTCCCCTCCAGTCTCTGTCTCCTTTCCAAGAGCTGGATAAATATAGTCAGACTTTGCAATTGCATAGGGGGGAAAAGAGACCATGGGCTGGGCAAATGCAAGCACTGAATGTGTCCCACCTACAGTTTAAAGCTGCAGGTTCTATGTTTCCTTTCTTGAACTCAGGCAATTTGGTGTAGTGGTTAGGAACGCAGACTCTAATCTGAGAGAACTGGGTTTGATTCCCCACTCTTCCACATGCAGCTGCTGGTGTGACCTTGGGTCAGTTACAAGTTGTTTTAGAACAGTTCTCTCAAGAGCAGTTCTCTCAAGAGCTCTCTCAGCCTCACCTCCCTCACAGACTGTCTGTTGTGAGGAGGGGAAGGGAAAGGAGATTGTAAGCTGCTCTGAGACTCCCTCGGGTAGTGAAGAGTGGGGTATAAATCCAATCTCCTCCTCCTCCTCCTCTTCTTCACAAATGTGCATGTGGAATCCAGCTGTATCACAATTGGGTGCCTGCAAGCTTAATACTATTGTCATATCGGACTCTTCAGGCTGCCAAGTTTGTTTGCATTTTCTCCTCCTGTGCACATAACAGCAACTTGATGTGCGGATGCAGTTGTGCTGGGGAACAGCTTCCTCTGCTGATTTCTATGATTAAGCAGCCCTGAAGACAGGAGAGCCTGGCATAATGTGGTCCATGGGGTCGCGAAGAGTCAGACTCGAATGTGCAACTGAACCACGACAGACCCTTGGAGAGGACAAGCACACTATCAACTCTCATGGCCATAAAACTGCCATCCGTGAAACTCATCGACCTGCACAATTGATAACAGCAACACAAGACCAGAAATCCATTCCGAAGTATACATTTGCCAACCTCCAGGTGGGGCCTGGAGATCTCCCGCTATTACAACTGATCTCCAGATAATAGGGATCAGTTCTCCTGGAGAGAATGGCTGCTTTGAAGGGGTGGGGGCTTCTTTGCACCTTCCACAGCAGTCAGGACATCTTTGCCATGCAATCTCTCTCCTTCCCCCTTGAATATTTTTCTAAACCGTAAATGATACAGCCTGAATTGCTTCGGGGTGTCCAGATTGCAAGGTGTGTGTGTGTGTGTGTTGAGGGAAGTGTCTGATGGAATGAAAGCCAGGACTGGATCTACCTGTAGGTGAGAGAAGCCAAGCGCTGGGCACAGGGATGAAGCAGCTGGGCAGAGTTAGTGTGGCACCAAACCAGTCCGAACTTGTGGCAGGCAATCCCCACTGAAATTGCAAAGGCCGAGGGGGAGAGAGTTTATGTATATAGGTGAGGACAGGCAGCAAGCAGCCCATCAGTGATTCTGAAGTGCCTGCAGGATGCTGGGTGGGCAGAAGGGCTCTGCCACCTTCTTAGGCCTCATTGCTGGGGTTTCTGCTCGGAATAGGGCCCAAGAAGCCTGAGTACACCTGGTAAACCCCTCCCAGCCAGTTTGAAGGGGAGCGCCAGGCCATTTGGTTTTCCGCCAGCCTGGCATGGTGCAGTCTCCTCTGTCAGCAAACTTGTGTTTATGCATAACAGGCATTTTTGTGCCTTCAATTGTTTTTGATTTCAGGTTATTTGCAGTGCTGGGGGATTTAAATATAGCCTGACTCACAGGCAAAAAGAACACAATTCCACAGCCTGATTGCTCCAGGGGAGGCTGAGGCTATGCCACAGACTAGACAACTTGGAAAGTGGCTCCTCTTTGTAAGGGACTGGGGAGGGGTGTGTGTGGAATCCCAAACATGAAGCTTTTCCCTTGTGGACACTGTTGATATTCAAAGGTATCAGTGGCTCATTTGAATACTCTTTTCTTTCCCTGCTCAGGATGCCTTCTCCCTTGGGAGGACACAGCCCTGTACTTTCTGTTCCCTCTCCGCTCTCAGAGGAAGGTATATTTTCAGCATCATCAAGTCCTAGAGCTTTTGGTGGACTGTACCACTTCAGGCTGCCAGTGGGAGAACATGTTTACGCAGTCTCCCCCATCTATGTATGTACACAAAGACAGAGATTCACCAGCAACATCTCCCTGATATTGTATTTGTACAAGTGCAGGGGGGGATTTACTTGCAGGAGCTTCAACAATGCATTGCCTCCCCTGCAGCCTGAAGTGGTACAGTCCAGGCAAAGCCCTACTGCTTCATTCTACCAAATGCATAAACAAACCCTGATGAGGGTCTCTGCGGGGTTTCTCTCATCATTACCCCCATTTGCTTGATTGTATAACAGCTCCCCAAATTGGGAGGATTATGTGTATTCGACATGAAAATAATATAAAAGTGGTGCCTGCTAAGCTATGTAAGGTTCACAAATTAAGAATATCTGCATATCTTGTGTACTTTATGCTATTTTTGCTAGTCATGGGAAAAGTCCAAGGCCCGTGAAATCTTGCCTTGGCTAACAGAATATCATCAGGCACTGTCCATGCATGCCCAAGCCTAGCTGCATATCCACAGGGACTAGAAACTTTAAAAAAAAAAAGTATGCTAGCAAGTTGAGATTCTCAAAAAAATTGACTTCCGTATTCTGGGGGGGGGGGGACTCTACACACCCAGTGCTGACAAAAGAGACCATCAGAGACTCCAACCTCTCCCTCTTCTGGCTCTGGGGAAGGAATCCCCCCCCCAGATAAACCACAGAGTCGATTTCCAGCAGCTGTTGCAAATTATGCCAAACATCCCATTCAATCTCGGCTCCACTGGCAGAACAAGTCCCTCGCTGCTGGTCTCCTGGAGGTCTGATATGCAAGCCAAATGAAGAACACATTTCAAAATTTCAAAATTAGAAGCTTTCTGGGAGAAGCTTGTACAGAAGCGGCAGGAAGAGAAAGGGAGGCCAGGGGGCAAGAGAAAACGAGATCCTATCCTGGTTGGTAGGGAAAGATGAAACGGAGGCCAGATGGTGCCAGCCA
>NW_015164182.1:32993-146726 GCF_001447785.1 Gekko japonicus | reverse complement strand
GGAAGAGCTTTCTTGACTCAGAAGGATCCCGGGCGCAGAGGGAGAACCAGGGGTTGGCTCCAATCCCTGAGCTTTCATCCTTTCGCTCCCTCTCAGGCCTGGTTTCAACACCATGTGGTCCCAGCAAAGGTACTCTCCTGTGGGGTTTTCGCCCAGTCTCATTTAAACTGGGTTACTACCTGTGTAAAGCAGCTTTGATGTACACATGCCAAGCAGCTCATTTAATGCAAGATGCCATGTGAGTGTAAAGTCCCACAGGAGAGTGTTTTGGCTTCACTGGCATCATGTTCCTTTCAAAAAGACCCTAAAGGGATTGCTCAAACACAGTGTCTCTAAATGGTGTGAAGGGGGACCAGGGGTGGTTGTGGAAAAACAGAGACAACTGGCAAGAGACCAGCGGCAACTGGGGAAAGGTGACACACTCCCAGAGCGCAGGTTCCTGTTTGGGGTGGGGCAGAGGCCTGCACAGTGAAAACGGCAGTCACCACTTCTCTAGGCTTGGCTGAGTAAAATGATCACTGCAGCAGGATTTGCTGCTAGCTGAGATCCAGGGAGATCTGCAAATGGTGTGCAGATTTGGGCTGTGATGTGTGTGTGGGGAAGGGTTTTAAGCCCCAGCCCAGCTATTTTCCTAATGTCAAAGGTCCCTGCCAGTAGAAATATACAATCAACTTAAGGTGACTGGGCAAACAGCAGTTTCAGGGAACCACAGATCTGGACTTCTGCACCGCCACATCCCTGATCTACTTTGTGCTCCCTGCAGCCACTTTTTACCAATAAAACCTGCTCGGGAAATCCATTCACAGATCTCCTGATCTCCTCTAGGTTGGCTTGAAGGAAGGGTCACCAAGAAAGGAAATTTTCACAATCCAACTCCTTTTTAAAAAAAAAGATTTTTGGGGGTCATGTCAGAAAATAGCCACTGTTGACTGTATATACTGCAACGGTGAATCCATGCAATCCTTATAAATGCTTCACATATAAAGTGTAGTGAACTTCAGAACAAACCATTAGGCAGGATTGAAGAACCTGGGAGTAATTGCCACTGTTCAAGCAGTGTTCGACAATCAGACTTACCAGGTTTGAAGGTGGTGGTCAGATGTGAGCAGGTCACCTTACCTGTTCAGTGGGTGCTGAACAGCCGTGAATAGTTACCAAACAGGTTTGTGTTGGGTTTTTGCAAAACTGTGCATGTGCAAAGGTGCTGCCAGTTCAAACCAATCATCAGCCATTAGCATCACTAGGGCCACTTAGATGAACAATGAAGGACAGGATTTATTAAAGCACAACATGTATGCAGGATTGATTTATATGATTTGTGACTGCTCAAGTGGTTAAGACGCTGAACTGCAGGCTGTGGAAGGTCAGTAGTTCAGCAGTTCAAGACCCGGGTGCCGCAAGACGGAGTGAGCTCCCGTCTCTAGTTCCAGCTCCTGCCAACCTAGCAGTTCGAAAGCAAGAAATTGCAAGTAGATAAATAGGGACCGCTTTGGTGGGAAGGTAACACCTTGGTGTTTAGTCATGCCGGCCACATGACCACGGAAACGTCTTCGGACAGCGCTGGCTCTTTGGCTTTGAAACAGAGATGAGCACCGCAACCCTAGAGTCGGATGCGACTGGCTTTCGAGCAAGGGAACCTTTACCTTTACCTTTAGTAGAAGCTTTTATTTAAAAAAGCAAGCTAGCAAGCTGAGAAGAACTTAACTGGGCTGTGTAAGAGCGTGCATGCGCAAGTCAAGTGTGCAGCAATACGTGGTTAGGAAGAAACACAGTGAAGAAACGCTGAACAGCCACAAAAAGAGCAATGAAAAGTCAGCTCCCTGTTAGTGACTGGCAAACAGGATGTGAACCCAACTGGTGGCTGTTCAAGCATCCTTAATCCTAACCAGTCTCACCCTCCTTCTGCCTCACACTTCTAATTCCATCGAGGAATGGTGACAGATTATCACTCTAATAGTAAACTATCTGGAGCCTGCATGGTTGACAAAAATTGCACAATGGGGTCACCTACAGATAAGGTTTGATGACCTCTACATAATTGGGGGGACTCCTTGGGTATGTTGAAAAACACGGCTTTGTAAAATAACTAACACACACACACACACCTCTAAACAGGACCCTGATGAGGACTAAATATGCTTTAGAAGGCACGGAATCTGGAGGGCACCTGGGTGGCTATGAAAGGGCAAAACACAATCAGCCCGTTCATGGCCCAGAGACCCTAGTGGATGATGGGAGTGGGAGAAGTAGGGAGAGTAGGTGGAATAGGGTTTCCAAATAATTTCCCTCCCCTTAAAACAAATCTTTGCATCCCATCAATACAGTATAAATATGTATGGTTGAGCTATTTACAGATAGTTGACTTGTTCAATTCAGATAAGAAAAAATATGGTTTCAGAGAAGAGAAAAATGAAATTGAAACTGTCTGGGAGGGAGGAGGGAAAAAAGCGATTTCTACCGTATATAAAGTTTTGTTAAAATGGTATACGGAAGACGAGACGGTGAAAGAACAAATGCTTAAATGGGCAGTAAATGTTAATACTGAGATTTCTATGGATTCCTGGGAATATCTGTGGAAGAACTCGATTAAAATTTCGACCTGTACTAATGTGAAGGAGAACTGTTATAAAATGATGTACAGGTGGTATATGACACCAAAGAAAATAGCCAACATGAGTCAAAATCTTTCCAACAAGTGTTGGAAATGTAGAAAACATGAAGGTTCATTTTACCATATGTGGTGGACATGTGAAAAAGCTGTGGACTTCTGGACCAGGGTCCACAGCGAAATGCAAAAGATTCTGAAATGTTCCTTTAAGAAAGCGCCAGAAATTCTGCTCTTAGGACTTAAAATGGAAGAACTGAATATTACAAAAAGGACTCTATTTTGGTATCTGATTACAACGGCGAGACTACTCTATGCACAATGTTGGAAACAAGAAAGAATTCCAGAGTTAGAAGAATGGATACAAAAAACTTTGTTTATGGCGGAGATGGACAAAATTACAAAAAAATTGAATAACAAAGAAGATCAGGAATTCTATGAAGAGTGGAGAGACTTTAAAGTTTACCTAGAAAAGAACTGGGATGTGAAACATAACTTACTATATTTGGAACAATATTGAAATAAGAATATGATGTTATCTTAAGTTGTGCTGGAGGGACGAGGGGGGAAGCGTTGCGGGAAGCCAGCGGGAGGGAGAGAGTAAATTGGGGATATTGGTATGGGGTTAAAACTGAAATATTAATTTGAACTGATGATATGTCAATATTTTCATGAAAATAAAATTGTGTTCAAAAAAAAAAAAAAACAAATCTTTGCATATCTGCAGTTTGCCAAGTTTTGGCTGCTGTATCATTCTGTCTGTTACCTTCAGGGGTGTGAACCATCACTTTACTTTTAGAGAAAAAGCCTGCACATAGTTGGTAATGAAATGCAGTGCGATTTTGGAGTCCATTGACATGGTGGTACAGCAGACAAATCCACTATTCCTTCTCACCCTCCTACATGTTGTGGTAACACTTGTCATGTTGTTTGGCATATATACTGGGCAAATTAGTCTTTCCAGGACTTAGCAGGCTGCTTCCTCTAATCAAATGAAAAATATTTTGCAAAATTTCTTATACTGGTTCATTAACTATGCAGCTATGCTTCTCTTTTTTTGAAGAAAGAAAAAAAATAGGATGGGTTCCAGGTTGGGGTTTGCAGCCCTACAGAACATATGCTAAAGCCTGGGATACAAGTGTATTATAGTGGTGTGTGTGCGCGTGAGAATAAGACCAGGGAGCTGAAAGTTCGAGTCCTGTCAGGTGGGATGCTCATGGGGAGAGCATGAGTCACTCACTCGCTCTCAGCCTAGCCCGCTTCACATGCCAGGTGTGAAGAAAAAACAGGTAAAGGGAGAACCGTGTAGGCTGCCTTGAACTCCCTGGAAGAAGGACAGATTTTTTTTAAAAAAAGATGAGGATTTCTTGGTCGCATCTGGAAGAGCTCAGATTAATCTGATTCTTGGCTCTTCTATTCCTCTTGTCCAAGATGAGCAGTTGGTTGATATCAGGGAAGCCTGCCAACAGAAGAAAGACAACACAGGTATTCTCAGATATCGAGTACTGCATCCTTCAGTTTTCCTTTCACTGCATGTCTTCAGAGCACGATAACACTCCTGTGGCTGTGATGGCCAAGAATGTATTTGTCAAATTGGCTGAGCCTGTATCACATGCCATTTGTTGTCATGGTTACTGTTATTTTAACCAAGTGAATACTAAGACCCCCAAGCCCACCCACTGTACGTTTTCTGGTTTCGTTTTTGTTGTTATTCATACTTCTTCAACTCCATGTTTGTGGAACAGAATTTTTAATAAAATTCTTTTTTAAAAAGTAAACACAAGTTTCTCACTGCTTTGGGGAGTTTGCTGAGCCAATCAATGTAGTCTGTGATTGGAGGTCCTGATAAAGGGGCAGGATCCTCAACAACTTCAGAGTCTCCCTCTTCAGTACATTGGCTGCAGGGCCGGCCCGAGGGGTTTTTTGGGCCCTAGGCAAGGCTACCTTCTGGCCCCGCCCGTGTGCATCCAATGATGGGGTTGCCAACCTCCAGGCAGGGCCTGGAGAGAAGGAAGTCCAACTTCAATCCCCCCCCCCAACTGGCCTCCCCGCTGCCTGGACTCACCTTCTGCTGCCATCCTCTGGAGCACAGCAACCGGCCTCCCTGGCTCTGGCACCCGGAAAGAGAGCCGAGGCCGCCCCGAGCAGTCGCCTGCGCACCAGCCCCAATGGCCTGAAACCTCCCTGGGCTGCAACAATTGATAAAGCGGGGAGGAGCAAGGAAAAGCGCAATCCGCCTTCATCAGCCCCTTTTGCGCCCCACACCACGCTGTTGGGAGTGCAATGGTGCATGGGCTTTTGGCGGGGGGGGGAGGTGCAGTTCGGCACCCCGTCCAGGGCCTGGCGCTCTAGGTGAATGCCTAGTTCGCCTAGTGGGTGAGCCAGCCCTGGTTGGCTGCTTTCTTTGACTTGACACTTTCAATTATAAATATACCAGATTATTCTAATAGAAACTCACCAACTGCCATTTGTTGTGTATTTTCTGCAGCAGTTAAAAATAAAGCTGTGGGTGGGTTCTGACTCAATGCCAAACCAGGGTTTGCTTTAATTAACATTAGTTTGTGAAACTAGCATTCAGCTCACAAAGGGTCATTTGACCCTGCTTTCTCTCAAGAAAGTCTCATTCCACAGCTTCCACTGTCCCCTCCTGCAGAAACATGGTGGCTACTCCAACCTGCAGTGTTGTGAAGCCAGGATGTTCACACATCACACAAAACCATAGAGAAGACTGGTCAATAAACCAATTTGTAATCCTGGTTTTAGATCCTGGCTTGATAAATACTATTTAATTTTATTCATTTATACCTCAACTTTCTCCTCAGTGGGGAACCAAAGTGACTTACATCATCCCCTCTCTTCTATCTCATCCTTGCAACAACCTTGTGACGTAAATTAGGATGGGCAGGAGTGACCAGCCCACAGCAAGCGTCCTTGGCAAAGTGGAGCTTTGAACATGGGTTCATCCCCCAGATCCTAATCCGGCATTCTAACCACTATACCACGGTTCTCACTAATAATTAGTTCCTCTAACCATAGCTGTTTAAAGCAGGGGTGTCAAAGATACAGTCCGCGGGCCGGAACCGGCCCAACCAGGTCTCTAATCCAGCCCACGAGTAGACCGCCACCCCCCCCCCACTCCACGCTGGTAAAGATTTACTGCTGCCTGTTGGGGTTGATCCAGCAGCTCCATGAAACTGGCTTTTTTGGGGACTGTGATCAGCTGTTTCCTTCTGTTGTTGGGATCCGCAGCTCCATGTGACTAGCTTTTCCGGTGGCTGTGATTAGCTGTTTCCTCTTCCTCTGTTGTTGCCCCTCGCAAAGTACCTCGTGTATTTGTTCACAAAGACTCCAAGAGCCTCAGGGTGTTCTGCAACTTGTTTTTGGGCTATCCTTTGCAATTCGAAGCTCCCTGCTGTGTTTTTGAAAGCTGTAAGAGGCACAATTGCCTGCTGCTGCAGACTCACACGTGGGGTAGGTAAGGTTTTTCCCCTGTCATTATTACATTGTAGTAAAGTTGCATGTTTGTTAAGGATTATTTGTCTGGTAGCAATTTGAGAAGTCAGAGTTGATTTAAAAAAACCCTCTTTGAATACAGTAGTTTTGCTGTTATATTCTGGTGAATCTGCATTATAAGTTTGCTGGAGTGTTATGGATGCTTCGCCTGATAACAATTTGGATATGAGTTGCTAGCAACTCCCCCCCCCCCACCCACACCCGTCTCTGTCAAAGCCAAGAAAGGACGGATTGGGGACGGGTGCGCTCAGCTTCCCAGATGTGGCGGTGTGATTGCACCCGTTTGATGTGCCCCCGATCCATCCCTCTTGCGGGGCAAAACCTTCCGTGTGACCGGGGCCAGAGTCAATTTTTAAAAACCCTTTTTGAATACAGTAGTGTTGCTGTTGTTATATTCCGGTGAATCTGCATTATAAATTTTCTGGAGTGTTATGGATGCTTTGCCTGATAGGAATTTGGATATGAGCTGCTAGCAAACCCCCCCCCCCAAAAAAACCCCTCTTTGAATAAAGCTGGCTGCTATGAATTTGTATGAACATCTTCAAGATGCTAATTATTGTTAATGTTTTGATTATTGCTAATTGTTAATTATTAATGTTTTAGGCATGTTTGTGTTTTAAGTAAAAAAATGTCTTTAATTGTGTTGGTCTGTGTTCTTTATAAAGTGTATATCTCTGGTACATGGCATTACATTTTATGACACACTTGACACAAAGTCCCATCTATGTCAGTTCCAGCCCTCATAACAATTGAGTTCAACACCCCTGGTTTAAAGTGAAACAAAAGATGCAGATACTAGCACAAAATCAGCAGGTTCAAACATGCAGTGATAAAGACTCAGTTCAGATGTGACATCTGAAGAGTATCACTAAATGTTTGAGCCCACTCAGGGGTCATTTCCTGCTGGAGCGCACAGGAGCAGAGCTCTGGCAGTAAAGAGCCCAGGGGGCAGGCACATGCAACAAGCCCCACCCCCTGCTCCCAGCAGCCCTCAGTCAGAGCAAGAAGCAGCCAGGTAAGTTGCAGAGCTCCCCCCAGCCCAAAACAGTCCAGTGGCACCTTTAAGACCAAGTTTTATTCAGGTACAAGCTCTCCCTCCTCTGCGAGGACAGATCTGCATGTGTCCCCCCCACCCCAATAGCTAGCAATCCAAAACAGTCCAGTGGAACCTGAGCAGTGGGTGTTGCCTTCTGACACACTTCCGTTGATGTCAGGGGGTGTGGCATATGCAAATAAGTTATGCTAATGCGCTCCTGCACCTCTTTTTCTACGAAATGACCCCTGAGCCCACTGATGCTTGCGTTCATACCTGCACCTCCTGTCCTTCAATATATCCGTTGGTGGATGTTTCATTTTGCTAAGCACTTTTTTTTAGTCGTTTCACAGTCAGGTAGCTGTGTTGGTCTGCAGCAGAAGAGCAAGATCGGAGACCAGTCGCACCTTAAAAGACCAATCTTTCCAGAGGGTAAGTTTCTGCAAGTCCAAGCACCCTTCAGGGAGATTTGCCTCTTGAAATCTTTGTGGATCTTCAAGGTGCTGCTGGACTCATATATTGCTCAATTTTTTAACGAGCTTGCCCTTTGTTGTTGCTTTTCACATAACATTCTCCACAAAGTTGCTCCTTTTTTGCACCTACCAACTCTGCATTGCTTATACAACACCTTTGCCAATTCCATGTAGTTTTTGTGTTTGCATTAATATGCTGCTGTCTTTTTCAGCCCTCAAGGATGCTTTTGCAGCTGTTTTAGTAAGAACTAAGCTGGTTTGGTTTCATTTTCTTCTCGCCAGCTGTGATAATGGTTCCCATAGATCCAATCCCCATCTATTTCCCACAAATAGAAAAATGTGAGGCAAAGGCCAGTGGCAGCTTGGTTGGGCTATGGGACACTCTTCCATCAGTGCTTGTTCCTGCTTCTCTGAGCCAGTTTGGTGTAGTGGTTAAGAGCATGGACTCTAATCTGGAAGAACAGGGTTTGATTCCCCACTCTTCCACATGCAGCTGCTGGTTTGACCTTGGCTCAGTCAGACATTTTTTCAGAGCTGTTCTCTCAAGGGCAGTTCTCAAGAGAGCTCTCTCAGCCCCACCTACCTCACAGGGTGTCTGTTGTGAGAAGGGGAAGGGATTGTAAGCTGCTCTGAGACTCCTTCAGGTAGTGAAGGATGGGGGGTATAAATCCAATGTCGTTGTCGTCTTCTCTTAGAAAACCCAGTTTAGGTACACTAGCAAAAGATGTTTCAGACTACTGGCTGATCCTGTCAGATCCACAAATGTTAGTGAATTGGCTCAGTAGACCATCGCACAGACATTGTGTCCTCCAGGGAGAAGTCCACCTGCGTGAGATTTAACAACGCTCCCCACTGGCATTTTCTGAACTGCTAATGTGGACAGTGTTGGGATGTGTGGCACCACATGCTCCAGGGTGCATGCTGCTGAAGCACCGTTCCTCTTTGCAACACTGCACATTCTGCTTGGCCTGATCTGGAAAATGTAAAAGAAGGCAGGAAGATGACTTACCAATACCGCTACTGTAGAAAAGAGCACGATGAGTCCAATAGCACCTTAAAGACTGCTCACTTCTTCCTGAATCACAAAAGCTCATAACCTGCCGCAAGTTTGTTAGTCTTTAAGGTGCTACTGGACTCTTGCTCTTTTCTACTTCTACAGACAGACTAACCTGGCTACCAATATTGAAATATTTTTGTGATATGGTCAGAAATGCAAGATTGTAGTGCATATTGATCTTTCACAGAAAATAAAAAGGTGTTGCATTCTGTAGCACTATATGGGAGCAGTGTATGTCAATGTTTCAAGGAAACCCGGCAAACTACCTGTAGTGGGGACCCAAGGCCAGTTATGACCCAAGGCCCAGTTATGAACATGCCCACAAACATACATGAAGCTGCCTTATACTGAATCGGACCATTGATCTATTAAGTTCAGTATTATCTCGTCAGACTGGCAATGGCTCTCTAGGGTCTTTTACATCACCTACTACCTGGGGTCCTTTCAACTGGAGATGCCGGGGACTGAACCTGGGACCTTGCAGAAGTTTTTCCACCAAGCCACAACCCCTCCCCATTATGACAGGGTCAGCTTCTACTGACAAAAAAGCAGCTGCAGATAACCAATTGTTATCAATGTGTGGATTCAGCACCACCCAAATCCATTCTAACTCATAGTCTTGGGGAACCTAATTCCGGTTCTCAATTTTGTGAATGGACACCAAACTCAAATAAGACAATTTAATTTGTAAAGCACACTCTCTCTCTCTCTTTTCCTTCCTGTGCTTTTAATAGAACCCTGACATGAGCATGAAGATTTTCCTGTCACTTTGGTCTTCATGCCTGGAAAATATTGTTAAATTTCCACCTCTCAGGCTGTGGCTGAAGACACAGGAATGGGGCCAGTCAAGGAGGAGAACAACCCTCATCTGAGATGGGTGTACAGAGATACAACCCACTGGAAGCTTGGTCTCTGCCCTTCTCTGTGCCAGTCAGCACAATCCACAACCTTCCCCCAGAATCTGCACCTTCACCTAATTTCAAGATTGCTGCAAAGGGCTGTAGCTGCCCTTATCAAATTGTCAATGCAGCCACTGAGATAGCTTTGCCAGCACACGATGGGAAGGGCAGACCTTGGAAAATCTCACTCATTTGCGAAAGTATTTATAGAAAACAAAAGGAACAATAGCAACAAACATCTTTGTTTTGTTTTCAGAAAATAAGGGTAGCATGCTACATGAGGACAGAACTCCAGCTTTTCAGGGCCAGCCTAGGCAGGACACTTGGAGGGCCATGTTTGAGTGATTTTTTATTTGGTCTGTAGCAGCTGCAGGACTGTGGCACAAGGGGAAGGGGGAGTCACCAGTTTTCCTGACTTCTAAGAGTCCCTTGGAGTTGCTATTTGGATGGGGCAAAGAGAAGCTCCATGTACGTGTTTCTGAAATCAGGAAAAAGAACAGGATAGCAGCCTTTTAATATCAGACCCACTTATGGATTCTCCAGCAGCATTAGAAATGCACATGCATGTGTGCACACTTACTTTTAATTTAAGGGCTCACACTCATAGTCGTCAGGACCATTCCCTATTTGCTTTGAGCAGGGTAGGAAGGTTGATCCTGTATGCGTGAAATGGAAAAACATGCCATTTCAAAGAAAGAAAAGTCTTTGTTACAGAGGAATTGCCAGGTGCTGAGCAGTGAGCCCCCCCCATGAGTGATCCATGGGCCCACTGCATTCTAAACAGGGCCAAATATGTGAGGAAGAGCCCATGTGTATCTTACGTGCTGCATATCATGGTCTGTTTGGAAGGTGGATGCTCCCATGTCTCCCAGCTACCGCCACCAGGGCTGTATTTAAAAAAAAAAAAGCCCTTGGAATTTCCCCTATTCTGACTTAAAATGTGCAAGACTTGGGGCCATTTTTGGCCTTTATTCTGGCAAACATTTTGAACACAGGGAAATGGAGATGTCTGAATGAGTTCTGATGCTAACCTAGATAAACCCTGTTTGTGGGGTCCTGATTCCATCCCATGTAAAATCTCATGAATAATGCAAGCAACATTTGTTTCTAAAATGTTCCAGCCAGACCCTACTGTGATCTTGGGTTTGCCCGACTATGTGTAAAGATGACTGTCCCCCTTCCCAGCCCTGAGACGCATCACACCTGAAGGATCTTTTCTCACGCCTGCTTTAGCTATGACCCCCTTAGGCACAGGTAACTGAAACAGCTATACCAGGCAGAGGATTTAGCAGCCTGAATAACCCAGACTAGCCTGAGCTTGTCAGAGCTTGGGAGCTAAGCAAGAAAGACCACCAAGAAAGACTAGGGCTGCTATGCAGAAGAAGACAATGGCAAACCACCTCTGCTCACCTCACCTCTTGCCCTGAAAACACCATGGAGTCACCTTGGGTCAGTTGCGACTTGATGGCACCTTCTTATTTATAGGAGGCACGGATCTGATTCATCAGAGGCCCAGTCCACTAGAAGCTGCAACCTTCCAATTCCTTTTACTCCCACCAGAATGCTTGCCAAACACAGGGAACAGACGTTTCTGCCATGAAGAGTAGCAGCGTGATTCATGTGACAAAGTTTAGCAGATTTTGACTTGCCACTGTCACCTCAAGAGGAGCAGCACTTGCTGGCAACCTTCCCACACTGTCTGCATGCACAGAGGCAGAGGCAGCCTCCTTTCTAATCCGCCTGTCCTCTGGCTGGGGTGATTCATAGAAATGAGTGATAGCACTCAGTGGCTGGGACAATACAAAATCACTAACGTGGCGATAAACTGGGGATATCGCCAGGCCTGGATTTGTGTGTCGCCTGCTGACCAAAGTGGGCAGATTAGAGAGGGGAAGTGTTTCTGTTCATGCGCTTGTCTCCCAGGGTCAGCGATGCAGATGGGGATAGGAAATAATAGGATTGCTGGTAGCGATACTGGGCTTTTTAGTCACACAGTCAATGGAGTGAGGGCACGCTGTCTGTCAACAGAAGGAAGAGGCATTCCAGGTCTCAGGCAGGATGGTCACTGGAATTATTGAGTGCTGCGCAGCGATTCATTTTGCTTGGCCCTGCAGAAGAGACCTTCCCTGTGGATTGTGCCCAGAGACATTAGCGGTCAAGAAACAAAAGAAGAATCTTATGGGACCTTAACAGTTAGCAAGAGGAATCTTGTAGGGCCTTAAGAGCAGATTTATTGTGGCATAAACTATGTAGTCTCTCTGTTTTGGCTCCAACAGACTAACGCAGCAACCCCTCTGGAAATACGGTAGTTGAGCAGAAGAACTCGTTTACAAATGTCTCAAAATGTAAAATGCAGAACATTACAAATGACACCTCTGGATCCTAAAGGGGTGAGGCTTGTAATGTTACATTAAAAGAGGAATAGCCAACTTGTGTGTCTTTTGGAATCCCTCTGTTCTCCAGAATCCACTTCTGACCACAGACTGGGGACAGGAAATGCATTTGCACCACAAGATTTTTATAAGTGAAACTTTTTATTGCTGTTAGGTAAAGGTAAAGGTTCCCTTGCTCGAAAGCCAGTTGAATCCGACTCTAGGGTTGCGGTGGTCATCTCCGTTTCAAAGCCGAAGAGCCAGCGCTGTCCGAAGACGTTTCCGTGGTCATGTGGCCGGCATGACTAAACACCAAGGCGCACGGAACGCTGTTACCTTCCCACCGAAGTGGTACCTATTCATCTACTTGCAATTTCTTGCTTTCGAACTGCTAGGTTGGCAGGAGCTGGAACTAGAGACGGGAGCTCACTCCGTCATGCGGCACCCGGGTCTCGAACTGCTGAACTACCGACCTTCCACAGCCTGCAGTTCAGCGTCTTAACCACTTGAGCCACCGCAGCTGTTACTTAATTAAAATTTGATAAATTTGCCAGGAGCCACATTCAGAAGTCTCCTCAGAGACCAGATTTGTTCACCCAGAGCCACTGAACCATTCTTGCATTTCAATATATATTCACTACAAAAGTCAAGTCCATGAAGTCCAGAGAGCCAGTGTGGTGTAGTGGTTAGAGCGCTGGACTAGGGTTAGAGTGCTGGACTAGGATCTGGGAGACCCAGGTTCAAATCCCCACTCTGTTATGGAAGCTCACGGGGTGACCTTGGGCCAGTCTCACAGCCTAGCCTGCCTCACAGTCTCACAGCCTAGCCTGCCTCACAGGGTTGTTGTGAGGATAAAATGGGATAAGAGAAAGTAATTCAAGCCACTTTGCATCCCAGCAACTCCTCGCTGTGGAGAAAGCTGGGGTATAAATGACATAAATAAATCATAGGCCTGTGAAATCTGAGCCAATGTACATGCAATACTTTGAGCACTCTTAAAAGCAGTTAGAAGCGCTAAGCATGATAATGATGATTTTCTGTTTGAGAGCCATGTGCCCTACTCCAGAACTACAATACCCAGGGTTCCTGAGTGAAAGCCCCCTTAACCATAGCGCTGAAATAGCCCTGCAGCCCCAACTGAAACTAGGTCCCTCCAAGTTAAACAGGTTCACAGCCGGAGACAGGTTTGTGCATTACACCTTTATACGCCAGCTCACTTGTTCCTTTTTATTGCCTTGTTATGTGGCAAGGTGCACAAAGGTACAAAAACATTACGCCGCCATAACAGTGTGTGTTTTTTTCCATAGCAGTGGGGAGGGGGGGAGAGGGAGGGAGGGAGGGAGGGAGGGAGGAAGGAGTCAGAACATGCCTAGACAAGAGACAAAACTGAGCTGCACTTTTGACATACTGCTGGCTGGGGTAAAAATTAACCAAAACCTGGGGTGGATTAGTTCTCCCCTCTCAAGCCTCTCTCCAGCAAGGCTCATAAATTTAGAGCTTGGAAGGTGTTGCTTGCCTGCATCAGAGAAGTCAAGTGCAGGGGAATGCTAGGCGTGACTCTCCCAGTCCCTGCCTGGCAAAGGACCTTGCACTGAAAGTCTGGAGATAGGGAACAAAGCTGGTGTTAATGAGTAATAGGGACAAATGAGAAGGGGGGGGGCACACACGGCTGGCCTTGGTGTGAAGATCCAGGGCCACCAAGAAGGCCTGGTGCAGAGTTGCAGAGTCTGGAGCGCGAGGGTGGCTGAGGACATCTTGAAATGCAACTGTACCAACACATCCAGTGACTAGAGTGCCAGAGGGAAGACCCTGCAGCTGGTGGCAACGTCCCTGCCCTCCCCACCACAGCTGGCAAGGACCACAGGTGGATAGCTGCACAGTTTTTCCCTTTGAGATCCCAGGGCTGGAGAAAAATAAAGAGATATTTAACCTCCTCGACTTATTCATTTAGGTATTCATAGCATGCTTTTCTCCCCAGTGGGGACCCAACAGCATTCTCCCCTCCTCCATTTTGTCCTTGCAACTACCCTGTGAGGTAGGTGAGGCTATAGTGGGAGGCATCCCAGCATTTAAGGAAAGACATGGCACGCCAGCATTGAGCTGGTTCAGAAGTGACATGACAAATGCTGTAGCATTTTGAAAAACTCTGTGGTTTTACCACTCTGGTTCTCCTTCTGGTTGTGGCCTGGCAACCCCTACTATGAGGTAAGTTAGGATGAAAGAAAGTTACTGGCCCAAGGTCACCCAGTGAGGTTTCATGGCAGAGCAGGGCTTCACACCTGGGTCTCCCAGATCCTGGTTTAACACTTCAACCACTCTGTCATGCCACCTCTCAAGACACTACAGTGGAGGGCCCCAGTGGAGGCTCTGAGGGTTAGGGAGGCCTTGGGCTACTGCTCAGCCACAAAGCTTCAGGGTCCAAAGTCTGAAGTGGAGAACAGACAGGAAGGGTGGCATGTGAGGGAGCAATCACCTGCTGCCATTTACAAAGATTGGAGAAGTTTTATCTCTTAACAGCAACAATGAAAACTTGCTGGGAAGCAGAATAACCAGCAGACCAGAGCTGGATTTGGTCCCAGCTGAGAGACCTGGGTTCAAGCACCGCTTCCGATGGGAACCCATTTACAGCCATCATGAGGCGTTGCGGGCCTCAGGGCAAGCATCAGTCCTTGCCTTTGTCTCGCAAACCTATCAGACGGCAGCCCTTCACAGCCTGGGCCTACCACAACACTACTGAACACCTTGCCACTCTTAGGTGGCCTTGGACTTTTAGACTGTGTATGGGGTCAGCTGGGCCTTTTCCCAGCAAGCCTCTTGACTGGCCATTGGAGATTTGATTGGCTATGCAGATTTTTTTTTAATATTGCTTTGGCAGCAGCTGCCACAGCACCACAAGGATCTTCACTGTGTAACTGAAGGCAAGCTGCAGCAACCATATTGTGGCTGGCTCTGCCTCCTGTGGTAGCCATTTTGTGGCTGTGCCCACCATGCTGTGTGAAAATTCCAAAGTTGCCCACAGGCTCATAAAGGTTAGGGACCCCTGCATGATACCATACTGGCTATTTGTCTCCTCTAGTGCCACCTTGGAGGAAACGGACATCTGGAGGCTCAAATACTGACCAAGCTGCCTCAAAGACATGCCCAAACTGAGACCTGGCTGGATCCTCCTCCTCCCCTGAAAATCAAGGCTTAATGACACCCAACACCCCTCATTCAGTGACTTGCAGGGAAAAAAATATGTGACTTAGGGCACTGGAAAATGACATAGGGATCGTTTCCACTCTGCACATGATTTCCATGAAGGGTGTGTGTGCATGAATCAAGTATATGAGCTTGACATTCTGTGCACAAAGCCACTGATACACTGAGTCTCTGGGGCCTCTCACCCAGGAAAATCCCCCCCCCCCCGAGTTCTGGAAGTACCTAAAAGAGGGCATTGATCAACACTGGCAGAAGCCTGAACAAACTGCTGGCTTGAATTGTAGTGAGTTTTGCAGTCTGAATTGTACTTTGGAGTGTTGTTAGCAGGAGTATGTATTGATTAATATAAGTAAAACAAACTCTTTGGTTGAGGACTGAGGGCAGGCAGGATCAGGAGGATGAAGCTCCAGGGAAGGACAGCTGAGAATTGCAAAGGCTGACCTCCCCACCCCCAGTAGAAGACCCTATTGAGAAGCTCTACAGTGGCTTGGTAACAAGGACAGAAATGTGCGTAACAAGAAAAGGCTGCACTCATCCTCTGAACAGGAAAAAGGCCTCATACAAGCACTAGCTATTGAGCCCTTGAGAACGTTAAGTTCTCTGCGGGATGAGACCAGTGGTTGTCTCTGTCGCTGTGACCGGCTGTTATAAAATGATTCACCAAGGACACATTCTTCCTTTTCAGACGAATGCCGCTTCTGTGCTCCTTACATAGATAAGATTGTCAGAACCCACAGCCAACAACGTAGTACACACTTATCAGGAAAGGTAATACTTTATTGAAGAGCTATAGATGCATTAACATAGGCACTGTTAAGAATGACGGCTGCCCATGGGCATAATAGGATATAGGGAATTCATATGCCACCCCCCTACTCCCCTGGTCAATTAGCTACCCTCCCGCGTGCGGGAGATAGAGCTTCGGCCGTTTAGCACTGAAGCTGGGAATGAAACACTCTCTCACAGTTCCCAAGAAAACCAGACATCAACATCCCCACCTACAATACTTAGAGATAAGCGTTGTAGCAGCAAAGAAGCACAGAAGGAATGCAAAGGCAATTATAAGACAAACTCAACCTCTCCACCCCCATGGCAGCATAGCTGACACTCTGCCCCCTTGAAAATCTGCTTCACACCATTCATACGGGAGGTCTCCCGGGCATTCCGGGAGTTCTCCCGGTGTGTCTGGGAAAGCATGATGAAACTTCAGCAACAGTACAGGGACCCGAATATCCCCTACTTCCACCCATTCGAGGTGCTGGGGTCCAAATACATCAATTTTCCATGTTTGATTTTAGAGTCCAAAATATTTGAAATTTCATAATGTTCCTCGTCCTCAACCATGATCGGAGGGGGTACCGGGTTTGATGGACGCCAAGGACTGGAACTGGAATCCTTTTTCAGGAGGTTGAAATGAAACACAGAATGCAATTTTCTCACGTTCTTGGGTAAATCCAGTTCCACGGCCACCTCATTGATTACCCTTTTCACTGGAAACGGCCCGATGTACTTCCAACCTAGTTTTCTACTAGGGCGTAAGAGTGTGATGTGTTGTTATAACAGAATTTGGCCAGGGGCAAGAGGTCGACCCAGTTGTCTTGTTGATAGTTTGTAAAACAACGGATGTATTGCTCCAGGGTCTGATTGACCCGCTCGGTTTGTCTGTCAGTCTCTGGGTGATAAGCACTGCTTAGCCCCCTCTCCACCCCCATTAGTTTCATTAGCTCCCCCCAGAATTTAGACACGAACTGAGACCTCCTGTTGGAGACCACCTTAGTGGGGAGCATGTGTAAACGCACCACGTCTCGGAGAAATGCCTTTGCCAATGCTTTAGCCGTTGGCAGGGAGGCAAAGGGGATAAAATGTGCTTGCTTAGAAAATAAATCCACTACCACCCATATAACAGTCACTGTTTTACTCTGCGGGAGATCTGTAATAAAATCCATGTCGTCACTGCTCCGCCCAAATGTGAAGGTGTGAACACTGAGTCCAGCACAACTTCCCCTTGGCTATCGTGTTGGGGTAGGTAGGACAGGGCGTCGGCCAGGGAGTTTGCTGAGCTGGGGAAGTGATGGAGGGTGAACTGGAATTTGGAAAAGAAATCTGCCCAGTGGAGCTGCTTGGCATTGAGACATCGAGGAGTTTTGAGCGTTTCTAAGTTCTTATGATCAGTCCACACCTCGAATGGGACCCGTGCCCCATCCAGCCAGTGTCTCCAAGTGGATAGGGCGAGTTTTATTGCCCCGCCTCCTTTTCCCAAACAGACCAGTTTCGGTCAGTGTCATTAAACTTCCGCGACACGTATGCCAACGGATGAAGTAGCCCATCCCCTCCCTCTTGGAGGATGGCCCCCCCATGGCCACATCCAACGCATCAGTTTGCACAATGAACTTTTTTGTTTCATCGGGGTGGGCAAGGACTGGCTCCGAAGTGAACAATGCTTTGAGGCGTTCGAAAACCTCCTGACACCTTACTCCATGGCAACGCCGAGCCCAGCTTCTTAGCCTCCGGGCCCTTTCCCTTAGTTTTTAATAAGTCTGTCAGGGGTAAGCTGACTTGGGCAAAATTGGGTAAAAAGTTTCGATAAAAGTTCGCAAATCCGAGAAATGATTGGAGCTGGAGTCGGGTGCGGGATACCCCCCACCCCAGCACGTCACGCACTTTGCCCGGATCCATCTCTGAGCCCCTGTCAGAGATCCGATACCCCAAAAAGTCAATGTGTGTCTTTTGAAACTCGCATTTAGACAGTTTTGCAAACAGTTTGTGCTTGTGCAAGGTGGCCAACACCTCCCTCACCAATTTCACGTGGGAGGGGAGGTCTGGGGAGTACACCAAGATATCATCTAGGTAAACAACGGCCCCATTGACCAAGTGCTTGTGCAACACCTTGGTTTTTTTTGGTTTTTTTGTGCAACACCTTGTTGATCAAGTTCATGAAGACCCCTGGGGCCCCTTGAAGACCGAAAGGCATCACTTGATACTCAAACTATCTGAGGAGGGTGTTGAAAGCAGTCTTATGTTCATCCCCCTCTTTGATGCGCACTCGGAAGTACGCATCCCAAAGATCCAACTTAGAAAAGATTTTCCCTTTTGCCGCTTCCGCTAGTAGGTCTTTGATCAATGGCATGGGGTATGCATTGGTTGAAGTCACAGCATTTAAACCTCTGTAATCCGTGCATAATCTCAACCCCCCATCCTTCTTCCTAAATAAGACTGGGGCTGCAAAAGAGGATGACGCCGGCTTGATAAAACCCCGGGCTAGGTTCTGGTCTATGAACTTGCGCAGTTCCTCTTTTTCGGCTGGCCCCATGGAATAGATGCGCCCCTTGGGTAGTTTTTGGCCAGGCAAGAGTTCAATGCTACAGTCTGAGTGTGAGGTGGGAGCTTATCCGCTTCTTCCTCCTCAACCACCCTGGCCGGGTCCCGATACTCGGGGGGAATAAACAGCCGCTATCGGCTGCTGACCCCAAGCCGGATCCCAGCGATGTTCTTGGCACCTGGGAGAGATGAATTTCACCTTCCCTTCATCCCATAGTATGTAGGGATCGTGCCCATGCAACCATGGGCCTCCTAGGACCAGCGGGAATCGGGCGGCTGGGGTGATCACGAACAGCCGTTCTCCCCAGTGATCCCCCGCCCCCACCCGCAACGGTACAGTCTTGTATTCACAAGGTTCTTTCATAGTAGACGCATCCATTTGGGTAAAAATCAAAGGGTCTTCCAGCTTCACCACCCCGGCCTCTAAGCCCCGTCACAAGCGAGGCGTTGATAAGATCCCTCCCACACCCCAAGTCAATGAGTGCCCATACACGGATATGTGTTCCGAAACTGGGGTTAATCAAAGTCACAGTCACGAAAAACAAGGGAGGAAAGCTGCTCACCACTTTCGGCGCCTCCGGGATTGGGTCCTGCTGCTCTGCGCCTCTTACAGCAGGACCGGGCCTTTTCCCGCCGGCTCGGGGTCTTCTTCGCGGGAATAATTTTCTAACTCCTCAGGGGTGGCTTGCAAGGCTTTGGCATATTGCGGTTTCCCAGTTGGCTTTTTGGACGGGGTGGCGGGGCGCACCTTAGCCGGGTCACTCGGTCCCGGCTTCCCGGGACCTGCTCCGCTGCATTCAGCCGTGAAGTGGCCCCTTTCCCCACACTTCAGACATAGCCCTTGGTGCATGCGTTGCTCCCACGTAGACACGGACTGCTGTACTGGTTTCCCTTTCGGAGTCTAAGGGGTAGGCTTACCTCCCGCAGTGGCGATGTCCATGTGGGTTTCCGCACTCTCCGCCTCGTGCATCCATGCCGGAAGGGAGGCTGGATCCACTGCTTGTAGGACCGTTTCCCGGATTCAGCCCTACTCGGTATAATTCCGCCAGCACAGGATCAGGCCCCACCTGGAGCTCGGATGATGCCCCGTACTGGGCGGCTGCCGTGGCCCCAATGGGGTCAGGAACACCAAGGTCGATGTAGTCTTTGGGATGGCTCCCCTCTCAGCCACGGTCACTGGCGGCGTGGTGGTCACTGGAGTCACCGTCTGGGTCGGGGTAGGGACAGGGATTTCCTCCTCTCCCTCGTCCTCCTTTTCTGAAGGGTTCGGTTTCTCCTCTCCGGCGCTCATCTCAGTTGGGGAGAGAGGCACGTAAATAGAGAATGAAGGATTCTTAACAGAATGTCAGAAACCACAGCCAACAATGTAGTACACGCTTATCAGGAAAGGTAATACTTTATTGAAGAGCTATAGATGCATTAACATAGGCACTGTTACGAATGACGGCTCCCCATGGGCATAATAGGATATAGGGAATTCGTATGCCCCCCCCCCCCCCAACACTCCTCTGGTCAATTAGCCACCCTCCCGCGCGCGGGAGATAGAGCTTTGGCCATTTAGCGCTGAAGCTGGGAACGAAACACTCTCTCATGGTTCCCAAGAAAACCAGACATCAACATCCCCAACTACAATACTTAGAGATAAGCGTTGTAGCAGCAAAGAAGCACAGAAGGAATGCAAAGGCAATTATAAGACAAACTCAACCTCTCCACCCCCATGGCAGCATAGCTGACACTGGGATTCAGAGGCTTGCTGCCTCTTAATGTAGTCACCATAGCTAGTAGCCACTGACAGACCTATCCTTCATTAATCTGTCTAATTCCAAATTAAAAAGCCATTCCTTCCTATGCAGGCATCATCTATGCTTCAAGGAAAGTTGTCAACTTATGCAAACATAAGCAGACAAATTCAATGAAAGGATCAGTTAAAACTTGCATGATCAATCAACCGTTATTTCTTTGATAGGGTAGCAGTCTATCCATGCCTATGGCCATCACTATATCCTCTGCTGGTGAATTCCACATTTTAATTTCTCACTGAGTAAAGAAGTACTTCACTTTGTCCATCCTGAATCTATTGCCCCTCTGATGCGCCATGCTGCAGAGGTGGGGCTGTCGGGGAGGGACAGCTCCAATGGCAAGTGGGGCTTCTCTTTGCTGATCAACCCAGGGTGATACATTGCTGTGGCAGAAACTGGGTCTCTGCTCCAAAACATCTCCTTGAAAGCACAATCCTTTGCAGCCTTGAACTCAGCAAAAGGTCAGCAATACTTCAGGCGGGCTGCTGCCGTCAGTCCTCTGAGCCCAAAGCAGCTTTGCTTCAAAGTGGGGCCCAAACATTCTGTCCAGCTAAGGAGTGAACAAAAGGCCTATAGTGAGGCGCACATGCCAACGCACAGTGGTTTATCGTGCAAGAGAGCCACAGGAGGCGCCATTTTGTGCTTATTTGGGGCAATGCATGAACTGAGTCCTGGGGTGCTTCTTGGATTCACGTAATTGCACCAAAGAGCATAGAAAATGAGAGGCACGCCCCAAGAGACGCATACACAACAAGCTCCTCTTAAAGTGGAGGATAAAAAGGTGGGCCAAAATGAGAGGTGTCTGGGATGTGTGTGCATGTGGAGTAGCCTTAGAGCGCATCTGCACTTTCGAATGCCATGGCTTACTCATAGTAGAGATATTCCAGCAACAGTAAAAACAGGCTAACAATTAATACCCTGTTTCCCCGAAAATAAGCCCTACCCCAAAAATAAGCCCTACCCCAAAAATAAGCCCTAGCAGGATTTCTATGCATTTGTGGTATAGGCCCTAGTGTGTCTTCTTGAGAAAAAATAAATATTAAGACAGTGTCTTATTTTCGGGGAAACACGGTAGTAGAGATAACTGAAATAGATTTGAAGTTGGAACCAGAAATATACTTGCTTAATATGTTACCAGAAGGGATCAAGCATAATGATTTATGTTTAATATTGTATATCCTTACCACATCTAGAATTCTCATAGCAAAATGTTGGAAATCGGATAAAATACCAAGTAGAGAAGAGTTAACTATGAAAATTATGGAAATAAAAGAAATGGACAAAGTAAATATGATATTGGGTGACACTGGTGGTTTAAGTTGCAATGTGAACCTTAAGGGAGTTATGGGATGGTTGTGAATGGTTGTGTGAGTGTATGAGTATGGTTGTAGATCACCGAATGATTGCACCTTTAATTTTGTTGTACTATGTACAATGGCAATAAAGTATATTATCATCATCATCATCATCATCATCATCATTATATTGTCTGGGAAAGACGAGAATGTGTTTCAAAAAAGATGGCAAAAAGTAGATAGATGGATGGAAAAAATGTGTAAAGTTAACTCCAAAAATATGTTGTATATGAATATACTTTTTCATTTTGTTATGGAAAATAGATAAATAAATTATTTTTAAAAAACAACAGTAAAAACAGGTTGGTAAGGAAAACCCCAGGCCAACCTTTTCCCCCTGCCATGTGCTAGTATACTGTGGGCCCACAATATAACTGGGTAGAAGATTCAGTGTGGGGTGAAAATTGCTATAGTATTAGCAAATGGCTTGTGCCCAACTGATGTCCCCCCATTGTCTACCTTGCATGTTTCTATGCATTCATTAACTGCAAATTTAGCCTGCTCTCTTCAATATTTAAAATTAGCAAAATATGACCCTTAATATTTTAAAATCAACTCCTAAAATCAGCTCTCATCCCACAAAAACATCTTCCAGCAGAGATGCCCCTGGAGAAGATGCAGCTGCAGAGGCCACCAAGAAGCCTGGGTGTGGAGGGTGCTACCAAGACACTGCTGTTGGCTGAGGTACACTGGGGGAAAAGATGAAGGATTACCGCTGTTGTTGAGTGTAAGTGGTTGATGTGAATAAAGAAGATGTCACATGTTTGTGCATGCAGATCTGTGTGGAAAGCCATTTGTGAGTCTGCAACCGCAAGAATACAGAGAAGCATCCTGAGCTATCAGAATTTGCTCCAGTAACAACAGGGACAAGATGCACAGCAGCATCCTTGATCACCAGCATCACTACAAGGCAAGCAGCTCGCCGAGAGAAGCTGAGTCATGTACACAAGCTCTTCTTTCCAGTCGCTCTTGGCAATCTCCTTTGCTACATCCTTCAGGCTGTTTATTAGCCAAGATGTTGATACAGTGCGAGGGGCTCTGAATTTGTCTTGTATAAATTACACACATGGATTCCACTACAGACTTGCTTCCTGGATAAACAGCGAGACCTCTGATGAAGGCCTTTGCCATCCAGGCTAGACAGCTGAATTTTAAGTTTAAAGCACCAAATATTCAGGGCAGGCACTTCATCTCCGGGCAGAGTCTCCTTATGCTCTCCCTGCACTCTGGACTGCTCTGCACTATTTTAAAAGCTCCAATTACATGTCTTACTGAAAGCACATTCAGCAGAGCTGTCTGTCTTTCATCCCAAAGGTCTAGCTTTACAGGAGCCACTGGAAAGCCTAGCCTGAAGCTAGGTGGGGATTCAGGCCCAGCAAATTCCCACACAAACGCCTACTGGTCTAGAGGATAGAGGGCTGAGATTTGCCATTTCTGTTCCCTTTCTGGGCACATCTACAGTAGACACTGAAAGACATCTGAAAGAGGTTTAGTCCCCCCCTGCCTAAGCAAGTGCCCTTTGGTGAGCATACTAGGCATTCTTGATTCAACACAGGATGTAGGCTCCTGGGGGCCCTTGGGTAGAACCACAAGAGGCTCAAAAGCGCAGAGGAGGGGCTGGATTGTCACAGCTGAAGGTAAAGGGCCAGCCCATCTGGCAAATGTGCCTTAAGTCCAGGTCGAGAGCGACCCTCTGATGTTTTCTGCAGTACATTTTGCCTCAAACTCAGTTGGTCTTCGAGTACAGAGGCAAGCAGCAACACAGGACAGGAGACACATGCCCTAACCCTAGGCTGCAGCCAGGCCCGTGGACCCCTCATGTGCCAGCCCAGAGGTACCACAAACGTCTGCTGCCTGGGTCATGTAGCAACCATATTTAATGCCACAGCCAAGGTCCTATCAGAAGTTGTGTGGGTGCTGTCTTATTCTGGGGCATTCTTCACCATCTTGGTGAGAGCCAGTTTGGTGAAGTGGTTAAGTGTGTGGACTCTAATCTGGGAGAACCAGGTTTGATTCCTCACTCCTCCACTTGCAGCTGCTGGATGATCTTGGGCAAGCCTTGAAAGGGCAGTTCTTGAAAGAGCTCTCTCTGCCCCACCTACCTCACAGTGTGTCTGTGGTGGGGAGGGGAAGGGAAAGGAAGAAGAAGAAGAGATTGGATTTATACCCCGCCGTTCACTACCCAAAAGAGTCTCAGAGCAGCTTACAAAGTTTGTAAGCCGCTCTGAGACTCCGAGTGAAGGGTGGGGTATAAATCCAATCTCTTCTCTCTCTGTGTGTATAAAATGCGGTCAAGTTGCAGCTGACTTATAGTAAACCCTCATGGGGTTTTCAAGGCAAGAGACTAACAGAGGTAGTTTGCCATTCCCTGCCTTTGCATAGCGACGCTGGAACTCCTTGGTGGTCTCCCATCCAAGTACTAATCAGGGCTGACCTCGTTTAGCTTCCAAGATATGACCAAATCAGGCTAGCTTGGGCCATCGCTGCCATGGCAGTTTGAAGCAGGGGGAAAAGATAACATTTTTACACAGTAGGTACATTTAAGCATCTCTAAGTAAGATGCTGCAGGCCCTAACAGATTAGCACAGAAAGGAGCTGAGTGAACTGCTGGCTTCTCATCCGCAGAGGGTGTGGTTCTTGTTCCGCCTGTTGCTCTGTCCCTGTACCCAGGGGCACAGCCTGAGGCCTGGCCACCACACCAACCTGCTTTTCATCCCATCCTGAAGTCCCTAAAACAGAGGTGGGCAAATCCTATCCACACCCAGGCCCTGGGAACTCCCCACTCTCAGTCCTCAAGCAGCTAAACTATTTGTTAGGACTGCAGTATCAGCTTTTGGGCACATCTGCCAAACAGATCAAGGACGACTGAGAGGCATAAGAAGAATAGCCCTTGCTGGATCAGACCAGTCGTCCATCTACTCCAGCATCCTGTCTCCAACCAGTTATTCTGGAGGACCAACAACAGAACATAAAGGCATGCCGTTGCCTCTTAGCACTGGTGCTCCCAAGTTTAGTGTCCCTCAGTATGGAGGTCCCCTTACTTACCATGGTTAGTAGCCGCTGATGGCCGTCCTGAGCCTGCCTCGGCGGGGAGGATGGGGTAAAAATCAAATAAATAATAAATATTGATGTTGTTACCATGAATCTCTCGTCTCCTTTTAAAGCCATCCATGCTTGTGGCCATCATTACGTCCACTGGGAAAGCTGTGTGGGAGGACAGCTGGGTCCCTGGCCACTTTGGGGGGCTTTGGGTTGAACCCCAGCTCTTCCTACATCCAGTGCCAGCAGGACCAAGTAGTCGCCACCCCTGGAGATTTGCCCTGAATTTCCCCTGGCCTGATGAAGAGTTCCGATGAATGCAATAACTTGCACACCATTTTGTGCTATTTTGGTTGATCCTGACAAAAAAAAAAAGATAATTGTCCCTTGTTTTCTGTAAGCTAACAGACACAGTTCAGATAATTTCCACACAGGGATACAAGCGTCAAGTCTTCAGCTTAGATTGCAGCTGTTACTAACCAGTAATGCGTGATACGGGGAAGCTGGAAAAATATCATAAGTACCGGTGATCTCCATAGTCTGGAAATTAGCTGTAGCTCCAGGACATCTCCAGGCCCCATCTGCTGGTTGGCAACCTTAGTTGGTACTGTTTTCTCATATTGTAAGCCACTTTGAGTCTGCACCCAGTGGAGATTAATAAAGTACCCTGATAGATAAATTCTATGGGTGGCTAACATGGAATGTATAAACCTGTAGCTCTATCAGAGCACTTGCCCCCAAAGAACATTTTTTTACTCAGCATGTTCAATGAGAAGTTTAAACACACTAATAAAGAGCTGATTTTTAAAGAAAAAAGTATTGGCCTGTTAGAACTCTAACCTAAATATTTAAAAAGACCCCCAGTTCCAGATTAGATAGGCTACCTCGAGCTCCTGGCACTGGCAAAGCCCTCTGTATATGCTCCTTGGCACTCTTGTTTATTCCAAAAGTGTGTTATTAACTTCAAGTTGCCGTCCTGAACTTCACATAGAAGTAAACACCATTTGATCCAGCCTAACCCTATTCACAATACCCGGGCGTTAAACCTTAACCGTTTAATTTTGCTCGTGAAATTGCCTGTCTGAACAGGCTAAAATGGGGGGGGGGGGGGGGGGGGGGGGGGAGGCTCCGGGGCTGAACGAAGCCGATGCCCTACCTGCTCGCCGCTTCCTCACCTCGCCCGGGATCTCCTCCTAGTCGAAGCGGGGACCCAGTCCGGAGGAGCACCGACTGGCAGGCAGAGAGCAGCCGCTCGTGCGCCGCGGAGGCGGAGTATTGGAGGAGGGGAGCCTCTCCACACCCCGGCGCGCTCGGCAGGCCCCGCCCGGCCGCCCCACACACCCTCCCGTCCGGGCGAAACTTTCCCCGGCGGCGGCTGCTGCTTTCGCGCCTGGCCGATCAGGGAGACGCGAAAGAAGGGGACGGATTCGGGGGCAGGCGCGGCGGAAAAGGCTCCCTCGGGCTGCCAGGGGGGCCAGCCCCACTCGGAAGGCGCCGGGGAAACTCGGGAACCGGTGCGCAGCGGACCGAGGGCCCCTTCGGCGAGCCAAGGCGGACGGCTGAGGAACTCACCTCCATGAGGATCCCGCTCCCGCCTCCTGCCGTGGCTCCCTCGGCCGGCCAGTGACCCCAGCCGCGGAGGAGGACCGGAAGAGGGGGCGGCGGCGTGCGCCTCTCCGCCGGGGGCCAAGCCCTCCACCTCTCCCGCCCACCCACCCATCGGAAATGGCCGGGAAGAGCGCACCTGCGGCGTCCCCCGACGACACCTGGATTTCCTCCGAGAAGGGGAGCGCCTCCCCGGCAGCTTCGCCCCCCAAGAAGAAGAAATCCAAAGGCGGCTCGTCCAGCCTGCGCAGGGCCTTCAGCTGGCTGCGGGGCAGGCGGAAGAAGAAGCAGCAGAAGGGCCAGGCTGGGGGGCCCCCTGCCGAAGGCAAGAAGCAAGAAGGGCGCCCCAAGGCCAAAGGTAAAGGGAGCGCGGGGGAGGGAAGCGGCGCCGGGGCTTCCTGGAAGCCACACCCCCTGCGCGGCCGGGAGCCCTTGTCTTGGGCGGGGCTCTCTGCACATGCTCGATAGACTTTTTTGGGGAGGGGGTATTAACTCAAAGCAAGCTCTTTGCGTGGTTGTGGTTGTGGGTACTTTGTATATGGACAGTTTCACTCTTCTTCATGGGCAAGACTCTGGGACTGAAACCGAGTCCAATTTTCGCCCTCCCTTGGCTCAAAGGGAGGTTTAAACTTCTCTCCGAAGCTGTGCCTTAGCCTGAAACTTGGCGTGCCCTAGTTTGACTCTTCCTGGGACTCGTTGCCAGGCTGTTCCCTGCTGTTGAGAGTCCTGTCCAAGCTAAGCCAGGTGTAGAATTGTTTGGCAAAAGTTGCTTGCATCGCTCCTGCCTATTCTTTGGGTTCTTCGTTAATGCCACTTGTTCACACACCCTTTCTGCTGAAATTAGGGACTGGCCCTTCCCTGGCCTGGGTTTGAGGAGAGCTAATATCCAAGGGAGCCCCTTAGGTTGAACTACCAAGGCACCCACCTTTCTCCCACTTTCCTCCTGCCAACCGTGGCCTGGCCTGGCTTGAAACAGCTGTGTTGGGCTGTGGATTCCAAAGGGGGGGGGGGGTGAGGCTTCCCTCTATCTCTATCTCTCTCCCTCCTTTTCTAAAAAGTAAGCTTTAGACATCATTTGAACAGATCTCTACAGGTGGGAAAATTCCTTTGGGCTGGTGCTGGAGGTCTCCAGCACTAGGCTATGGGGAGGGGAATTGGATGCCCTTTGGCTGTTATGGGTGAGCCCAGCAGGCTAGTTCCTGCCAGCAGTGCCAGGTGTGTGCCCCCTTCCCCCATGGTCTGAAACTAAGTCTTTGCCAAAGACTACTGCCGGTTCAGTGGGCATGTTCCTCCTCCAGCTGAGTCATGAGGTCAGAGATCCTGAGAGGAATCTGGAGCTGCTCCAGATGTCTCCACACCAGGAGGGTGTTTTGCAGAAGCTGCCGTGGCTCAGAACCCGCCCCAAAGCTGCTCTCCATTGTAGAGTGGGTCATGAAGGGTAGGGTGGGAAGGAGGGTGCTGTGTTTTTGCTAGAAGATCTTGCTTCTGAAACCTGGAAATGCCCCTCCCGTTGTTTACCATGATGTGGGTTTAAGCGACACAGAAAGCTGCCAGGTTGTGTTAGATTGCCGTGCTTGATTCCTGCCACGTTGGCGCAGGGGGAATAGTTGAGCTGGGGACCCTGGTTTGCCCAGTCTGTGGGCACAGTAGCTGTAAGTGGCTCTGGCAGATGGAGAGACTAGTACACGTGGGCAGGAGTCAAAAGGGTGGTGGGCTTGGTGGTGGCATAAGGCCCAGCCTGCTCTGCTGTCCTGGTCACCACAGTGCTGTCTTGTTTCCTTTCTACTTGGCCTGGCAGGCTAGAGGCAAAGCCTCACCCATATGTATTTGTACCGAAGAGGGGCGCATTCACATACTTTATACTTGACTAAAGCCGGCTTGCCAAAAAGGCTGGTCTAATACAGTTCCCAGCCCCAAGATGGGAGCTGGGAAAGAAGGTCACAGGATATCCTGAGTCAACCTGACATTGTAGACCCACCTTGAGTCCTTTATCAGAGAAAGGTGGATTAAAGTGGTTAAGTGCATGGACTAATCTGGGAGAACCGGGTTTGATTCCCCACTCCTCCACTTGCACCTGCTGATGTGACCTTGGGTCAGTCACAAGCTCTGGCACAGCTGTCCTTGAAAAAAGAGCAGTTTGTGTCAGAGTTCTCTCAGCCCCACCCACCTCACAGGGAGTCTGTTGTGGGGAGGGGAAGGGAAAGGAGCTTGTAAGCCGCTCTGAGACTCCAAGTGAAGGTCGGGGTATAAATCCAAACTCCTCCTCCTCCTCCTCTTCCTCTGAATAAATAGATATTGAGAAAGGACTTATATGCCAATTCTATTCTTCTGGCAGTGCAATTAATAAACCACAATTGTAGCTCTCTGTACCATGGTTGGAGAATGCCAGATTTGGGTGTGTGTCATTTTCCCTCGATGTGCACTCATGTCAGGATGGCATCAGCTACCTGACTTCCTAGAGAAGCTTGTTCTTCCTCTGTGGGGACATCTTGGACAAGATAGCATCACCACAGAAAAAAAACCTCTCTAGAAATCTGTCATGGAGGGCCTTCCTTCTTACCATTGCCACAGAGGGCTGAGGAACAGAAACTTTTGATCAGAATGTGTCCATCTTTTTGCTCCTAAAATTTGCCCCCCTGAGGGAGTGGCTGCACCTTGTTTTATGGAGCAGATGGCCTTATAGCCAGCCACTGGGCAGCATCCAAAGTAAATACCTCAGTAGAGTGGAAGCAGGTATCTCCTATGCATTGTCCTAGGATGGTTTCAGGGCCACTGTCCATGACCTTCAAAACAAAGTCCTTTGTGGGAAGAAGGGGCACTGAACCAGAGGAGCATGCCTAATTGTGGCATATGACTTGGCATTTCCGCACTATTCGGATCCTGTTTTACAGGTATCTCTGACACTGAAAGTGGCCGGATATTTTTTTACTGGAATCTTTGTGTGCCTTTCATAGAACTTGGCATCTGTTGCACTGAAGAGTGCAAAAGCCTCCTTAACCATTGCTTGTGGGGCATATTGCCAGGGAAGCTTTCCTTGGTGCCAGCTTGGCAATTTCATGCTGCTCGAGAGAGATCCCACTAGAAGGAGAAGAAGAGTCCCCTTTTCTCTACCTTAAGGAGTCTCAAAGTGGTTTACAATTTCCTTCCCTTCCTCTCCTCACAACAGGCACCTTGTGAAGTAGATGGGACTGAGAGAGTTGTGAGGGAACTGTGACTGGCCCAAGGTCACCCAGCAGCTTTCATTCCCCAGCAGTGGGGAGCCAGACCCAGTTCTCCAGATTAGAGTCCGCTGCTCTTAACCACTACACCACACTGGCCTGGTTTATTCAGCCCCCGCCACATGCTGCCTCTCTTATGGTAGTATCCTGCTTGCGTGAAGACCTTTGCAGTGTGTGCTAAACGGGAGCCTGTGGTTCCAGCAGCCTCCTTCCTCTCTGCCCTCTGCCATGTGTCAGTTGGCAGCTGGCTGTTGGCCAGCCAGAGAGCACTTGCACAGGGTAGCTTTTTCAAAGCCCCGCGCCCTGCCTTCTGTGTCCCTTCATGCTTCTGAAGCAGTCCCCTCAATCCATGCAATGCTTTGCATGTAGCCCCCCCCCCCCCCGCCAATGCTGGACTTTGTAGTAAGAAGCCCAAGAGGCAAGGTGAATATGAGGCAGCAGTGCAGCAGCAGTACCAGAAGCAGAATGCAAGCACCCCACTGTGCTGGTTTGCATTGGGAGGGGAATCTGAGTAATACGTGGGAGGAGCCCTCGCCCACCTCCACCCCAGTGTTGGTCAGGCCTTTGAATCCCGTATTCCATTCCAGTTGCCAAACTTCGAGGCAGAGTGGCAAGTGCCAGAAAGAATCTGAAGAAAAGTGACTAACATTATTCAGAGGTCTGGAGAATATGAGGAAAGGCTGAAGAACTCAAAGCAAAGGGTCATCTAACCCAGTGTCCTCTTTCCAGCAGGGAGCAGCCTGAAGCCCCTGAGGAGTGCCCAGGGCTTCCAGGACTTGGGGAAGTGCCCAGGGCTTCCAGGACTTGGGGAAGGTTTTGTACAGCTTGGAGAAGAGAAATCTGTTGCCAGGGAAGTCTGACTGCTGCTTTCAAGTACATGAAATATGCATATGTAGCCTTAAGAGCTTTGGGATCAGTTGCTTTCCTTATCAGTGGCTTATCTCTTGTTGAGAAGACAGACCCAGAAAGATTTAGACTTCTTGGGGGTGGAAAGGCAGAGCTTCCTGGGATGGGGGTGGCAGCATCTTAATCTCTAGAGGCCAAAGTGCTTGTTTAGGGTAGTTAGGTGGATTCATCCTTGAAGCTGGAAGATGGGCCAGAGGAACTCTGATTCACTGTATATCTGAGTGTGGAGACTATGATTAGTTTTAGGCAAGTTTCCTCCTCCTAGCAGAGATTTGGGCACCTGTGAAATCCCCAGCAATTCTGTCACTGTAAGTTTTTTAAAATGTAGTACTATTGGGAACATTAGTTTCAGGTGGTAGCCATGTTTGACTGCAGTAGAAGAGCTTGATTCTATTCCAGTAGCTCCTTAAAGACCATCAAAATTTCCAGGGTGTAAGTTTTTGGGAGTCAAAGCTCTCTTGGTATCTGACAAAGGGAGCTTTGACTCTCGAAAGCTTATACCTTGGGAATCTCATTGGTCTTTAAGTTGCTTTTGAACTCAAATCTAGCTCTCCTATTGGGTACATTATTAACTACTGTATGTTCTATACAGTGATTTCGATTTGTAAGGGGCTTTGCAGTCTTTGATGTGTTTGCACACCAAACGACCCTGTGAGGTGGACCACTGTTATTCCTGCAGTGCTGACGGAGAACTGAGGCTGGGACTTGAACACAGACCTTATGAAGCAGTGCTTCCTAGACTGGGTTTGTTATTTGCATGACTGCAATTGTTATTTGGAAGGAGCTGGGAGCCCATTGTGTTTCAGTGTCTTTTTGTGGACTTTCTGGAGCAAGCAGTGACTGTTCTAAGAAAAAGACCCATGTTCTGAAATAAGGCACAGTTGCAGATGATTCCCTGGGAAAGTCTGGTTAGCTCGGAGTGTAATAGTAATCAAACAGTAAAAACTTTACAAAAAAATAAAGCACACAGGTCAACTGCAGTTTTTCTGTACAACTGTGATCATACCTGGTGCCAGAAAGTTCTTTTGGAAGCCTTACTGCTGCTGCTGAATGCCTCCATAGGAGGTGCTGGGGCAAACTTTGGGGGCAAATGGGTGTACTGTTTTTGTGTGATCAGCCACAAAGGGCTTCTGTGGGGTTGGGATCTGGCTTGTGGAGTGCCTCAGGATTCCATTTTGTTCCCCGTGCCCTTGAATATTTACATGAGGTCTCTGAACATGGTAGTCTGGAGCTTCAGGATTGGATGCCAGCAATATACATAAGAGCCTTGCTCTATATTTCATTCTCTAAACCTCTAGATGCATCCAATGCTTTGAGGCTGTGTTCCAGACTCTAGTGGCTAAGGCTGAGCAAGCGAACCCTTCTCAGGGATGCTTTAGGCTGATCCTGCATTGAGCAGAGGGTTGGACTAGATGGGCCTATATGGACCCTTCCAACTCTGTGATTCTAGACAAGACAGAGGATTACTGGTCAGGAAGGCTGATGCTTTGTAGGGACTGGAGTGATGGGAATTGGCTTTTGTAGAGCAGGTTAAGAGCTTGCGGGGCGGGGGAATGCATGGACCCAACTTTGCTGTTTGAAAAGCAGGTTGGTGTGGTGGCCAGGAGCACCTTCTGTCATCTGCATCTGGTTCACCAACTCCTGCCTTTCTTAGACTCAGCCCACCTGGCCACACCAAAACATATGGTTTTGTAACTTCACAGTCAGGCTATTGCAACATGCTCTGAGTTGGGCTGCCCTTGAACACCTGGACGCTGTAACTGGTTCAGAATGTGAGAGCCTGATTATTGTCAGGGGTCTAGTTTACAGGAGTGCATCTCACTTTTTGAATCTCAATGAGTGAGACAAACTATAAATGAAGTAAATAAATCTTGCCTGTTTTAGAACAGCTAAATCAGCTGGCAGGGTTCAATTCATGACCTTTAGAAGGGAAAGCAGCATGGCGTTGCCCAATCTCCTTAGGTCTTGGATACTAAACACTGTTGGTACTTGGATGGGAGATCACCAAGGAAGACTCTGCAGAGGAAGGCAATAGCAGACCGCCTCTGCTTCTCATTTGCCTTGAAAGCCTCTTGCTGGAGTCACCTTAAGTCAGTTGCGACTTGCCAGGACTTGCATACATATGCATGACCTTTAGTGCTCTTAATGGCCTATGCCCTCATACCTGAAGGATGGTCACTCTCCATGTGTGCCAGCTGCAGGTCTCTAGTTACCCCCTTCTCCACTTAAGGTGGCCCATTTGGCGTTTACTAGAGCTTGTTCCTTGTGGAATGAGGAGTGGGTTGGTGGTGGTGTTGTTTTTAGGAGGTGCTGTAAGGCCATTTGCCTTTTTTTGTTTGTTTTTTCATGTGCATGTGAGTGTTGTGCGCACCTGGAAGTCATGGTGACTTCCGGTGACTGACCCCTACCGGGGGCCTGGAGGATCTTCAGAGAGGTAGCTAAGTAAAACCTGTCCCTGTCCTCCTGACTGCTGGGATTTCAAGGAGGTCTCCCATCCAAATACTTGCCAGCGTTGACCCTGCTTAGCTTCCAAGATCTGATGAGATTGGGTTTGCCTTGGCTATCCAGGTCAGGACACTGTTTGCCTTTTTAATGGGGTTTGACCTGCAGGCCTTTACTTAAAGAGAGTGGAGATCCATGGGGTGTTATTGTATTTTGTAGAGTTTTTAATTTTGGAATCATGAGCCACAAGGGAAAGGTGGAGGTATAACTATACTCATAAAGGAAATAACTCAATAAATGCATATCATGTGCCCGTGAAAACAGTGTGGCTGTGCACTCAGACTTCGCTGGAGCAGGCCAGCCTTCTAGAAACCGGTTTTTCAGACTGTTTCACCTGAAAGTGGTTTCGCTCAGCATGTGTGCTCCTGCCCACTCAGGCAAGGCCGCCCAGTTACAGTCCTCCTCCGTGCTATCTGTCCACCCATGAAAAGTCTCCCAGCTCCACCTCCTCTGCAGCCCATTTCTCATCTCTTTACTTCCTCCACTTTAAAGGTACCACTTTCAGATGCTGGAATTCTCCCTTTTTTGCCAAGCTTCATTGCAGTTTTGTTTTAAATTGTGTGTTTGTAGGTGTAAACATCTCATGTGTATGTCTTAACCAGGAATCTTGTGGCACCTTAAAGGCTAATGTGAGCATTCGTAGGACTCACTTCTTCAGATGCTCTCAGTGCATCCTAGCTGTGCAGACATTTTATGTAGGAGGTTTGAAAAATATAAACATCAGGCTTATGGGGCTATGAAGGCCAGGAAGGATATAGTGATATGCAGTTATGTGAGGTTCAAATCCAGTCAAGAAAATGCAAAGACTGTTCACTGATTAATGTCCATAGTATGTGTAAAGTGGCATCAAGTTGCCGCTGACTTACAGCAACCCCTTAGGATTTTCAAGGCAAGAGACAAAAAGCGGTGGCTTGCCTCTGCATAGCAACCCTGGATTTCCTTGGTGGTCTCTCAACCAAATGCTAAGCAGGGCCAACCCTGCTTAGCTTCCTAAATGTAGAGGAGATCAGGCTAGTCTAGGCCATCCAGGTCAGGGTGGAAGGTCCTTGGGTTTTGCTAAATATCTGTCGAGTAAACTTTTTTTGTGAGGTTGTAGATTTTTTGAGTGCCTGCCCCTTGTCCAGTCCAGGTGTTAACTAGCCTGTCACCACCAGTTGATGGTGTCTGTTCAGTTTTGTTAAATGAAGTAAAAATCCCAGGGCCCCTTAAAGACTACACAGCATTTATTTCAGCATGAGCTTTTGTGATCACAGCTCACTTCCTTAGATATGTGGAGGGGAATCAAGCTGGGAATTCTCTTTAAAAGGAAGATTACAAGGAGTGCCAAGAGGGGATGAGGCAGAGAGGTGGGTATGAATTCCATCCTGTTCCATTGTACATTCTCTGTGCAAATGGCTAGACCAGGATAAGCGCAGTCAAAAACAGGTAAGTAAGATGATGAAGCCAACTCAGGGAGGCTCAGCTAGAGGAGCCAATACCCTGATGAGGCAGTTTCATCTGTATGTTCATCTTGCTGGGCTTCCAAATTTCATCCATGCATTTTCCCCCAGTCCTCTTCCCCTGGAGAAAATGGAGAATGCCCTATGTCATTGAATGTTCATGTCATCTGCCTCCCTTCCACCTTGATGGTGTGCGCATAGGATTGCCAACTCCATCTTGGAAAATCCTTGGAGATTTGAAGGCAGAATTTGGGGAGGGAGCTCAACAGGGCTGTGATGTCACTCTAGGACTTTAGTTTCCCTTAGACTCTATGGTATGCTGAAGCGGCCATTTCCTTCAGGGGAACTGATCTGTGTAGTCTGGAGATCACATCTTATTCCAGGAGAACTACAGGGCCCACCTAGAAATTTGGTAGCACTATGCATGCAAAGCAAGAAAAACTGCCCCGAGCTTCTATGTGTGATTATACAGTGCTTCTCCTAGAAACATAAATGCATTTTGTATCTTTAGCTGGCTCGTTCCTTTTGGTGGATTTTTTGTGTGGTGAGCAAGCTATGTTTTGCAGGGGGGTGAGGTAATCGGTATTTATCATATTGTTTATATGCAAATAGTTGGGGGAAAAGAATAATGGAGGAACAGAAGAGCTGTGAATGAGTAAATTTACAAATTATGGTTGAAGGTATATCCTGTGGGGCGTCAAAGGAAAGGGCCACTAGACTAAAAGGTGGGAGAATGAACAAGACACACTTTCCACAGCCCCCTCATAGACTCACTATCCAGAAGCTCTTTACTAGAACAGTCCTCTTTGTGGTAGGAGAAGCCCACCACTCCCACCACTGAGCTAGTCCTATGCCTGCTACTGAAAAAAGACTTTGCAGAGGGGAAGCGGGTACCTGGGTCACAGAGGCTGAGGGCCAGTGTAATGTTCTAGTTAGAATGTCTGGCTAGGATGGAGGAGACCCAGCCATGAATCATCCCCCGGGTGATCATCTCCCTCTTTCAGACTAACCTATCTCACAAGGTTGTTGTGAGAGTAAAATGGAGGAGGGGAAAACTGTGTATGCCACTCTGAGGTCCTTGGAGGAATTTGTGAGAGAAAAAAATTAAACAGGGAAAAATCATGCCACTGTCTCAAAAAACCATCTAGATGCACCCTTTCTTCTGGGTGGCTGTGATATAGTCCTGGGGCCACCCCAGAAAGCCCTGCTTTTTTTGGGGGGGGGGGAAGCCAGACTGACCTGATGGAAATCATATCTTGATTTTGGCCTCTATGTGGAAAGTCTCTCTGGAAAGTATGCAAGTCCCAGGCCACTGAAGCTGACTTCAGTGTGAGATGTGAATGGCCTCCTAACCACAATGGGGGGCAAGTACACTAGACCCTTAGTGAAAATCCAGGACATTTGCAAAGCAAAGAGGGATAGTGGCTTAAAGCTCAGATTCAAATTAAGGACATCCCCATTTCCCAACAACCAAAGGGCTTGCAATACATGGGGTGCTCAGAGCTGCACCTGTGGGTATTAGGGATTACCAAAGGCACCTGGAGCAACCCTTAAAATTTCTTCCTGGCCGTGTTCTCCAGCACTAAACCATGCTAGATCGCTCATTATGATTCCAGGGAGGTGTTGCTGGATGATATCACCCCGTCTGTCATCACAACATGCTCTCAGCTTCCAACAGGCAGTGTGTAGAGTGACCACACCCTATTCTGCCCTTTCAGCTTCAGTTGCTCAGCCATTCACATCCTACCTTGGGCTGAAGACTTGGAAGCCAGGCTGGCCTTGTTAGGCCATTGGCTTCCTAGTGTGGCCACACCCAGTTGCTGTGTGGTCTTGGCCCAGTCATGCTCTGTGTGGTGTGGAGTGAGGGTGCCTCCCCGAGCTGGCTTCTAGCACAGTGGAGTGAAAGAGCTGTAAAAGAGCCAAGTTGTTGTTATGAGGCTTCATTAGTTTCTTGTATGACATTTGGGATGCTGCGTTGCACGCCAACGCTGGACGGGGAAGAGAGCTGAAGCGTTCCTCAGCGTGGACTTGCATTGTGGGAACTTTGTGAGAGGACTGCCGGCAGTGACTTGTGCTTGGATTGGACATTGTCAGGGATTGCCAAAGACTGAACACCCCAGCGCTCCCAATCCGCCTTTGCCATTTGGCTCCTGGAATGGTTCTGGTTGTTGTAGTTCTCCGCTCTTTGATTTGATTTCTGCTCCAGTTTCTGTCTGCTGGGGTTGAGAGGCATCTAAATAAAAAAAATTAATATAAATTACTAAATTACCTTTTTTTTGGGGGGGTAATGCTATGGGGTCTCTTAAAGTTGACACAGTTTAGGGCTCTGGCATGTCTGAATCTGGACCCAACTCCAGAATTCCTTGCAGTGTCGTGGAAAGAAGCTTACATGCAGCTCTCAATCCCAGACTCTTCTACACTGTTGCAAGCAATCCTCCTTTTTCCTGGGGTTTGCCTGCTGATTCTCTACCACCCTTAAAATATTGGCTCCCTCCCCATGACCTCTTAACCTTCTGGGTCAGCCTCTCTTTTCCGGCAGAGCTTCCCAGCTATGACCTTGGCTTCCTCCTGAGTTTTGCATTGAACTTGGAGGATTTTGAATGGAAAAATTTTGATGGGGATCTGAACCATGTGCCGTGTTAACTTTACATGCTGTGTAAATATCTCAAAAAGTTTTTTCCCCATAGAAGGAGTTGCATTATTTGACTTGGGGGGGGGGGAGGAGATCAATAAAGCACATTTAACAATTCATTTTTTGGGGGAGTATGTTTGCATTTGTGTGTGTGTGGGTGCATGCCTGTGCCTGGAAGTCATGGTGACCTCTGGCAATTCCTACTGGGGCATGGAGGACATTTAGAGAAGTGGCTTGATAGCCTGCCTCTGCCTCCTGGCCCTGGTATTTTTTGAAGGTCTCCCATCTAAAGACTTTCCAGGGTTGGCCCTGCTTAGCTTCCGAGATCTGACAAGATTTGGCTTACCTGGGCTATCCAGGTCAGGGCCCACACTTAACTCAATTTAAATGTTATATTCAGAGTGATCCAAACCTTTACTTGGAAGTTTTTTTAATTGGAATATTTGTAAAAGTTTTATGACATGACAATGCCAACATTATGTAATATCCTTCCATTGCATAGTTTAAATGCTTAGAGGATAGAAAGGCAGGCACTAAAAACTGTCAATATGCTAATTTTTGCCCACCTTAAGTAGTGTGCATGATTTTGTTTGTTGCAGTTTTTGGTACTGATCATTCTGTGAACTGACACGTGCTGAACAGGTGGGATGCAGAGGCCAGAATACATAAATAAATAGGAAGTTGGAGTTTGGTTAACTTCCCTGTCCTCTTCACAAACAGGTAGACCCTGGTGCTTCCATGGGGGGGTGATTGCTGCTGTGGATGCAGATAGTGGATGCATTTGCAGGGACAATGGAGCATCCGCACTGGGTGATTTCTCTAGTTTCCCCTCCCAATCCCTCTCACTGCCCCCCTCCATGCCACTGGAGGGCTTTTTGCCAGTTAAAAAAAAAATGGGTCGATAGTATGTCACTATAATGTTATAGCAGCATATCCAGTTATGTTGCACTGTCCGTTGTACAGCTTATGCTGTTTCTGTTGCATTGTTTCAAAGTTTTGTGATGCAGCGCAAGTCTCAACTGGAAAGGCAGCAAATAAATGAAATCACATAAATGAATCAATTAATGGTTTTAAAAAATGACCGAAAGCCCTCCGCCAGTGGTGACAGTGGCAGGAAAGGGTGAGCTTGAGGGGGGGGAAGAGAGAAAATGATACCAGATGTGGCCAGGGAGGGAGAGAAATCTGCAGTATCCCATCCACATCTGGGCTAGGCCACTTTGACTCTGATGTTTCCAGAAAGATCAGAGCAAAGCAGGTTCTGGAAACATCAGTGTAAAGGAGGGGAGATGGCGGAAGGAGGAGAACATCATGCGGATGCTACAGTTTGAGAGCTGGAGCAGAGCAGATCCTCAGTGTGGAAGTAGCCCATGTATGTTTGTTTCCAGTGTAATCATATAGTATGATGCATTTGTGGTAGTGAAGGCTGTCCCACCTGATCCAGGTCTTAGCAGGCATTGAAATGTATAGGCTGAAGAAGTGTTTAAGAGCTGCTTTACTTTCTTGCATTCTCTGTTCCTCATCTGTCCTTTAGCACGTACAGTTCTCAGAATACACAGCAAATCACCTCTCTGTTGCTTCTGTTTCACAGGTGGGAAAAGGCCACATGGTGGGGGGGGGGGCACCTGGTGTCCCAGATTTAAGTTCCTCTCTTGGTCCATTGGGTCACACTTGCTGCTAGACTAGAGAACTGCTAACCTGGGCACACTAGAAGTATAGTCACACTCTGTTCCTCAAATATCCCAGGGACTGGGAGGGGAGGGGCTGTGGCTCAGTGGTGGAGCAGCTGCTTGGCGTGCAGAAGGTCCAGGGTTCAATCCCCAGCCTCTCCACTTAAAAGGGACCAGGTGATGTGAAAGATCCTGAGATTCTGGAGAGCATCTGCCAGTCAGAGTAGACAAGACTGAGCACGATGGACCAGGGGTCTGACTTGGTATATGGCAGCTTCATGTGTTCAGATGCCTCTACAGATTCAAGCTACACTTGTCAGTGGTTCTGCAGTCATGCTTTCTGTCAGACAGTGTGTCACGCCCCACTCTTGTGTAGCTGAGGAGAAGCTGAAGGCAACCATTTTATCTTCCCAACAACACTATGTGTGACTGGCCTAAGGAAGCATCATGGCAGAGTGGGGATTCCAGCCCTGGTCTCCAGAGTGTGGTCTCACTCCACACTGGCTCTCTACAGAGGGCGATAATCTCAAAACACTTGGGTGACAGGCTGAGGGGAGACAGTGAAGTCAGCCTACGAGCCCCATGAGGCCTCTCAACACCTGACTTCTAGATTAATTAATACAACACCCCAAGGTGCAGTCTTGGGTATGTGGCACCAAATCGCAGCAGCCCCTTTCATTCCTCAATCAAAGCATGAAATGGGATTTCCACACATGAAGTGCTTGGCTTGCTTCCGTCTTGTTCCATGGCTTAAAAAGGCCCTCTCTTTTCAGTGTGAGCCAGATGTGTTCCCTAGAGTGGGCAGATGCTGTGCATGATCAGTGTTCTGCTGCAGCCTCAAATCAGCACCTAGGTTCCCTTTAAGTTGTGCCAGCGCTGGCACACTGATTTCCCCTGGCCAGCGCAGCAATTTTTACCACAGCACAGAGGTTCCCTTCCCAATGGCCATGCAGCATGGATCCATTTGCTCAGACAGCACAGAAACACAGCAGTATGCTTTGTGTTTCCTAATATGGGCTGGCCCCGCCTCCCCTCAGCTGGGGTTTGCTTGCCCTGTGAAAGGGGGTGCTGCTACCCTCCCCAGCAGTCCTCTGCCTCATGCTCCTGGAGATACCCTGGCCCAGAAGGAGGACTGCTCTGTTGCCCAGCTTCTGCCCTTCCTGTGGTGAGTTGCCTGGTTGTTTGTTTTGTCTTGGGGTGGGGGTGGGGAGCTGGCCTCAGCAGCATGTTAGAGGCGATCTGGTGGCTTCTGGTGCTTTGCAAAGTGACTCTCTGTACCCTTAAGCCTGCAAGGTTAGTTGAAAAAGGTGTGTGTGGGGGAGCCGGCCTCAGCAGCGTGTTAGAAGCGATCTGGTGGCTTCTGGTGCTTTGCAAAGTGACTCTCTGTGACCTTAAGCCTGGGAGGTTAGTTGAAGAAGGTGGGGGGGGGGGAGAGCCGGCCTCAGCAGCATGCTAGAGGCGATCTGGTGTGTTCTGGTGCTTTGCAAAATGACTCTCTGTGCCCTTAAGCCTGAGAGGTTAAGTAATACAAATATGTTCCATATAAATAAGTTTAATATAAATATATGGCTTGTAATACAAATGATAATAGTTTATATGTTGTTTGTATGTTTGTACACTTAATTTTTTTTTTTTTAATGTCGGCCCACTCACAATTTTAACGCTAGGACCACTTTTGGCTCACAGGGTAAAATTTCTGCTCACCAGACTGCACACCTTAGAGGGAACATTGATCAGCACCCCCCTCCATTTCATATATCACAAATTTAAATTTCCAAAGACCTCCAGCTATTCCATTTGACCATCCGAAGAAGGGCCCATAAATCTCTTCTCAAAAACCAAAAGTGGAGCCCCCCTGCCCAAGGCAGGCTCTCCAAGCAGCTGCCTCCCAGCTAAGGTTTTCTCCAGCACCTGCAGTCAGACACCCCCCCCCCTTCAATTAGGTTTGCAAGCTTTAATAGAGCAATTGGTGTGATTAGTCCACTAATGCGGTAATTGCCTTTCCCCCTTTCACTTGGTAAGTTGTGCATGTATTTAGATGTTGTTGCTTAAAGTAAATTGGTTACAAAATCTCAGTTTTGCTCTACAGCCATTCTGTTTATAGATTGCTATTGGGCCAAATCAGAGCCAGAAAACTTTTTAAGAAGGTCTTGGGTGTAGCCTGGTTGAGAGGGGAAAAAAGGCCAGATTTCTCAGTAAGAGCGTCAAACCATATCCAATTTCTCTGTGACCTGGAGACCAAACGTCGGGCAGCTTTTGAGCTATGTTGTAGGTGAATTAACACAGGTACTAACTGTTCAGGAAAGAGCAAGTAGGATATCTGTCTGGCATGTGGTTGTTCTAAAGCAACCTGTTCGTAAGGAAGGATTTCTTCTTAACATCTCTCTGCTGGAAACTGGCTGCACTGTAAAAATTGAGTGATTTTCAAAAGTCTTTTTTTGGGGGGGGAGCTTACTGCTGAAAATCCAGATGTTCTTGAGGGCTGCAATTGCAAAAGCAGGGTTAGTTTATTTTAATGAACAGAGGAGATCCATGCACAGCTCTGTCCTTCCCTTTCATAGCTGACAGATGAGGAAACCAGTGTAGCGGTGACACTGCAGTTGAGGTGTTTTCTTTAAAAGCACCCCAGTTCTTGTTTGTTTCAAAACCCAACGGTGCTCCTGGCTTGCATGTGTCCTTAGGGCAAGGAGTGGCACAAGTTGCAGGTCAGGTTGCCAACCTCCAGGTGGAAGCTGGAGATTCCCCCAAATTACAACTGATATCCAGACTATATATATAGTTTATTGTTTATTTAAAGCTTTTATTCCACTTCTGTTCGAGAAAATGGCTACTTTGGAAGGTGGACTGTATGGCACCATACCCTACTGAGGTCCCTCCCCTCCCTACAGTCCACCCTCCCAGGCTCCACCCTCAAATCTCCAGGTATTTCCTAACCCAGATTTGGCAACCCTATATGTGTGTTGTGAGGCAGAATGACTCTGTGCTCAGACTTGTTTTCACTGATTTCCTCAGTTTGGAGTATCCCTCCTTCCCTTCTCTTGGCAGGCTGTTGAGAGTCTCCCCCCCCCCTCTTTTTAAAGACCCGAAACTCTCAGGGACCCTCCCTGTTTACATCACATTTTCACCCTGAGTGTTGTTTTTAAACTGTCTTCTTTCCCTCCACAGCTGCCTGGCTGTGTTCCTCTTTCTGTTTATTAGAAGAAATAAATCCTATCCTTGCAACTCTGCCTCATCAAGAAGTTGGGGGGGGGGCAAGTGTTAACCCTTCAACACAAGACAGCCCCCGCAATTGAGAACCTGGCAACTTAGAGAAAATGCCTCTTCGAACCACTGGGAGTCTTTCGCTTGGTCTCTCCCTGCCCCAGGCAGCCAAATTTAGCCCAGCTGCAAAGAAACACCTGTGAGCACTGGAAGGGTGGCCTTGTGTGCACTGAATGTTTACTGTAGGAAAAATGCTCTGCTTGTGTGAGGCAAATGTAACATTTCATTGTGTGTGCTGGAAACGCCTGGGAATTTGAGTAGGCGTGAAGTTGCAGAGTATTTGAGGCTGCTCCAGTGAATCACAGGGACCCAGCAGGTGAGGCAGTCTGGCCTGCTTCCTAAAAGTTCTCCACACATCACTCCCCCCTCAATCTAGTCCATGGATTGAAAGCCCTCCCCCCCTGCATCGAGGCAGCAGAACAGCACAGATGGAGAGCATGTGTCAGGGGTTGTGCACAGTGACTAGGGTCTGGTGGCTTGAACCCGTGAGCCATTAATGCTCTGTGTTGAAACAGATGCCCATAGGCAGAAGACTCTTGCTGCCCAGTGGGGAGATAAGGCACTGTTCTGGGCCAGAATCCATGCCATGTAGATGAGGAAGTCCCTGGCACTGGCAGCCAAAAGGATCTCAAAGAGCAGGGCTGGGAAAGCGCCTTATTCCAGCAGAGGCCTGGAGAACCAGTGACTGTTAGCATGGGCAACTGTGAGCTAGATGTTTGTGCAATATGAAGCTGCTTTGTGTTAATATGAAACAAAAGTTACAAAGTGGTTCTCAAATGCAATAATGGCTTGGACCCTCTGGAGATTTTCACAGACAGAATGGACTTTGTCTACAGAGCAAGACTTCCGTGCCTTTCCACTGCAGTCCTCAATACCCTCCAAAATGCTGTTTCTGGGGAAAGGGGGATCCCTTAGAAACAGGTGGGGGAATCTGAGCTGGGCCCATAACCTGTTGAAATCTCTGGACTTGTTACTACCAGGGAACCACAAGAAAAGTAGGAGAGTGCTCAAGGCTTTAATGCAGCAAAGCTGGGACTAGGTGTGGCAGCAGACTTACAAAGTTACACAGAGTCAGTAATAGCTCTAAAACTAATAAACAACTTTTATTAAAGGACATACATTCAGGAGAATGCAGATAAGAGACAGATATAGATTACTTATTCTAGCTAAGCATGCATGTCCAGCCTCCAAGGTGCAAGATGGAGATCATGCATTCTGTTTGTGTGCATGCAAGAGAGAGAGTGAGTGGGAGAGCAGAAATGGAAGAAATTGCCCCTAAGAGTAGCTTTCTACTTCAAAGGAAAGGATGCTCTATGTGTCCTGACCTCTCTATCTGTCTAAACTCTTTGGAGCCATCTCTCAAGTCTGAGGCAGGAGACAGTGCCAAAATCCTCCAATTCCAACAGAAATCACTGCACCCCCCTTCCAGCTGTGGAAATCCTCCGTGGGATCCAACAAAATGGCAAATATCCTTCCACTCCACTCAACAAAGTTGGAGGCCTTCCACCAAAGGAGCCTTCCATCAACCTCAGTGGCTCTTCTATTCAAGGCAGACTTGTTATGCTGAACAAAGGGCTCATGCATTCCTGAGAGACATGGTAGGATATGTGCTAGTAATTCTGAGTATTTATGTAACACATAACATTGAAAGCTGGTTTGGCATAGTGAATAGGGTATTGGACTAGGATCCTGGAAGACCCCAGCTTTGATCTCCACTTCTAACAAAAGCTTGCTGAGTGACAGCCTTGCTCAGGTCTTGCAAACTGAATTTTGTGGCTCCCATTTTGTTGCCAGTTTGCTGTAGTGGTTAGAGTGTTGGACTCTAATCTGGAGAACTGGGTTTGATTATCCGCTCCTCCACATGCAGCCAGCTGGGTGACTTTGGGTCAGTCACAGTTCTCTCAGAGCTGTTCTCTCAAGAGCAGTTCTTTCAGAGCTCTCTCAGCCCCACCTCCCTCACTGGGTGTCTGTGGTGGGGAGATGAAGGGAAGGAGATTTTAAGCCGCTCTGAGACTCCGAGGGAAGGGCAGGGTATAAATCCAACTCACCTCCTCTTTATGAGTCAATCCATCTCATGCTGGGTCTTCTTCTTTTCCCACCTCATTCAACTTTTCCTAATATTATTGGCTTTTCCCGTGAGTCTTGTCTTCTCATGATGTGACCAAATAAGGATAGCCTCAGTTGATTCTTTTTGCTTCAAGGGAGAGCTCAGAACCCACTTGTTTGTCTTTTTGGCAATCTACGATCTCCCTAAAACTCTCTTCCAACATTACATTTCAAGTTACTGTCAAGCTGATGCCCAGCAAATAGTCATGCAGTTTAACAGCTGAAAGAAAAGCGCCTGATGCCTGCCCCTGAGCTGCAGTTTGCCACCTCTGATTGTAGCTAAACGATTAGTCATAATGGCTTACTGGGCTACTGAAGGTCTGGTGCTGCTTTAGTTGCAGTGTATACCCCACTGTTGTTCTCAGATTGCCACCACTAGCTCTTAATTGCCCACAGGGTTTCTAAGAGTTTGTGAAATAATTTTCTTTAATCTGCAGAGCTGGGAAGGCTGAGAGTGACATTTCAGAAAATGTGAGCACCAGGAATCCAGCGTCTGGTTTGAGCTGGAACTCAGGAGGGCTTCTCAGCTAAACAAAGAGAGGTGTGTCTTCTGACCGCAGTTCGTCCACCTGCAGACAAGTGCAAGAAATACTTTGTTTGGAAATAGCAGAATCTGAGATCTGATTTTAAAATTCCCCAAATTGTTCTGTTGGAGTCAGATTTCTGTGCATAAAGGAAGGTTGTCTGTCTTAAGACAATTTGATAATTGACATGGACGCTGGCACCACAAAGGGTGAGAGATGAAGGCAGAGAGCTGAATCGGGAGGAATGAGAGAGGACTGGGCTTGTCAAACCGGTATAAGAGCCCCCGGCTATCGGCATGTTTCCTGCGGCAGGCAAAGAGCCAAGAGACCCTGTGGCAAAGGCTGCCATCTTGGGCACATTTACTTGGGAGTAAGTCACACTGAACTCTGTGGGGCTTACTTCTTCTGAGTGAATCTGTATTGGATTAGGTTGCTTGGACGGCATCTCCTTCTATTGCTTTGGATGTTGGGATTGCTCTGTTGGTTGTTACAGGGGGCAGGCAGAAGCCTGCAGGGCCCAAAAAAAAAGGTCTCAGCAGGAAGTAGCTGGCAACAGGTTACCTTATTTCTGTTAATCATTTCAGATCTTAACCTGGATTTCTGTTTTCTGCTTTTATTTTCCTTTCCTTCTTTGGGAACCAGAGTGGTACAGACCAGTTAGCCTTCTCTGGTTTCACTGGCTAACCCCCGATGACCCATAACTTGCTCAGGGGTTTCACTTAATCAGCTTTCCTCGTTAAGCTTTTCCTTTGATTCCCTTTATGGATTTCAGGCTGGGGCCCCCCATCCGGTGCAAGGGTGTGCGTACATGACTGAAATGAGCCCAATTTTAGGGTTACGCAAGCTGGCCAAATGGTGTACGTTCACCTTCTGTAAAATTGGCCTTGGAGGAATTTGGCAAGGGACAGGGCAGCTGGGGATGTGACCAATGTTCCCTCTAAGCTGTGGCGTCTCATGAGCAAAAATTCTACTTTGTGAGCTACTGGCACTAAAGCTGTGAGCAAGTGATTTGGCTGCTGCATAAATTAGTTTGCTCTGGAACCCTCCTTCCTGAGCTGAGACAGAAATGTGTGAGCCAGAGGCTAAAAAACTGTGAGCTAGCTCACACTAACTCAGCTTAGAGGGAACACTGGATGTGACTGAGGAATAGATGGGCAGTGGTGACAACTGTAAGGCCGAGCACCTTGGGGATTGCTGGGGCCCCATCCCATGACCACCAGGTGGAGCTGTAGGGCAGTGGTGGTCTGGCAAGGAGGCAGAGGGGCTACTGATGAAGAACAGAGCTAGTGCTCCAAATGCAGACAATCCCTGTCTAGATAGCAAGGCTCAGAAAGGCCTCTGGTTGCCTACCAGAACAGAACCTTCTGGCCCAGATCGACCAAGGGCCTGGCTCAGTACAAGGTATCTCTGTATGTTCAGTGGATTTTGGAATTCTCCCAGGCAAATGGAAATTTGGTTGTTGCACGCCTAAGTGCTATCCACTTTCAACTTGGCCTGTGTGAGCCAGCTGTGTAAATCTGGCATTAACATTTAGGGATGGATGAAAGAAGGTGGAGAAGAGAGTGGGATGCTGAGAAGGACTGCCAACCTGGGGGAGGGGCGGGTGATTACAACTGCTCTCCAGACGACAGAGATCAGTTCCTTGGAGGAAATGGCTGCTTTTCAGGGTGTTCTCTATGGCATTATACTCCACTGAGGTCCCTCCCCTCTCCAAACCCCACCTTCCCAAGGCCCCACCCCCAAATCTCCAGGAATTTCCCAGTGTGGAACTGGCAACCCTAATGCTAAGCCTCTGCTCCTACTGGGAGTAAGCTTGGATCCCAACAGAAGTACTCTTGCAAAGTACTGTTTTGTTGGATCCTGCGTGCCCTAGTGAAAACACTAATGCGCAGAGGTCACATATGAGGGTACCAAGTAGAGTTCTTTCTCTACAGATAACATCTTTGTAAATGAGTTTTAAAAATTGTAAACAGTGGTTATATGGCTGGAAGAAGGCAGGGTTGATTGCAAAGCATGGAGAGGTTGTCCATATGCAGTGCCAGGAGCGAGTCCCTGAGCTCTGTGAGAATAGTAATTTTGTTGCTGGACATTCCAAAAGGCTGACTGGAAATCCAGTTGTGGAGCCTGCTCCCACCTGGGGGACAGACACCTAGGAGGGCAGGAAGGATCTGTGCCTAGATTGCATTTAGCCACTGTCCTGGCTGCCTGCAAAAGATAAGGAAGCATTACAAAATGTGATTCTTCACATTGTCACTTTTGTTTTCTTTTGAGGATGCAAATATCTAACAAGATCATGAGTGGCAGCCAGTGGACTATTAGATATTTTTGCAGGATAAACTTGAACTTGTTTGCAAGGCTGATCTGTGGGGGATCTTCTGTGTACTGTGGAATGCCAGCAAGTGGGGGGGGGGGGCTGCCTTGATATTGGGAAGAGCAAGGAAGCTCCTGCCTTTCATTCCCCAGAATGGATAGATAAATAATTGCAATAATTCAACTATTTTAAACTACTGTTTAATGGTTATACACCTGCAAGCAGAACTTTAATCTGAGGTAAGAACAGGAAGAGGGGAAATGAATAAAAAGAGATCAAAAAGTCAAATCAGAACAAAATTGGGAGATTGCTGTGCATCTGCATGTTCTCCCCAGAGAGGCGCTGCACCTCCCAAGAACTCGTGGGAAAGTGTTCGGTAGAATCCTTGTCAATACAGCTTTAAACTGAACCCTTTTGGAGGATCAGGATTCGATGCCAGTAGCACCTTAAAAACTGACAAGATTTCCAGGGTATTGCCTTTTGAGAGTCAAAGCTCCCTTTACGCCCTGGAAATCTTTCTCGTCTTTAAGGTGCTGCTGGTGGTGGAAAGTGCCATCAAGTCGCAGCCTGGAGGGTTTTCAAGGCAAGAGACATTCAGAGCTGGTTTGCCATTGTCTGCTTCTGTGTATTGACCTTGGACCTCCTTGGTGGTCTCCCATCCCAATGCTGACCAGGGCCAACACTGCTTAGCTTCCAAGATCTGATGAGATCAGGCTAGCCTTTAAGGTGCTACTGGACACAGATCCTTCTCTTCTACTGCAGACCAGCATGACTACCCACCTGAAACGTTTAGGGGGGATGAAGCCCAAGGGTGAGAGTACAAAAAATAAGTGCTAAAAATTGGTTGGGTTATAAGGTGCCAACACCCCCCCCCCCAAATCAGTAAAACAGAAGAGGCATTGGCATGTGGTCCCTGTGGCTTTCAGTGACTGTACACTAATGTATAGATAATGGAAAATAAATAAGCCAAGCTTGATCTCCCAAGAGCAGGAAGGTGGATTTAATAGGTTTAGCGGAGATGTGATGGGATGACTTTCATGAATGGAATGCGATAACTGAATATGGAATGTGTTCAGAAAGAACAGATGCAACAGAAAGAGACGGGAAGTAGCAATGCTTGTTTAAAAAAGGCATACAGCTACACAGATATCCAAGGCAGTGGATGGAGTAGCCCTGTGGAGGACATCAGGGTACAAGTAAGGATACAAGTAAGGGGGGGAATCAAATGATTTTGTGGTTGAAGTCTTCTACACACTGTAAAATCAAGGAGGGAATGTGGACCAGTGCTCCCTCTAAGCTGTGGAGTCTTGTGAGCAATAATACTACTTTGTGAGCTACTGGCTCTGGCAGTTGTGAGCGAGCAATTTGGCTACTGCATAAATTAGTTTGCCCTGGAGCAATCCTTCCTGAGCTAAGACAAAAATGGGTGAGCCAGAGGCTAAAAGACTGTGAGCTAGCTCACCCTGTCTCTGCTTAGAGGGAACACTGATGTGGATGCAGCTTTCCTGAAACAGTTCACAGATTCCCCACCCCCCCAAGAAAGCGAGATTAGTGATAGTGGGAGACTTTAACTACCCTGACATTTGTTGGGAAAGACATTCCAGTAAGCACGGAATTTCCAATAAATTTCTGATGGCCTTTGCTGACAACTACTTCTTTCAGGAGCTGGATAAAGGAATGAGAGGATTGGCTAAGGCACTCCTTAGAGGATTGGTCCCAACCACTAGGGAACACATGGTTGGGACAGTGATAGTAACAGGAAGTTTGGGGGGAAACGGTGCCACGATGGCACATTTTTTGATTTTATGGAAAGCAAAAGGTGGTCGAAGTCAACAGAGTACCTTGAACACTAGGAAAGCTGATTTTAACAAATTTAGTCACAAACTAGTTTGGATTCCATGGTTGGATAATATATCAGAGAAAGGAGTCTAAGAAAAATGAACTACTTAGGTGCAAAATTACAAGCCGTACCAATGACAAAGAAAAATGGGACATGTAGTCGCATAAGAAGCTGAGTGAAGAGGTGAATGTCAGAAAGGAAATGGTGAGGGGCCATGGCCCAGTTGTAGAGCTTTTGCTTGGCATGCAGAATGTCCCAGGTTCAATCACCAGCATCTCCAGTTAAAAACGGGATCTGGTAGTAGGTGATGTGAGCCCTGACCTGGATAGCCCAGGTTAGCCCAATTTTGTCAGATCTCAGGAGCTAAGCAGGGTCGGCCCTGGTCAGTATTTGGATGGGAGACTGCCAAGGAAGTCCAGGGTCACTACACAGAGGCAGGCAATAGCAAACGAGCTCTGAACGTCTCTTCCTTGAAAACCCACAAGGGGTCACCATAAGTTGGCTGTGACTTGACGGCAAATAAAAACAAGTAGGTGATGTGAAAGAGCTCTATCTGAGACCCTGGACACCCACTGCCAGTCTGAGTAGACAATACTGACCTTGATGTACCAGTGGTCTGTTTCGGTATAATCCAGCTTCATATGTCCAAATGGGAGGAATGGGTCACAGGAATGGCAAAGTCCTGCATTTAGGCAGAAATGTAGGTACCAGAAGGGGAATACCTGGCATGTGAAAAAGATCTTGGGACGTGTGGACAATCATGAGCTGTACATGAGTCAGCAGTGTGATGTGGCTGCAAAAAAAAGGCTAATGTTATTTTTCGTCTGTGTGAAAAGGAAGCACAGTATCCATGTCACAAGTTATGCCATAGTAGTTTCCACTCTGTTCCGTACATGTCAGACCTCACCTGGAGTTCTGTATTCAGTTCTGGTCGCCACACTTTAAGAAGGACATTGACAAATTAGAATGGGTTCAGAAGAGGGCAGTGAAGGTACCAAGTTTCTGGAAAACCAGTCCTCTGAGGAAAGGTTTAAGAAGTGGGTACGTTTAGCCTGCTCTGACCTGGATGACCCAGGCTAGTCTGATCTCATCAGATCTCAGAAGTTAAGCAGGATCAGCCCTGATTAGTATTTGGATGGGAGACCACCAAGGAAGTCCAGGGTTGAGATGCAGAGGCATGCAATGGCAAACCAGCTCTGAATATCTCTTGCCTTGAAAAGTCCACGGGGTCACCATAAGTCATCTGTGACATGACTGCAAAACAAAACAGAAAAATGTTTAGCCTGGAGAACAGAAGACTAAAGCATGATCACCCTCTTCAAATACTTGAAGGGCTGCCACTCACACAAGGGCAGGGACCTGTTCTTTGGTGATCCAGAGGCCAGGACCAGAAGTTATAGGAAGGTAGATTTCTGCTGAACATTGGGAGAAACCTCCTAACTTTAAAAACAGAACCAGTTACCTGGAGGGTAGGTGAATGGGCTCTCCCTCACTAGAGGTTTTCAAGCAGGGGCAGGATAGCAATCTGTTCGGAGTCTTCTAACTTTGGGTTTTCAGTATTGGATGGGGGTTGGACTAGATGGCCTTTAATGTCCCTTTGAACTCTGGAGGTCTATGAAAAAGACAGTGATTATTATTTAAGGGGGAAGAAGGGTACTGATACTGCTCACAAGTAAGCTTGTAATTCCACCAGGGTGGTGAAATGGTGGAAACAGGAGTAAGAGTCAGGAGCCTTAAAATGCTCTCTTCTTAGAATGCAGCTGCCTTGTGGACTCCAGAAAGTAACCCTGAACCTGTGCCAGGGTGCAGTCCCAGAAGATTTTAAGCAGTGGTCAAAGGAGGTTGCCAGTTCAAAGCTCAGCCCAGCCATAAATCCTTCAGGATCCTGCGGTCTGGATCCAGCCATGGTGCGGGCACCTCAACCAGGTTAGAGACATGTGGCTTCCAGGCAGGTTTGGATTGGAGCTCTTCTCCTTTGGGGGAAAGAAAGGGGGGAATAGCCCTGCTAATAAACGACCTGCCTCTTGTTTGGTGTAGTGGTTAATCTGGGAGAACCGGGTTTGATTCCCCACTCCTCCACTTGCAGCTGCTGGATGACCCTGGGCAAGCCATAGATCTGTCAGAGCCTTTTTCTCAAGGACAGTTCTGGAAAGAGCTCTCTCAGCCCCGCCTACTTCACAGGGTGTCTGTTGTGGGGAGGGGAAGGGAAAGGAGTTTGTAAGCCGTTCCGAGTGAAGGGCGGGGTATAAATCCAATCTCCTCCTCCTCTCCTTCTCCTCCTCTCACAGAACGAGAGAGAGGGAGTGGGGGGGGCAGTGAAGCTGTAGAGGCTGGGCCAGAGGCCAGCTTCCAGGCTCCTCCTTTTTGTCCATTGTGATTGATTTCAGGGCTGATGGAGCTCTGTGGGCACGGCTGCGAGCCACAGGGATGGGGGAGCTGGAGGAGCCGCTGTGTGTGTTCACCTCTCTCTTTCTGTACCTGGCTGGAATCTGGCCAAGGAGAGGAAGGTTGCCAAGTTCAGTCATGTAGCACCCTGTTCCTCCTCTGCCCGGCAACAGAAGGGTGGGGAAGAGAAGGGCAGGGTGCCTCTGCACTTGTGAGCACCATGGGCAATCCCTACCGCAAGCCAAACCCCCCGAATGGCGGGGCTGGGCCTTTCTGGAGCACTGGCCACAGTGAGAAGCTGAAGACAGGTATGGGCTTGTCAGGCGGGAAGGCAAGGGGTCTGGGGTGGCGGGGGGTGGTGGTGTCTGAGAGACAGCTGTCCTATGTGTTGCGGTAGCCAAATTCCTGTTCAGTGAGAAGTTCAGGTTCCCAGGAAATGGCTTTGGAACACCTGTGAAGGCCCTTGCCCTCTCCATGCAAATGTGTTGGGGCCAACTGTTGTAATGAGGGAAATTCGCTTGGCACATGCTCAGCAGCATGCTTGTTGCCGTACACCAAACATTGAAGACAGGTTCTGGGGCCGTATCCTGCCTAAGCTGTGTCTCACACTGGATCTTGGGTCTGTCCCGTCGTTTTGAAATCTGTGAGTGCCTAGCTGTGCCCCGTCCCCGTGCACCATCAGGGAGCTCAAGCTACAGGCAAAGAGCTCCTGGCCCTTTTACTGGAGACACCCCCACTGGATCATAGCTGGTCTTGACTCTTCAGAGCAAGGAGATGGTTCTCAGCATTTGAGGGCTTCTTGGCACCAAATCCCTGCGAAGCCCATCACCTGATTTCCTCCTGACAGCATCTGTGAAGGTTTTCGCATGCACCTACCCTAAAACTGCTTGACACACTTCATTAGAACAGGTGCTCAGTTCTGAGGCCCGTGTCCTGTGCCCTCATTCAGCCTCTGAGTATGTGATGCAATTAGGAAGCCAGGATGGGAAGAGAGGGTGTTTCCTTCTCCCACTCAGTAGAGCTCCCAAATCAGCAGGGATTTAGGAGGCCAGGCAGTCAGTGCCGAGGGGGTACCTTCCAAGCAGGCTCTAGCTGCAGAGCTATTTATGCTTTGGAAATTGGCCTCTGCGATATTTTGTTTACTTCATGTACACCTTGCCTTTCTCCCTGGTGAGGACCCTAAGTGGCTTACATTGTTCTCTCCTCCATTTTAGCCTCACAACAACCCTGCGAGGCAGGTTAGGCTGCAAGTGCATGACTGGCCTGAGGTCACCCAGCAAGCTTCCATGGCAGAGCAGAGATTCAAACCTGCGTCATTCAGATCCTAGTGCAACTCTCTAATCCACTAATACCATGCTGGCTCCCATATTCTTTGATATGGGGCCGTTCTGCATGTCAAGTTTGCACCTACAACTGTGAAGTGCTCCTGTGACAAGCAGTGGTTCACCAGAGAGCTGGGATTGCCTGCAGCTCCTTGCAGAGTGAATGTTCAGTGGCAAACCCGGCTTTGCCACAGTCTTGCTTGGGAAATAGTGAGCATGACACCCTCACCCCGAGATTCCTTATCCCCTCCAAATGTCAGGCAAAATTGCACCCAGGCCTGATGAATAGGATATTAGACAGTAGATCCTCTGATCCTCTGCGTTTGCTGTTGAAGGGAGCCCATTCTGGCATTCATAGCTCAAGACCTCTGGTTTGTGGCATCAGTGGTGTGGCTTCCTGGCATCCATGCGTGGCTCTATAACCTGCAACGTCTGCTGCCGTTTTCTTTGCTGTGATGGTTGGGCTTCTATTTGTGAAAAGAGCAGCATGCCTCTTTCTTCTCCTGGGTCCTGAAACTTTGGGTGAGTCGCAGTGCTCCAGGACTTACTGGTGGAGGCTTCTGGTAGGAATTTTGGATGCCTGTAGCCGGTTAGAGGTTGTCGCAACCTGCCCTGAGGCTGTTCTGTGGGTTTCTGTTTGTGCTGCTTAGTTACCTACTCACTGTGGTTTGCCACATAATCAGATCTCTTCCCTGAGCTCCACGTTAACTAATCTGGAAGATCTAGTCCTGGGGCTGGTATGATGAAATTCCTCATTTCGTCCATCAGAATGCATTGGAAGGGGTCTTAGGCTCTTTTCAATGGCCTTGAATGTGAGCACAACCCTCAAAGCTGGGCTTGTCAACTTCTTTGCCACCCCCCTGCTCCTGTGCTGGCAGCCTTGTCCACTTCCATATGGTGGATCTGCTGATTCCAGCTGCTCAAACTGCTGTTAAAGGCATTGGAGCACAGTTTTCCTTGGTTCAGTTGGGACCTCTGCTCCAAGCCCCCTTTTCCCATTTGGCTCACGTTTAATGGTCAACTTGATTTTATTTACATGTTTACTTTGTTTATATCCAGTGTTTCTCCACAGTGGAGACTCAAAGTGGTTTATATAGTTCTCTCCTCCCCTTTATCCTCACATCCACCACTCCATGAGTTAGGTTAGGCAGAGAGTGTGAGACTGGCCCACTAAGCTTCCATGGCAGAGTAGGGATTTGAACCAGTTTCTCCCCGAACTTAGTTGAGCACTGAAAGCACTACACCGTACTGTGTTTCCAGGAACTTAAAGCCTTTGTCATTGTCTTTAGTCCTGTTGTTATTGCTGACTTGGGGCAGGGACCTTATCCTTTTTCTTATGCTCCTGTGTAAAAGGTTGGGTATTTAAAAATAATAATAGCCTCTCAATTTCAAAGAAGTTGAAGAGGAAGCTGATCTGTGGCAAATGCTCTTGAACGTGCAACATTGATCCCACCATGAGGTGGGGGAGTGCATGAGAAATTAGTGCATAAGAAGTCAAATATCCTTTATACTTTTCCTAGCAGCCGGGCAGTGGGCAGTGCATATCCAGGATTAGGGACCAAAAAGTTCACTTTTATTTTTCAGGTTGTTGATGATCTGCTGGTTAGGGCATGTGATTGGGGGAGGTCAGGACTCCTGGTTTTGTTTTGTTTTTGGTGTTGCTGCTGATTCAGGGAAGCGGAGGACTCCTGCCCCCACACCCTGCTGGAAATGGGAGCTTGCATTTAGCTAATGTTTATGTCAGGCAAAAACCTTGACCACGAAGGGGCGGGGGCAGGGTATATCATATAGGCAAGAGAGTTCAGCACCTAACTTGCATCTTTGGGGGTGGTCAACCTATCCCTGGCCTTTTTAGTTCCATTTAACAATATAGGAGGTTGTTTTGTTACTGTGAACAGCTTGGTGTGAATTGATTTTCCTTCCAATAAGGGGGCAGATGATATAGGGCTGTCCCAGTTGTTATCATGCAGAGGGACTGCTTGATGTTGGTGTCCCTTCAGGACTAGACCCAGGCCCGTAGCCAGGCTTTTGTGGCTTTTGTGGCAATTTTTTTTTCTGGTGGGGCTAAAGTTCTCAGTACAGGAAGAAAAGCCATTTAACCAATAGAAAGCAGTTACCAGGATAGATCTCTAAATTGCAAGCTGTCAACCACTTTAGATGACAGTTTTCAGCTGCTGCAATTTAATCACTTCTGTCAGCCTAAGCAACCACTCTGAGAACAAGCCGGCAGGTGGGGGTGATGACTTCTATAGTCAAGAAAACTAACACTTAGCCAGAAAGATTCTCTTAAAGGAGATCAGTTTCTTGACACAGAGTTAGAAGGGATCCTAGAGGTCACCTACTCCAACCCCTTGCTCAGTGTGGGAATTAAGTCAACTGCAGCACCCCACTCTGCTTAAAGGAGGGCACACCTTTAAAAAGGTTTTAAAATGATTGAAAAAAGCATTTACAGGATAAATTCTCGTGGGGCTGTGCCTTTACGAAAGGGGGCAGGGCACTCAAAAGCCCCACTGTAGCTACGGGCCTGGCTAGACCTACCCTTAGTGCCTCTGTTTGCAGGTATGTGGCTTGGATGTAGCTAGAGAGAGAAGCCTGTGGCTTGCAGCCTGGAGCCTACAGTAGCCGGCTCAGTGAATCAGGATCTTCCAAGAATGTGTTTTGTTTATTTAAATAGGTTGGATTGTGTTTTGGAAATTTCTGTAAGGTGGTTGGGATCCCTTTGGGAGAAAAAAGGCACTGAAATGCTGAGATAAATGGATAAAAATTTATAAAGAGTGGAAATGTGGGGGAGGGGCATTTTAAAAAACACCCTCCCCACATGCCTGGTGTCAAACTTGGCCCTTGATTGCCATGTGTTTGTTAACTGTCTGGCTTTGGTATGTGTATCTCACTGCCTTATTTCATTCTTGCTGGGAATTGTGTGTGGGGGGGGGGCGTGTGTGGGGGCGTGTGTGAAGCTGCTTTGCTGAGAGTTGAGCTGGCTTGTAACTGCGTCCATGTGGGGCCTCCTCATAGTGGGAAGTATGCGTGCTTGGCCTTGAGTACCAGACACTGCTAGATAATGTAACTGTAGGCTTCCAGGTGCTGGGAGAGGGGTAGTGATTTTGGCAGGCTGGATGTATGGGTGTGATTGGACTGGTCACTGGGGGGGGGCTGTTTGAATGATGTATAATACAAGAACTGGTGCCAAGGGAGCCAGTTCTGACACAGATTCATCTATGCTTGAAACCTCTTTATCTCTCAATAAACAAATCACTGCCAAGAGAGTGTTGCTGGGAGTGAGTTTCTAGACCTGACACCTGGTCCTCTATCATGACTATGTTCAAGACATTTGATGTAGCTTTGGACAATGGTCAGCAAAGAGGACTTGTTTTAAAAAGTCAGGTGAGATGGCTATGGATCTCCAGAATCAGGGTGCCAACCTCCAGATAGGGTTTGGAGACCTCCTGGAATTACAGCTGATTTCCACACTACAGAGATCAGTTTCCCTGGAGAAAACAACTACTTTGGAGAGTACACTGCATGGGGTTATATCCGCTGCTCTCTAAACCTCACCCAACCCCAGGCTCCACTCCCAAATTTCCAGGGATCTTCCAGCCCCGGAGCTGGCAATTGGCAACCCTACCTAGAATATTCACTGTGACATTGGTGAGGGTTCTATGGTGAATTCTGTATTTCAGTGTCTCTGTTAGTCAGCTTTTCCAGAAGCAGTCTTTACAAGGGCAGTATTTCCCCTTGGGAGCTGCGGTGGCTCAAGTGGTTAAGACGCTGAACTGCGGGCTGTGGAAGGTCAGTAGTTCAGCAGTTCGAGACCCGAGTTGCCGCATGACGGAGTGAGCTCCCATCTTTAGTTCCAGCTCCTGCCAACCTAGCAGGTCAAAAGCAAGAAATTGCAAGTAGATAAATAGGTACCACTTCAGTAGGAAGGTAACAGCGTTCCGTGCGCCTTGGTGTTTAGTCATGCCGGCCACATGACCACGGAAACGTCTTTGGACAGCGCTGGCTCTTCAGCTTTGAAACGCAAATGAGCACCGCAACCCTAGAGTCGGATTCGACTGGCTTTTGAGCAAGGGAACCTTTACCTTTACCTTTTATTTCCCCTTGAGCTGTGCTACCCTAGACTCTTGCCTTCTCTGCTTTTAGGTTTGAACCTGACCTGCGTCTCTGCTGTGCCCAAAATCTCTTGCCAAAGTGCTTGACTGATTCAGATAAAGCAACATGGAGAACTGAGAAGTCAGTCTTTTTAAAATAGTCATTATCCACATTTGAATGGGAAAAGAATCCACTATATTCTTTTTATTATACTTTTTGTCTAAAATTAAAGCTACTCTGTCTCTAAAACAGAGATTCTAGAATTTGCTGGGCTGCTTACCATAGCATTCTGCTGCTGTACAGCAGTGCATTCTGTATGCACGTAAAGGCACTCTCTTCATTATTTCTGCTTTACAAACTGAACACAGTCAAGGTTGGTTCAGATGAAATCATGGTTTTCGTGTTGAATTCAAAGCTACGTTGTCAAATTGTTTTTCCTAATCCTGCATCTTTAAGACCAGCTGGCCCTACAGAAATTGATGGGGGAAGCTTTTCCCTCCATGATAAGGAGCCAGGACAGTATAGTGGCCAGAGTGTTAGATTATGATGTGTGAAACCCAGGTCCAAAGCCCACTCTGTCAGGAGAATGTGCTGGGTGGTCTCTGACCAGTCACTATTTCTCAACCTAACCTACTTTGCGGGGTTGTAGTGAGAAAAGGAAAAACCGCATATGCTGCTCTGCTTTCCTTGGAGGAGAGGTTGTATAAAAATGTATGAGATAGATTGCAAAAGTTTTGCAAAACTGAATTTTGCATGTTCCCCACGCCCATTAGTCACAGCTGACTTATGGCAGCCCCATAGGGTTTTCAAGGCAAAAGACGTTCAGAGTTGGTTTGCCATTGCCTGCCTTTGCGTCATAACCCTGATAGTTCTTGGAGATCTGCCATCCTAATACTAGCCAGGGCTGACCCTGCTTTGCTCCCAAGATCCAACAAGATCAGGTTAGGCTGCTGTCAAAGGCACAAGAGCAGAGGCTGTAAAAAGTTGGCAGCCATTGTTCAAAGCTGAATGTGCTTGTCTTGCTCTGCTGTAAGAAGCATCTTATATTTGGTTGAGACGTGGTTGGGCTTATTATTCCAGAAAAAAAAAGAACTCTGGGCTCTGGTTGGAGGGTAGTTATGTATGTCACAGGCTTCCTGTGCTGGACACTGACACTAATCCACTGAATGACCTCGGATGTGACACTTCTGCTTGTTTGCCTGCCGGTGTCAGACTACCCCTGCCAGATATTTTGCAAAATGAAACTGGGGAAAATGTTGTGTGACATGTAATACATAAATTGCATTGCCAACATTTTGGACTTTCTAAATCTTTAAGATATGCTAAATGACGAGCCAGCTGTGCCTGCCCCAGGCCTGGATATAAAAAGAATAATGGTGGGATGGCCTCTCTCTTGGCTGTGGGGTAATGGCTGCAAAGAAAGGCTGTGTACATAGCAGGGTTGTGCACAAGAGGGCACCTGTGCAGGCACACATTGTCCTTGGGGGAGAGAAGAGCTAGTCTTGTTAAATTCCTTGCTTTGTACATCCTCTGCACCTGTTGGTCCTACCTGTACTGACTGTTTCCTTCCCTCTGGAGATTAGCTGCTATTATCTCACAAACCTGGGGCTAACAGTAACTCTGGGGGAATCAAGCCACTTCTGGGATGCGGCTGAGAACTAGGAAATAATACAGAAGGAACAGACCCCTTCTACTACTGGCTAAATAAGTTAGCAATCATCAGTTCAACAACAACAACAACAACAAATACCTTTTATTGGCATAAAATATTAAACAGTTGCCATTGGGGTAAAACAATCCTATAAAATTTGTGGAAAATAAATAACTTCTAAAAGCATTTCAGTTGTTGTTGTTCAGTCGCACAGTCGAGTCCGACTCTTCGCGACCCCATGGACCAGATCACGCCAGGCCTTCCTGTCTTCCGCTGTCCTCTGAAGTTGGCTCAATTTCATGTTCGTTGCATCTATGACACTGTGTAACCATCTCATCCTTTGCCGTCCCCGTCTTCTTTGACTTTCAATCTTTCCCAGCATCAGGGTCTTCTCCAGTGAGTGCTCCCTTCTCATTTGGTGGCCAAAGTATTTGCGCTTCAGTTTCATTATCTGGCCTTCCAGGGAACAGTCAGGGTTGATTTCTTTTAGGATTGACTGATTTGATCTCCTTGCAGTCCAAGGGACTCTCAAGAGTCTTCTCCAGCACCATAGTTCAAAAGAATCTATTCTTTGGCGCTCGGCCTTCCTTATAGTCCAACTCTCGCAGCCATACATGACTACTGGGAATACCATTGCTTTGACCATGCGGACTTTTGTTGGCAGGGTGATGTCTTTACTTTTTATCATGCTTTTGAGGTTCGCCATTGCTTTCCTCCCAAGGAGCAGGCGTCTTTTAATTTCATGACTGCTGTCACAGTCTGCGGTGATCTGGGATCCCAGGAATGTGAAGTCTGTCACTACTTCCATGACTTCCCCTTCTATTTGCCAAGGAGTGATGGGGCCGGATGCCATGATCTTAGTTTTTTTGATGTTGAGCTTCAAGCCCACTTTTGCGCTCTCCTCTTTTACTCTGAGCAAGAGGCTCTTTAGGTCCTCTTCACTTTCTGCCATTAGAGTGGTATCGTCTGCATATCTGAGGTTGTTGATCTTTTCCCCAGCAATCTTAATTCCCGCTTGTGATTCATCGAGGCCAGCAGACCTGCATTTAAATCAAAGAAAACAACATTGCAGTTTCTGGTCCTGGATCTCCCAAGTCATGCCTAGCCTAGCCCTGAACATGAAGACCTTGACCTTCATGTACTCCAGTGGGACTGGTGTAAGAGGAATGAGAGGTACTCTTTTGTAGTCTCGTATCTCCTTCCTCCTGATTCCTCTGTATCAGCTCTTCCCTACAATTGTCTACTGGAACCCCATGCAATACAAAACAAGGGCCAGGGACTGGATTCAGAACCCTCAGTCCACATTCCAGCTATGACAAGGAATCCACTCAATTTAGAGGTGACCTGAGAAGTATGTAAAGGGAGGGGGGGGAGAGAGAGAAAGGAAAAGGAATTCAAAATAGCATTTTTCCTGTAAAGGGAAGGAAAACAGCAGGCAACCAGAATCTGACCTTGGATACTGACTTTTAAAAAATACCAGGGTTCATTCCTAAAGCATGTCATGTTGTTTGGGTCCCCAAATTAATTTCCAAGAGGGTAGGTGGGTGATGAGAAGAAATTCAGCTGCTGATGTTTTCTGTAACCCTGGAGATACGGTGATAGGAGACGCTTCAGTGGTGGACTTCCTGCATGTTACTTAACAGTTATGGGCACTGGAGTCCTGTTGAGAAGAAGTCGGCAGTCCTCCAAGTAATCTCCAAACACGTGCAGATTACTTTTCCCTTCTCTGCTGAGCAGCCCCAGCCACCATTCCATTTGGGACTACCTGAAAGGGCTTCTCAGTTAGAAAGCAGTCCTTTGAGACAAAAGTCTCTCTTTTAGAAATAAAGTATGTCCCACACCCATCCCCCCCCCTTTTTTTTGCACATAGGAAATATGCAGGAATGTCAACAGCTGGTTTTTCTGGGATGGTTTTAGAGTCAACCCCTTAATCGAAAGCCTGTTTGTACTGTGTAACAAAAGCTTCAAAGAAACCCCAAAGGGGTTTTAATTTCTGGCTTTCCTTGTTCTCTGACTTTAATTTGCAAGAAGCTAAGCACCTGGCTGGGGCCTCCTTTCTGCCTTCCCTTTTGCAGCACACCTTAGTGAAGAGCTGGGGCGCCCCAGGAGAAAGGGAGGAGGAAAGGAAACAATTAAATCTTAGTAGGGATCTCATTAATTCTCATAATTATAATTTTTACCCTCCCTTCACTGGAAACTTGGGTTCAGCTGTGTGAATTCTTACAAACAAGTAAATAAAATTGCCTAAAGGTTAAGTGAGTCAGCCAAGGGGATTCCCGAAATCAGTGTCATAATTAGGATCACAGTTCTGGTTATACTCTGCGCTATTTCCACCAAACCGCTGTTTCTGAAAAGTGCAGCTCTGTGTTGACAAAATGAGTAGCAATCACTTGTCTGCACTCTATCTGATTTTAGATGTGTTGGAATTTTTAAAGAAGAGGTATTTTCATTTTTAAAGTCGCTATTGCCACGAACCAGCTGGGCAAGTCATTGGTAGGATTTTGTATTAGGAAGTGTTTGCAAAGGACAGGGAGTCAGGTACACAGAAGGTGGTACGTTGAAAATTCTTTGCCCACATGCCTCATGTTACCCTTTCTATCTCATGTCTGTTGCTAGCTGTTATTAGGGATGCCAGCCTCCAGGAGGGACCTGGAGATCCCTAGGAATTACAGTTTATCTCAAGACTACAGAGATCAGTTCCTCTGGAGAAAATGGATGCTTAGGAGGGTGGACTTAATGGCTTTGAACTTCACTGAGGTCCCTGTCCTCCCCAGGCTCCATCCTTAAATCTCCAGTTTTCCAACTTGGATCTGGCAACACCATCCCACCATTCCCTGCTGGTGGCTAGGGAGGACCTGGCAAACATAGCTACAGTGCTATGGGCAGTATCTAAAGAGGTACGCATCTGCCTGGAAAGTTATATCCTGTGATTTAGAAACACAGATTTCTAGTCCCAAATGTGCAGATGTGGCCTGCCTGCGTGGTGAGGGAAATATACTTTCCATATGTTCAGAGGAGCTCCCAGTAGCTATTTATTTGAAAAAAGAGGTGGTAGTATTCAAGCCTGCCTAACATGGGGAAAGGAGACCCTTGTGAGTTCCTTGGAGGAAGAACAGTCTAAAAATGTGCTAGAAACCTCTGGTCTCTGATACTGAAAGGCTGGTTGCTACTTCTTATGTTCCTGGCATCTCGGGCCAAGGCCTTGCTTTTCTATAGCCATAGGAGGCAAGGACATTATTTTTTGAAAGCACTTGTGCATTTATGTGGTGCCTTTAAGATTATTATTAGTTTCTATGAAGCCCCAAATGAGGGGAGGGGCACGGGTTCAAATCCCTTTTTCAGCCATGAAGCACACGCTGAGGGCCAAGGGGAAGGAGCTCCCTTTCAGCCTCTCTCACACACACTCCTGGAGGTTGCTGTGAGGATAAAATGACAGGGGTATGTTGTAACCTCTCATGGGATTAGGGTGAGAGCTAGAAGATGAAGCAATGCCCAGGGAGATTTGTGGGGTGGGGGGGAGAGGCTGAGTTGTCTGGAGTAGGCCTGAGGCCTGCTGTATCAGCGTGATCTACTCAGATGAGATGAACTCACAACTCTTTTCCTCCTTGAAAATGGGTAAGCTGAAGAAAAAGGAATTGTGGAGATCAGGTGTACCGTGGGTTCCACAGCAGCTGCATGTGTGAACAGGAGAAGAATGGGCTGCCTGGGCCCAGAGGGGGCCTGGAAAACGTGGTGTGTATTTTGGTTGTTCGTGCACTCAGCTCCATGGCAAGGATTGGAGGCCACAAAGCAAAAGAATGTGCATTGTGTTGCTTCAGCATTTTGCATTGCATGTGGCTGGTATAGATAGGTGGGGGCAGGGGGTGTCCTTAGTAGAGAACCTGGTTTTTACTTGTGTGGGAAAAGGAATGAGTGGTGGGGGTGGTCTTGTATTTCAGGTGTCAAAAATGGGAGAGTCCTGGTTAAATTAAGGCAGAAAGTTCTAAGTATTGAGTTATACAACTACATGAAGAACCTCATCTGGATGGGTCCCGTGGGAGCACATGGGAGCTGCACAGAAGCGGCATGCATCTGCCTGCATGAATCACAATGGGACTGTGAATGCCTGCAGCATTTTCAAACAGCTCATTAGTCTGATAAACCTCAGTGATGAGGCAAATGCACTTTGCACATGTTCAAAGATACTTCACACTTTTATTTACTTCATTAATACCCCTTTCCTTTTCTCCCAGTGGGGATCCAAAGCAGCTTATCTCATTCTCCTCTTCCCCCATTCTATCCTAACAACAAGGGAGGTTAGGCTGAGAGCTTGTGACTGGCCCCAGGTCTCCCAGGAAGTAACCATGGCGGAACAGGGATTTGAACCTGGGCCTCCCGGATCCTAGTCTGACTCTTTAAGCACTGTATCACACTGTGTCTCATATTTAAATCTGCCGTTCTCCTGTCAGGGATTCAAAGCAAATTAAAATTAAATTACAAAAACAACAGTTTAAAAAACAGGCAAGTAGTTGGTCAGCCAACTGAAAGCTGCCCCACCGAAGCCCACCTAAATCGCTTCAGAGCTATTGATTGAATGTTTGGGGGACTGACGTCTGGTGAGCCTAAACCTTTTCCTTGTCCTTTTGGTCCTGTGAGTTTGCTCTCTCTTCTGGGTGAGATTTTTCTTCTCTTTGCTATCCATTTCCCCACACACGTTTGGAACCATGCAATCTGGTGCTTGACATTCCCTTCCTTCCTAGTTTTGGTTGTTGAATCTCCTCCAGGTGACCAGAGGGGGGCAGAAGCAAATGCAGTTGGCTGGTTGAATGAAAAAAATCAAAAAGCCTGTGTGAACAGGAAAACAGCAGTCCTGTACCTAAAACCAGAAAGGGTAGGTGCCCTGTGAGCAGATATGCAAAGGGAGTTCAGAAGGCAGAGTGCTACAGCAGTGAAAACCCTACAGATAGTCCACCACCCCAGAGATTAAGTGCAGGCGTGGGAGAAACTCTGCAGAAGATCTTTTCTGGCTGGCACTTTTGGGGCCAAGCAGACTTCCAAATCTCCTGGACCCAGAGGTGATAGCCAGCACTTTGAACTCCGCTCAGAGATGAATAGGCGGGAGCCCCTATGGATCTTTTATAGGAGCTGCGGTGGCTCAAGTGGTTAAGATGCTGAACTGCAGGCTGTGGAAGGTCAGTAGTTCAGCAGTTCGAGACCTGAGTTGGCACATGATGGAGTGAGCTCCAGTGTTCCCTCTGAACTGAGTGTGAGCTAGCTCACAGTTTTTTAGCCTCCAGCTCACACATTTTTGTCTTAGCTCAGGAGAGGTGGCTCCAGAGCAAACTAATTTATGCAGTAGCCAAATGGCTCGCTCACAACTTTAATGCCAGTAGCTCACAAAGTAGAAGTTTTGCTCACAAGACTCCACAGCTTAGAGGGAACATTGGTGAGCTCCCGTCTCTAGTTCCAGCTCCTGCCAACCTAGCAGTTCGAAAGCAAGAAATTGCAAGTAGATAAATAGGTACCACTTCGGTGGGAAGGTAACAGTGTTCTGTGCGCCTTGGTGTTTAGTCATGCCGGCCACATGACCACGGAAACGTCTTCGGACAGCGCTGGCTCTTCGGCTTTGAAACGGAGATGAGCACTGCAACCCTAGAGTCAGATTCGACTGGCTTTTGAGCAAGGGAACCTTTACCTTTACCTATGGATCTTTTAGGGCAGATGAGATGTGTACCAGCTGCCTTTTGTGCTAATTGACATTTCTGGACAGTCTTCAGTGTCAGCCCCACGTACAGCACATTGCAGTAACCCAGTAGGGGTACAACACAGCATCAGTAAATGTGCCTAGATCATGCTTCCCATGGAAATCCCATAGCTGCTGTATCCACTGAATTTGGGTGAGGTCCTTATGTGCCGTAGGAGAAATCTGTACTGTCCTCTGTAAGCTGGGATCCTGATATTATAAACTGCTCTTTCTGAAGTAATGCAACTCCATCCAGAACAAGCTGACTCCTTAACCCCTGACTGACAGTTTTATCAGCCAATGGCTGATCGTGTTCATAGGCTACTGGGATTGCCAGTATGGTTGGGCCTGGAAATTGTATCACCTGCCCTAAGGGGAATCCTTGCAGTTGCTTGTGTCTGTTTATATGACATCAAGTGACTTCCGACTTATGGCTGTTAAAACATCCTGTTGTTAACAGCCTTGCTAAGGTCTTGCAAACTGAAGGCCGTGGCTTCAATCCATCTCATTTGGGTCTTCCTCTCCTGCTACTGAGCATTGGCAGAGGGCTTTTCTCTGCTAATCACAACCAGAACTTGCATATCTAGAATTAGATATAGAAAAAGGGTTTTCAGGGGCTATGGGGCACAGTTTGCTTGCAGACAAAAGTGAACAAGCTCCAGCTCTGGAGTAGGGTGGGAAAGGTGTGATTTTTATCGACACCCTCTTAAAACCGTGAACCCTTTTTGCAACTATTGCCAGACCTTTGAAGGAGGAACCAAGGAGGCTCTTTCAGATATGCGGATGTGCATAAGTAGCCTTCCTTGCTGGAGATCCATCTGCGCTATGCAACAGGAATGTGTCTTGTCCTGCCCAGGCAGCATCTTCCGTCTTCACTTAGGAAGAAGAAGGAGCTCTTATATTTAATTTTAACTGGTTAATAAATAAATAACAGACATGCACAGTGCAAGAGTTGCACACCAGCTTCTACTGTGACATTGCAAGGGGATGGGACCATCTCTTGGACAGCACCCCCTCTTCACTGGCACTCCTAGATACTGTGTTGCTCTGTGCATTGGTTGCTTGAGCTGCAGGCCTGGTTCTGGGCATGTCTCAGGTTTATTGTGCTGTAGCCATGCTAGCCTGATCTTGTCAGATCTTGGAAGATAAGCAGGGTTGTCCCTGGTTAGTATTTGGCTGGGTGACCACTGAGGAAATCCAGGGTCACTAGGCAGAGGCAGGCGATGGCAAACCACCCCTGAACATCTCTTGCCTTGAAAACCCCACAAGGGGTCACTATAAGTTGGCTGTGATTTGAGGTTGAGCAAACTTCAGAGGACGGTGGAAAACAGGAGGGCCTGGCGAGATCTTGTCCATGGGGTCATGAAGAGTTGGACTTGACTGTGCGACTGAACAACAACAACAAAAACTTCCCACCAGTAGAAGGTTGTATGTTTTTGTGCAGACCAGTTGTGATGTGGTCTTTTTTCATTGTCACACACACAATGATGTCACTTGGTTGTTCAGCACCTACAGGTGGGAAGTGTAAATGGACTCCTTTGAAAAAAAGGGAGTGCATTTTGCACAAGTTCTCTGTGGTGGTTGATCTGGGATCCTGACTTGTTTATATATGCAATTGATCATGTAATGTTGCAGGTACCAAGAGCTCAATGTTACAAACCATTATATGTGCTATTTTGGAAAACACTGATTTTTGCGGCAGTAGGTATTTTGATATTTTCCTTCCCACCTATAGACCTACTCTGGAGGGGAAAAGAGACCAGTTGGCTGACTGTTAGATGTGCTTGGGTGGAAGAGAAGAGCGCAAGACAGGCCGGGATGTCTATCCATGGTGAAGACATTGCATTCATGCACTGCTGTGCCCTTTGCTTCCCATTGGCACTGGAAATATTCTCTGGCATCAGGCTGGTGCGCAGCAGGCTCTACTTTTATTAACACATGGCATTGCCCACTGACTGCACTGTCCTTGGGGTTTCTTCTCCTTGGAGATCTCCATGTGTTTCTCTCCGTGTGCTGGCCCTAAGCAGCTCTTCCATGCTGAGAGGGGCCTTTGCAAGTGGCAGGGCTTCCTCATACTTTCTCCTGCTTTTAAAAAAATGAAAATGCTTTGATTTTTGCTGCCTCCCCATGTCTCTCAGTTCCCACTCAACACGGGAAGTATGTGTTTATGCTTGAACTTGTTAGGCGGCTTTTGAAGGCAGGATGGTTGGAAGAGGCTGGCCCAAGGGAGCAGAGGGCGGGGAGGATCTGGAAGGGCTGCAAAAGGCGGTGTTAATTCCATTACACCAGCCAAATGGCCAGAACGCAGATTTGTCAGATGCTAGAGGGGAGCTCTCCCAGGGCTTAGGGTTGTTCCGCAGAATTGCATAAGGAGTTCTGCTAAAGCTGGCAGGTTTGCACTGAGTTTCTTTGCAATTCCAGTAGCCACATCCTCTTCTCATTGGCTGCCCTGTTTTCCTGTTAAAACAAAGATGGAAGGGGTCTGTCCTGCATTTCCCCAGAGCAGTTCCCAGCTCCATTTGTCTGCAGCTTTTGGTAGCCACCTGCAGCTGGGATGGCAGATTTTTTTTGTAATGGTAGTCCAAGTACAGGGGTGGTCCAAGGGGCTCAAGTCACAAAAGCTCACTGGGTGACCTTGGGTCACTCATACTCTCACCGCCTTACCTACCTCACAGGGTTGTTGTGAGGATAAAATGGTGGAGGGGAGAACGATGTTGTAAGCAACTTTGATGGCACTTTCCACCAATACATATAAAAATAAACATCACTCTTTCAGATTCTGGTTTTGTGCAAGCAGTTGGAGAACTCAGCCGGCCTGGATGGGCCCAAATTGATAATTAAAAAGGTAAACGTTCCCTTGCTCGAAAGCCAGTCGAATCCGACTCTAGGGTTGCGTTGCTCATCTCCGTTTCAAAGCCGAAGAGCCAGCGCTGTCCGCAGACGTTTCTGTGGCCATATGGCCGGCATGACTAAACACCAAGGCGCACGGAACGCTGTTACCTTCCCACCGAAGTGGTACCTATTTATCTACTTGCAATTTCTTGCTTTCGAACTGCTAGGTTGGCAGGAATTGACAATTACCTTTCAGCTAACACTTGGGTGTGGCTGCAGTTCAGAAATAGCACTCTGCAGCCTTGCCCCTGGAGGAAATCCCCTCTTCAGATGCAATAGCCTGAAAGATGAGAGTAGAGACAGTCAGTATTTTTTGACAGAGCTGAATCCAGTTTGAGAACGGATAAAAGGAAGTACTTCTTCACCCAAAGAGTGATTAACACTTGGAATTCACTGCCACAGGAAGTGGTGGCGGCTACAAGCATGGACGGCTTCAGAAGGGAATTAGATAAGCATATGGAGCAGAGGTCCATCAGTGGCTATTAGCCACAAGGTATAGATAGGGACTCTGGGGCAAGTGATGCTCTGTCATCTTGGTGCTTGGGGGGGGGGGAGTCAACAGTGGGAGGGCTTCTAATGTCCTGGCCCCACTGGTGGACCTCCTGATGGCACTGGTATTTCTGGCCACTGTGGGATACAGAGTGTTGGACTGGATGGGCCTTTGGCCTGATCCAACATTGGCATCTCTTATGTTCTTATGAGAAAGGTTTCCATGGACTGCCTACATATTTATTTTGTCCCTTGGTTGCCTCTGATCTAACATACTTTGCAGGTTTGCAGCACAATGCAAGAACTTGCAAAGCCTGTTTAGCTAAGCCTTGAAGGGTTTTTTTGGTGTGTATGTACAGCAGCTAAATAGCAATTCCTCTTTGAAGCCCCTTTCAGCTCCCTGTAATAAACAATCAGCTGTCTCCGAGATGAGATGCCTTTGGTGAATGCTCCCCCCCAGAGGCCTTCTCTTCTTTTTTGTTTTGCTTCTCTCCCCTCCCTTCTGTCTCATTTTTCTCCCAAGTCAGTCAACTGGATTAGATGCAAAGGGTCTCTGAATGGCTACCATGGAAAGCAGGCACATTGGGAAGCTGCTAGTGTTGCTGAGGCTTGGGTCCAGAAAGCAACCGAGACCCCTGGCCTTAGGAGCCTCAGCAGAAAGTGACCTGGGGATTGGGGTGTGTGTGTTATGTCCTTAGCTGGGAGGGGAGCATTACGATCTCCTTGGAAGCAGTGGAGCCTCAAGTTACCTGATTGCTGTAGCTCAGGGGTCCCCAACCTTTTTGAGCCTGTGGGTAATTTGGAATTCTGACACAGCAAAATGGTTGCACAAAATGGCTGCTGCAGGTGGTGGAGCCAGCCATGAAATGATTGCCACAGTTTAACTTCAGTAACACAATGTAGATCTTCGTGCTATGAAGGCAGCTGCTGCCAAAGCAACATTTAAAGAAATCTGCACAGGCAATCAGAAGCCTTGCTGGGCAAAAGCCCTACTTGGCTACACCCACTTCCTAAAAGCACTCAGTGGGCACCAGAAGAGGTATTGGCAGGCACCATGGTGCCCACAGGGATCATGTTGAGGACCCCTGCTGAAGCTGATTCTTGGGGTGCCGTTGGTTATCCCTCCCACAAAGATGTGTTGGCCTTGACCTGGATGGGCTGAGCTTACTGGATTTTGTCAGATCTCAGAGGCTAAGCAGGGGTTGGTCCTGGTTAGCACTTGGATGGGAGTCTGGCCAGTGCCAGGTTTTTTTGCACACTAGGCGAGGCTACCTTCTGGCACCCCCCCCCCCATGCGCCCACCAATTTTCAAACATAAATGTATTTTAGGAAGAATGAAAAACATAATATTTGAAATTGCTAATTACTTTTCTGTAATACAAGTAATACAATCTCCAATTTTCTCTCTCAAACAGAAAATCACAAAGCATTTTGAAAAATCCTGTTAATTGTGATGTTGAAATTTAAGTCTCTTTAATGCTTCCATTTCAGGCACACATGTATGTATGTATATATACACACACACTACCGCCCATCAAAATTAATTTCCTCTCTGCCTAACCTACCTTGCAGGGTTGTTGTGAGTACTGGAGAAGGAGAAAATCCTTTCTGTGGCAAGACGTTTGCCTGATGACACTGGGCTGATCATACTGTGTCAGGCTAATCAACCTTACAGGGATACTGGGAGAGTAACATTGGGGAAAGCAGAGAACTAGATAGGCTCAGCTGAACTCCTTCGAGACGGGGGCTCTGGGTTCAAATTGTTTTCCCTGCAATTCCTCCTTTCCCCGTGTTATTAGGAGACAAACACACAAAGAAAAAGAAAACTTTTTATCTTAACTGATGGAAATGTCTCTCTGAAATGACTTTCTTTGTGCATGTCTGCCAACTGGGGGGGGGATATCCTTGGGGGTGGGGGCAGAAAACCTTGGGAGGTGAGGGGCGAGGAAGGGATGGGGCACTGCAGGGCGCCCAAGGGGGCAGGATCTCCGTCCGCCGAGTGTTGCCTGGGCCGACCTGCCACCCGCTGCTCCTGTGCTCTCTGGCGGGGTCTCCGGGGAGCCTGGATGTGGCTTTGTGAAGCTCAGCCTTGGCGCAAAGAAGCCTTCTGGTGGAAGTGGCGAAGAGCTCTGAACCCCGGCTCATCCTGTGGTTGGAGAAGTGCCCAGCTTTTGCATCACCGCCACCAGCTGCAGGGGTGCTCTACCCAGGTGCAGCCAGCTCTGGACTGGGTGTTGGATCCCCAAGCATCGAGAATAAATCCACGTTTTCAAGAAAAGCAAAATTTATTTCAAAGCGTTGAAGACATACTCAAACACGTTCTTTGTTAGAACTGGGGATACACAGTTAGGGCGAGCATAATAAAGGAAATTCAAACAGATACATATCCAATGAATAATATTCCCGCTGGCGGGCTAATGAAACGGTTGCGCGCCCAGTCCATGGGAACCAGGCAGAACATCAGACAAAACACAGGTGCAGTTCTCATGAGATAGCAATAGGCAAGCATTACAGCATCTTCTCCCCCACACATCCACCAGTAGTTATCTTAGGCATTCCAGCACAGAAGCAGGATAGTATAAACAAGCCGGGTGCAACAGGGTAAGGATATGTACACAGAGGTCACAGAAAACAGAATGGCAGCTTGCTGACATACTGCCCCCCTTAAAATACACTTAAAACACACCTCCCGGGTCGGGCGGGAGATCTCCCGGGCTGGGCGGGAGACCTCCCGGTTTGTCCGGGAACCTCTTGTGGAAACTACGGATCAGGTAAGGGGCCCGAATATCCCCTTCTTCCACCCATTCGCGGTGCTGGGGACCGAAATCAACCCATTCGATAAGGTACCAGAGTTTACCACGTTTCAATTTACAATCAAGGATATCAGCGATCTCAAAATGTTCATCCCCTTCCAAAATGACAGGTGGAGGAGGAGTAACTGCTGGTCTCCAGGGAGACGGGCCAGGATCCTTCTTCAACAGGCTCATGTGAAAAACAGAATGCAGAGCACGTAAATTCTTAGGCAAAACAACATCAACCGCCACATTATTTATGACTTTACGCACTTTGAATGGACCAATGAACTTCCACCCCAATTTCCTGCTAGGTCGCAGCATCTTAATGTTCTTGGTCGAGACATACACAAGATCCCCAGGTTTCAGATCAAACCCCACCACCCTACCCTTGTCTGCCTGGGTCTTGTAAGCAGCCTTGGCTGCGTCAAGCGTTTGGCATAGCAGAGGCCATGCATTTTGCAATGAAGTACACCAAGTATTAGCATCCCCCACGGGACGTTGGCCCATCCCCTCCAGGAAAGGGAGGGGGGGGCTGTCGTAACCAGAAACAGCTTTATAAGGAGACATGCCCGTGGAGCTATGGACAGTGTTGTTATAACAATATTCAGCAAGAGGCAACAATTCACACCAATCATTTTGTTGATAATTAGTAAAACAACGAAGATATTGCTCCAGGGTCTGATTCACTCGTTCTGTTTGTCCGTCAGTCTCAGGATGATACGCGCTGCTGAGCCCTTGTTCCACCCCTAAAATGGAAAGAAGTTCCCTCCAAAACTTAGAAACAAATTGGGTCCCCCTGTCAGAAATTAATTTAGCAGGCAATTGATGAATTTTCACCACGTGAGACATAAACGATTTCGCCAACTTCTGTGCTGTAGGCAAGGAAGGAAAAGGCACAAAATGAGCCTGCTTAGAAAATAAATCAACAACCACCCAAATAACAGTGTTCCCTTTGCTCACAGGGAGATCAGTAATAAAGTCCATGGACACCACTTCCCAAGGCCTCGATGGAGTAGGGAGTGGTTGCAGAAGACCGGGAGGCTTGCCCCCCCTGGGTTTAGTTAAGGCACAGGTCTGACAGGACCGAACAAAAGTCAATAGGTCTTTTCGCATGTGTGGCCACCAAAACTGTCTGCGGATGAGTTGCAGTGATTTAACAAAACTCCAATGTCCTGCCAGTCTGGAACCATGAGCAGAATCCATCACTTCCCTCCTCATTGAAATAGGCACATACAGTTTGTCCCCAGAATAAATCAGACCTTCTGGGCTACGGACATAATCCGGCAATGCCCGCAGGGAGGCATTATCTTCATCAGTAAAAGCAGAAACATATTTCTGGACCCAGGCCCCCCCCCCCTAGGGAAAAGGGAAGGCGAAGTCTCATCAGAGCGAGGAATTGAGCGCGCTTGCGCGCGGGTGACAACAGCCCCCCCCAGGTGGGAGGGGGAGAAAACAGAGTCCATGATGACCTCACGCTGACTGTCATGCTGTGGGAGGCGTGAGAGCGCGTCTGCCAGGGAATTAGCCGTCCCAGGAAAATGACGAAGAGTGAATCGAAACTTAGCAAAGAAGTCCGCCCAACGAAGTTGTTTTGCGTTTAGAGAACGGGGGGATTTCAGCATTTCCAGATTTTTATGGTCAGTCCAGACTTCAAATGGCAGTTGAGCCCCCTCCAACCACTGCCTCCAAGTGGAGAGAGCCAGCCGGATAGCCGACGCCTCCTTCTCCCAAATCCCCCAGTTTCGTTCAGCGTCCGAAAATTTTTTAGACACAAATGCAAGGGGGTGTAAACGACCATCTTCCCCTTCTTGCAAAATAGCGGCTCCCATTGCCACATCCGAGGCATCAGTCTGGACAATGAATTTTTTAGTTTCATCAGGGCGCGCCAGCACGGGCTCAGACGTGAACATTAGTTTAAGTTTCTCAAAAGCCTCTGCGCAAGCAGGGGACCATTTAAGCGGGGCGCCTGGTTTTGTAGCATCAAACCCCTTTCCCTTGGTTTTTAACAAATCGGTTAGAGGAAGGGCAATTTGAGCGAAATTTTGGATGAAATTTCTGTAAAAATTGGCGAATCCGAGGAACATTTGCAATTGTTTGCGGGTTCTGGGGGGTTCCCAGTCAAGCACAGCCTGTATTTTAGCAGGGTCCATTTCCACCTTCCCCCCGGAGATGCGATAACCCAAAAAGTCAATGCAGGGCTTGTGGAATTCACATTTAGACAGTTTGGCGAACAGGTTGTGCTCATAAAGCCTCTTAAGGACCTGGCGCACCAATTTAATATGCGACGGTAGGTCCTGGGAATACAGCAACACATCATCAAGGTAAAGAACCACCCCTTTGAACAAAAATTCATGTAGGACCTCATTGATTAAGTTCATGAAGACCCCCGGAGCCCCTTGAAGCCCGAAGGGCATAACGAGGTATTCAAACTGCCCCAAGGGGGTATTAAACGCAGTCTTACTTTCGTCCCCCTCCCTAATGCGCACTCGGAAATATGCATCCCGTAGGTCAAGTTTCGAGAAGATTTTGCCTTTGGTGGCCTCTGCTACCAAGTCCTTGATAAGGGGGAGGGGGTAGGCATTGGACAAAGAAACAGCGTTCAAACCCCTATAATCCGTGCACAATCTGAGCCCCCCGTCTTTCTTCTTTCGGAAGAGTACCGGCGCGGCGAAAGGGGAGGAAGCCGGGCGAATGAAACCGCGGGCCAAGTTTTTATCAATAAAATTCCGCAGTTCAACTTTCTCAGCCGGCCCCATCGCATAGATTTTACCTTTAGGCAATTTACAATCAGGCAAGAGTTCAATAGCACAGTCAGTAGAGCGATGGGGGGGCAGTTCGTTAGCTTCTTCTTCGCCAAAAACTTTCGCCAAGTCTCTATACTCTCGAGGCAAAGACGCTAACTCTTCCGGCTTCAAAGCGCCGCAGGGGAACTGCGCGGCAGGCCGGTCTCCCCACGAATCCAACCAGCAGTGATCTACACATTTTGGCGACACGAATTTGACAACCCCTTCTTCCCACAAGATGTAAGGGTCATGGGTAAATAGCCAGGGACTCCCCAGTACCAAATCAAACTGCGACTTAGGGGTAACAATGAAGGTCCTGGATTCCCAATGATCGCCAGCCCCCAACCGCAAAGCCATAGTCTCATGCGTACAAGGTTCCATGGGCGCCCCATCCATTTGGGTAAAAATGATGGGAGATTTCAAGGGGGTTATCCCCGCTTCCAGTGTCAATAACACTCTAGGGCTGATGAGATCCCTCCCACACCCAGAATCAATCAACGCTCTCACCCTGACGTGGGTACCCAGGAGCGGATTCATTAAAGAAACAGTCACGAAAAACAGGGAAGGGGTTTCTCTCACCACCTTGGGCGCAGTGCTGGAATGGCCGTGTCGTTTTGCGCCTCTCACAACAGGCCGTTGTCGTTTTCCGCCGGTTCAACCTCCACGTCCTCTTCTGACTCGGCAGCAAGCGGCTCGGTTCCTTCCGGACCTTGGGCCGCCTGAAGAGCTTTGGAGAATCGTGGTTTGGCCATCCCCGTCTTCCCCGGTAGTGGCGTTTTAGGCTTCGGAGTAGGCGGCTTGTCTTTAGCTTGACGGCTGCCACAATCCACGGCGAAATGCCCCTTCTCCCCGCACTTTAGTCATAGCCCCATCTTCATGCGTAGTTCTCGAGCCGATTCCGACAGGCGTTGTGTCTTGGGTCTGGAGGCGCTGGCAGTGACGGGTCTGTTGGTCGTAGCAGCCAGGTCGAGCTTGATGGTGTTTAGCCGATCCTCTGCATTTTCAGCTTCCTGGGTCCAAGCCATCAGGGAGATAGGATTAACAGTCTTCAAAACCGTTTCTCGGATGTCCGCGTTGAGTCCCAATCGATACATTTCAGCCAAAATGTGATCGGGGTAGTCTCGGAGCTTTGCTGCCTGCTTGTGGAATTCCAGTGTGTATTCGCGAACCGACTTCTTGTTCTGACGATAGGTGCGGAGAAATGCTTTGGCCCTTTGGCTCGCGTTGACATCCTCAAACCGAGCCCGCAGCGCCCACATGAATGCTCGCAAATTCAAAAGTTCCGGACCGCGGTCATTGTGCAGTCCCACATACCATGTGGCGGCGTCTCCTTTCAGTCTCGCCGAGATGACATCAATGAGAGCAGCTTCATTTCGGAAGAGGTGTCGGCTCTCTTCTACGAATTTGTGCACCCTCACCGTGAAGAAGGCGAGTTCCTCTGGGTTGCCGTCAAAGGTAGCCTCCAGTAAATCCTTGGGTCTGGGCCGTGGAGTCCTTACCAACGGTCCCAGCTGCCCCGGAACTCCCCCGAGAGGAAGACCCGGAGCAACCGGTGGTCCCGCTGGCACTGGCCTCATCGGTGGCGGCAGACCCGGCGGCAGACCCGGCATCGGCTGTTGCGCAGGTCCTACTTGCTGCGGAGGTCCGGCCGGTGGCTGGGCAGGCACCTGCGGCGCGGGAACTCCCGGTGCTGGGGCGACTTGCTGTTGCGCGGCGTGTGCATCAAGAAAATTAGCCATTCTAATGTCCATCATCCCCGGCAGAGCTTCCATTACATCCTGGAATGCCCTCAACAGGTCCCTCACCGAGTATTCCAGTTCCTCCAGTCGTTCCCCGGTGGTTTCCTCAGGGATCGGATCTCGAGGGTGGGAGTCCGGGGGTGGGTCATAGTCTCCTTCCGTTTGGAAGCCCCCGGCTCCCTCCGAATCCTCTACGTGGCCTCGGGGCCCCGATGGTTCGAACATCCACTCTTCGAGGTCTTGCTCAGAACACCCCTTCTCCGAGGTAGCCCCCGGCTCTGGGAACAATCCCTTGTCAAACAGACTTTCACGTAATCCGCTCCCTCGACGGGAGTACACCTCACGGGTGCCTTGAGTGTTGTACATAGTCCAGTCATCCTGCTGTTGAGTCTTCCGCGGACCCCAGTGCGAAGGGGTCGGAGGCGGCCAAGACAGATGTGCAGGCCGGCGGGGAATCGTTCCCCCCACGGCACCCTCCAGCGAGGCTGCCGTCACCAAAGGAGCGGAGGTGTGTGGGACCGATCCTGAATCCCCCTCCGTTTTCGGTAGGTCTCCCTCAGCTCCGCTCATGATCTTGCCAGATTCGGAACGATAGGAGAAAGGGAGTTCTAACAATATGTTGGATCCCCAAGCATCGAGAATAAATCCACGTTTTCAAGAAAAGCAAAATTTATTTCAAAGCGTTGAAGACATACTCAAACACGTTCTTTGTTAGAACTGGGGATACACAGTTAGGGCGAGCATAATAAAGGAAATTCAAACAGATACATATCCAATGAATAATATTCCCGCTGGCGGGCTAATGAAACGGTTGCGCGCCCAGTCCATGGGAACCAGGCAGAACATCAGACAAAACACAGGTGCAGTTCTCATGAGATAGCAATAGGCAAGCATTACAGCATCTTCTCCCCCACACATCCACCAGTAGTTATCTTATGCATTCCAGCACAGAAGCAGGATAGTATAAACAAGCCGGGTGCAACAGGGTAAGGATATGTACACAGAGGTCACAGAAAACAGAATGGCAGCTTGCTGACACTGGGATGGGCAGTGGGGCTGTGACTCCGGTGCTGGCTTACTCGAGAAGCCTGGTGGGGCTTATGCAGGTGGGGTGGCCAGAGCCCATGCCCAGGCTTACCTGCCTCCAACCCTGTTACTCCCGCGTACGCCAACAAGCAAGCCTCGGCTTGAAGGGTGCTCTGTGTGTGTGGAGAGGAGCTCAAGGGGACCTGGGAGCCTTGCCTTCCGCTTGGCTGGAGGGCAAAGGCACTCGGCACACGCCCAGAGGCTCTTTCTTTTCACCTCTTCCAGGAATGGCCTCTCTCACGCCTCGGAAACAATCCCTTTCCAAAGAAGCTCGAATTCAGCCCCCCACCTGGGTCCTTCTCACCACTGTGATGCCAAGAGGGCGCAAAGCAGTTTTGGAACTTCACATCCTAATGCTGATAGTCAGATCTGCGTCCCTCTGAGGTCTGCGCCCTAGGCAGTCACCTAAGTTGGCCTAATGGTAGCACCGGCCCTGAGTCTGCCAAGGAAGTCTGCCAAGGGTTGCTGCACAGAGGCAGGCCATGGCAAACCACCTCTGTTTGCCTCTTACCTTGAAAACCCTATGAGGTTGCTGTAAGTTGGCTGTAAGGGAGCGGTGGCGCAGGGAGCAAAAGCACCTGCCTTAACATCTAATGAACAGCTTGTAGGCTGTTCGATACCCACCGCGACCGGGGTGAGCACCCGGCCCTAGTCCCAGCTCCCGCCCACCCAGCGGTTTGAAAGTCATAACAACTTACGAGTAGATAAATGGGTACCTGCCTTAGAAGGCAGGGAGCACCCTCCTCCATTGGGAGGTGAGGTGGGAACCTCAGCAGAGACGGTTTGGTGAGCGGCGGCGGCAGCAGTGGAGTGGCGTGTAATGGCAGCGGTAGTCGAGGCGCTGAGCGGAAGAAAAAAGGAGACGCAACATCTAGCGGTGAACCGGCGGCGAAGGCGGAGCCCGGAAGGCGTGAGGACGCTCGGCGCAGGCGCGGCGGAGCCTGAGGGACGGAGCCAGTGCCATGCCAATGCGATCAGCACGACTAATGGGCCCGCCAACTCCAAAAAATCTCCCGAGGAGCCTGAAGAGAGCGGAGGGAAGATGCCGGCCCGAAGCCGAGGAGACGAGACGAGCTGAAGACACGTCAACAGAATCCCACCGGGTGCCGTTAGGTAGTCCCGCCCCTAATACGATATATATATATATATGTGCCCATAGATAGGGATAATGCAAACTATGTAAGCCGCTCAGAGACCCATGGGAGGGGTTCGAGCGGGGTAGAAGTTGAAGGTAAATAAATAAATAAAAATGACTTGATGGCACTTTCTACCACCAAGAGGTGCAGGGTGCCATAGTGCAGCCCAGCCTCTGCTCCATGTAATGCAAGAATCTCCTTGTCACAAAATCAGCCCAGGATAACTTGATCCGCTCACTCTCATTAATAAATCATTTCTATCTCACACTTTTTGGCATGCAATAAACTTTGGACTGGAGGGTCTCATGACCGCTGTTACAACCACCCCACCCCCATTAGCTGCTTTTCTTGCACGTCATCAAAGCAGCCCTAGAAATCCCTCACATTGCCTTCTTTCTAGCCGGGTCCAAGTTATGTCATGCACCAAGTAGAATGTGTCATTAGAATTGCAGGACTTGGGGGGGGGGGGTGGTGGTGGTAAAGGGTTCAGGCAGCAACACATGTTTGGTCCAAACGGCTCTCTGTGTGGATGACCCTCACTTGTAAAGAGGAACATATGACATTCGCAAGGCCTCCCCAGAGGCAGCACGGGGTGCTCACTGGAGCTCAGATGTTTTGCTGGACATTCACTTTACTCTGCAGAGAGGGACTCCGTAGCAGGGGTTTCCTTTGACTGGGCTAGGACAGTCTGTATTGTCTACTGCCCCTGGCCTGCTCTTGGCAGGAAATAAATTTTAATTAGGAAGGATAATAATGTCAGAAGAGCAAAGAGGCTGCTGATGGGGAATGTGCTTGGAGCAGGCAAGGCTGGAATTCTACAGGTGTAGCAATGAAGTACCTTGTGTTGATTGAGCCATGCATGTTCTAGAACCATCAGTCTTACAGAAGCTCATCAGCCCGGAACAACCCAAGCGCTGTGTTTGGATGCAGATGTGGCATCTCCATGGCAAGTGTGCACAGACTTAATGTCTTACTGATGCCTGCAGGTTGCCTGTGAGTTGACAGGATAGGTTCACAGTTGGATGCTCATCACTTGGATGATGACTGCAGTATCCATCGATGGGTGCATGTGGGAATGGGCCATCAGGGGTATAACTGTAGGGAAGGAGCTGGAACTCTCCAGTCTTTCCCTTTCCTGACTTGGCAGTGCTTCAGCCTGGCCTTCCAAATAAGCCCACAAGTCACTAGCTCGCACCATGTTTTAGTAAGCCACCCTGTGTTCACCATCCATGAAATAAATGAAAGACTAGGCTATGGCTGTAAAGTTTCCCAGCCAGAAGGCCTCTCTGGCTCCTCACCCAGTGTGTCCAGATCAGTGGCTGTCTTAGATCTTATTTAATTTATTTATAATTCAAAGTTATAGACCACCCTACCCCAATGTACACATGGCTCAGGGTGGTGAACAACATAATGATGAAAACATCCATAAATAATAGAACAATATAAATAATATATAAATAAAAACGTTCTCAGATGACGTTTAACATATCAGATTCTAATTATGTACCTGCCCCACAAGAAGATGGAAGAGAGGCAGGAAGAAAAAGAAGAGGGAGGGGAGGAGGAGGGAGTGCCAGTAAGGGGGTGCCGATTGCTGTCCTCAACCAAAAGCCTGGCGGAACATCTCTGCCTTGCAAGCCCTGCAGAACTGCATTAGGTCCCGCAGGGCTTGAATGTTGTTCAGCAGAATTCTACCAGGTAGGAGCCAGGGCAGAAAAAGCCCTGGCTCTGGTTGAGAACAGCCAGACTTCTTTTGGACTGGCAATCACCAGTAGGTCGTTCTCTGCAGAGTGTAATGCTCTTTGGAGGACATACCAGAGGAGACAGTCCTGAAGATATGTAGGTCCATGACCACTTAAGGCCTCAGAGGTCAATACTGAAATCTTGAACCTGACTTGGTACTCCACTGGAATCCAGTGCAGCTGACGTAGCACAGGCTGAATGTGTGCTGTCCGAGATGTTCCAGCCAGGACCGTGCCAATGCAGTTGGGGCTGCTTCCAGCTGGGAGGTCGTTTGAGTGTCAAATGTGCCAAGTGTGGATGTCCAGGCAGAGACTAAGCCAGTTTATGGCTTACAGGTCCATGTGAGGGGCAGCAACACAAGACTAGCAGCAATAGTATCGAAGTCCCCAGGGTGCATGTGCCCCTGATTATGGCTCAAGCCCCTGCCCCGTACACAGGCCAGGGAGGCTGCTGTCTGAAAACACTCTGTAGGAATCACCCTGTGAGTTTCAGAGAGAAGCCTGCAAGCCAAGCTTCTGTTATAAACAAAAAGCTGGCACTGCCCACAGGGTATTGCAGATGTGGGCTGTGGCCTCTGCGTCTTGAAAGCCCTGCACACATTGCACTGGAAACAGAAGATGGACACTGGTTCAGTTTTAGACTGGAAGTGCCAGAAGAAACTGCCCCTGGTGGGGTTTTGGCGCCATGGTGTAGTCAGTCGAGATTTGGCCTTGGGCTCACAGCCCCATATGCCAGGCAGCCACTGCAAATGGAAGGGGTTTAGGATTGACGAGCTAGTCTAAGGCACAAGAATGCTTTCAAGATGATGCATCAGCTCTGCCCAGACATGTCTCTGGCAGAACAAGAGGCTGAAAAGTGAAGGTTAAATGGAGCAGGAAGCGAGCAGCTATTTGTGGACTGCATGTTGCTCTTCCTGTTGGTATTCTGTTGTCAAATCAGCCGTGGAAGAGATTTGCAAAAGATGTAGCACTGATGGGGGGAGTGCCTGTAGAGGTGTGTGTATGGATTATAATAATACTTTTCTTTTTTTTTTACTTCTTTTCTCATGAGTCAAGTGGGAAAGAACGGTATAGTTTCAGCAATGCAGTCTCCTTCAGAGAAGGAAGTAGGAAAGTACTTAGAAGTAAATCAACATTGCAAATTGATATAACTTCCATACCGTTTTAATTGGCTTCCCCCCCACAGAGTTCTGGGGAGCATAATGAAGGCACTGAGAACTGTCCATTAGATACTCCTGATCTCCCCATCATTGACCTGCAATTTCTTTCTTTTTATGGTGAGTATTTTTGTGTGTGTGTGCGCGTGCTTGAAAGCCTGGAAGTCATGGTGACTTCTAGCGAGGCCTAGAGGGACTAGGACGTTTCAGAGAGGTGGCTTCGATATTACCTGCCTCTGCGTCCCGGCCGTGGTATTCCTTGGAGGTCGCCCTTCCAAGTACTTGCCAGGGCCGGCCTTGCTTAGCTTCCGAGATCTGACAAGCCTGGGCTTGCCTGGGCTATCCAATCGACCTGCAATCTCAAGGGTCCTTTGGAAGAGGGTGTGAGTGTTAAACCTGTCTGCAATGTAGGCATGCCTTCAGCAGTGAAGACAAAGTCAGCCTGTTTACAAAGCTTCAGGCTGCAAAAGAGGGCCTGGGGTGTTCTGGTTCTCTTCAAACAAAAGCTACCCAACCAGGCCTCAGAATCCAGTAAGCTCCCAATGCACGTCATAAGGCTGGGTTGCAGCAAACCAGCAGTCTTTTGGCACTCTAAGGACTCGTGCCTCTATTGTGGCAGGGGTGTTTCAGGCAAGAGCTGGCATAATCCGAGGCACGGTTGTGCCACCAGGGTGCCAGAGATTCCCTCGCTCCTTGTTTCTCTGTGGCAGCAGATGGGGAATGATTTCTCTGCCAAAGGTGTCTCACAGATCCGTACCCCCATATTTGTTCTGCAGGCTGGTGCATGCCCAGCTGGTGTGGTTATTCTGAGAATGCCCCATAGGTTTTCAGAGAAGCTAAAGGCCTGCTATATGTGTGAGCATTTGCATCCTGGTCAGCACCCAGGTCGCAAAGAGTCGGACTCGACTGTGTGACTGAACAACAACAGCATTTAGTACATGAGCATTTGCACACACCACAAGGCCAAAGCCCTGTCTCAGTTTACCTTCTTGAGAAAAGAAAACTCTGGACTGGAGTCCCCTAAGATTGGTGGTCGAAACTGAGTGTGGAAGCCTGGAGAGACAGCAAGCGACTCTTGGTGTGCAAAAGCTTGGGATAGAAGGCGTGGCCTCAGCCTCAGCCTCAGCCTGACAATTGGTCCATCCGGTGGCTAAGATGGCTGTTGCTATGGCACCCTCCACAGTCATAGAGTAGGCAAAAGAGCAGCCGCCTCAGGCAGCTCGCAGTGAGGATGGCCAGCTGGATAGGGGCAGATGCACAGAGTGCTTTGGTTCCGAAATGGATTCGGGGAGAGGCTCAGTTGTGGCACCCCTTCAGTGTTCTGGGAAGAAGGGAAGACAGCAAGGAGATCTCCCCGGAAGTCTGTTTCCCAGCTCCCCTGTCTGAAATGCTTCCTGTGGAGATGCTGGCAACTGAACTCAAGGCCAAGCACACACTGAGCTCCGGCCCCTGCCTCGCCAAGGAGGTGCTTTGGATGAGGAGGGAGGCAGCGGGAGTTGCAGCTTTCCAGAATGGGGTCAGTTAGTGGTTTCCACAGTATTACTTGACTGTGACTCAGCCTGTCTATGAGCCGAGCAGCTGTGGTGAAGGTTCAGAGGGGCAGTTCCTGCCCTTGATCAGGTGGAGTGGGGTGGGAGAATGAGCAGAGAAACAGCCACACACTCCCTCCTTGTAGCCTTTAACGGCTACCCAGGTCAGTTCTGTTGGTGGGAAAGCATCTTGCAGGGCCATTTCGCACATTATACAACACACCCAGGCTGTTCACTGCACTAACCCTCAATGGGGAGCCCCGGCTAATCCTGGGTCCCTAATGGGGTGTTCTTGTACGATATCATGGTCACATTCATACAGGTTTTCACTCAAAACCAAAGGTGCCCAGTTCTCTGCATGGAGCCGCTTGGTGTTTACAGGCTGCAATGTGTTTCTGCCTTATTAAAATGAAATTGGAACAGAGCCTCCGAGTTTTGCATTGGGCCCTTCTGTAACTGTCTGGGCAGTGCAGGATGGTAAGGAAATCAGTGTCACTTCTTTGTTTGTTTGCTTTTTGAAGGTGCCGAAAAGATAGAGACATGAGAATTTAGGGCCCATGTCCATCAGCAGTGTGCTAAAATGCTGCCAGACACCTGTGCAACAGTGTCCAAAAGAGCCTTCTGCGTGCCTGTGGGGATTCTCTCCCCTCACTGTGGGCCCCTTGTTTGGACCCCCCCTCCCACCGCCAGACAGCCACTGCTCCAGAAGAATGAGCCGGCTTCCCTTCTGTCTTCAGGCCCTGCAGCTGCCCCAGCTTCTTAGAGTTTTCCTTAAAGTTGTGAAAAGGCTCTGGCTCTTGCCGCATGCCAGATGGTATGGCCCTGACCTGCCCGTGTATCTTCTCTCTCTCTCCCTGATGAATATTCAGCTGGGGATGGAGGGTGGGAGTTTTCCAGAAGGGTCATGGCAGCCCGCACTGAATGAGCTGAATTTGCTCCAAAAAGAGAGCTTGGGAGAGGAGAGAGAGGAGAAACAGGGCCATATAAAATGGATCTACACCCTTCTAAAGCCATTGATTCACGTGGACTTTTAGAAAGAGATTGGCTCATTCTGATGTGTCAAACGTAAATGGGTTGAAGGCTGGAGTTCCCCTCTAGCAGGTACACAGGGGTCACACCTCAAATGTTTCACCACAAAAAACTAATCATGGGTGGTGGTGGGGGGATGACAAGAACCAGGGCCAAGAGCAGGTTTAAATTCTAAAATGCTCTTGTTGCCCAAACTTAATGTACTCCTGCTCTAGCCTGCAGATCCCACTTTGTCAGCCCCACATACCACTGGTGGCCCCCAATAGTCATCCTACCCTTTCAGGGTTTGCCTCAGCAGGATGTGCAGAATGCCCATGAAATAATAGCCTGTTGCTCAGTAAATGCTATATGTTTAGAGATATTAGATGTCAAAAATAAAATGTAAACTTGTTAAATGATATAAGAATGTGGTTTTTTATGCTGTGTGGGGGGGGAGATAAGCATGGGGTTATTTGGGTCCCAAAAAGTATAGCAAGTTTAGAAATAGATCCTGAAAAATACACTAAGTTTAAAAGTGCATTCCTTGGTGGGGGGGATGGGAACCACAGTCAAATGTTGGTTGTCCAAAATTCTTTCAAATGCCAAAATCCTCCCACCCCACTGGCAGCTTACACCTTCCTGTCCTCTGACAAGGCTGTCAGTGGGGGGGGTGTGGAGGAAATTGCCACCAAATCGCAGCTGAATTATGGCGACCCTTTAGGGTTTTCAAGGCAGAAGACGAACAGAATTTCTTTGCTATTGTCTGCTCCTGCATAGCAACCCTGGACTTCCTTCGTAGTCTCCCACACAAGTACTAAGCAGGGCCAACCAGCTTAGCTTCTGAGGTCTGACAAGATCAGGCTAACCTGGGCCTTCCAGGTTATGGTGTGTAAATTAGGGGGATAAAATTCAGGGGGATGATGAAGACAAGGAGGTCATGTGCTTTTGTGTTTATGCAATGATTTGGGTTGGGCCTGTGTGGAGAGGCCAAAGGGCATCTTGTCTGGGGGGCCCGTGTAGGATCTCAGCAGGCCTGTCCTCTGGTTCTCCTTTTCCTTTTCCGTGGGGCGCCCATCCAATCAGCCTGGCTGCATATGCTGGCATGCTCCCAGGCTCCTTAGCACCAGGGCTGCAACTCCATGGTGGAGCACCTGCTTTGCAGGCAGAAGGTCCCAGTTTCAATAACTGGCATCTCCAGTTAAAAAAGGATCAGGCAACAGGTGATGGGAAAGACTTCAACCTGAGACCCTGGAGAGCCACTGCCAGTCTGAGTAGACAATAGTGGCCTTGATGGACCATAGGGTCTGAGATGGTAGGAGGTAGCTTCATGTGCATGTGTGCAATACTGCATGCAGTTCTGATTGCCATGCCAAAAAAAATAAAACTGTGGAGTTTGAGAAAGCGCAGAAGAGAGCAACCAAGATGACTAAGGGGCTGAAGCACCTTTCCTACAAGGAGAGGCTAAATGTATGTGTAAAGTGCCATCAGGTTGCAGCTGATTTATGGAGAGCCCAGCAAGGGGCTTTCAAGGCAAGTGAGAAGCAGAGGTGGTTTGCCATGGCCTTCCCCTGCAGAGCCTTCCTTAGTGGTCTCCCTTCCAAGTACTGACCCTGCTTAGCTTCCAAGCTTTCTCTCCTGAAAGTCTAAATAGCTTGGGACTTTTAGGTTTAGAAAAAAAAGGAAACTAAGTAGGCAGGGACACATATGATAATGGTGCATAAAATGTTGTATAGGGTGGAAACAGTGGATAGGGAAAGCTTTTTCTGACCCTCCCCTAGTAGAACTCAGGGGCACCCAATGAAGTTGATTCAGGACAGACAATATAGAAACACTTCTTTTTAAAAGTAATATAACTTTTGGAATTTACTGCCAGTGGGTATGGTGGTGGCCACAGAGGCATGAAAAGGGCATGGGTCCTGGCCCCGCTGAGTCTGACTATTCCTCAGATGAGGAAGAGGCATGGAGCAGCCCAGCCTCCTCTGGAGTCAGCCCAGAAGAGGAACCTTTACCAGCACCTGAGGGAGAAGAGGCCCCAGCATCTGCGCAGGAGGGGCAGCAAGACGAAGAGACTGAGGTGCAGTCAGAGGGAGAGTCTGGTCCAGGGCCTGGCCCAGCACCCCCAGTTGGGGACACCTCGAGGCCAGAATCCCCACCTAGCTCACCTGAATGTCCCATTCACAGGGTATGAATGTGCAAGACAGGAGGAGGAGTGCCAGACTTCAGCTGTTGCAAAGGCAATGTGAGGGGCTGTGAGTCTTTGCAGGTTGCCTCCCAGGGAAGGGAGGCTCTGTCATAAGCAACCCCGCTCACCTGCCTCAGTTTGGATGCAACGGTGCCGGCTGCTAGCCTCCGCTCCTTGCTCCTGAAAACTCTTGACTGATTTCCCAGCATCCTGTCCCTCACCTTGCTTTTGGACTGTGTGTTCAGCTTTCAGTGAAGTGTATCCATGGTGACCGGCCAGACCAGCACATCCACAGACACAGCCAACATCTGAATAGCTGTTCTAGGAGGCAGTGTCAGTCTTGGCCTCTGCCGTTTGTTGGCCTTCTTAGGACAACTGTTGCCCACCATACAGAACAGGATCCTGGACTAGGTGAACCCCTAGTCTGCTTGTCAGGGCTCTCCTTCTGCTCTTCATTTAAACAATATGGGGGAAGAAGCATTGATCCTGGTTAGTTCAGGTGTTTGTGTGGCAGTTTTGGAGGCCTGGCAAAACAGCCATGTGTACCTCCATGGATTAAGCCATGTGTACTCAGTGCTTGTTAGTGGTGGTGGAAAATCTCTCTGTTTGGAAACTCTGTGTCTCTCTGATGGCACCTGGTCCCAAAAGGCAACCAGAGTGCTGTGTTACCATCTTCCCCCTGGCAGGCTAATGCCAGCCACTGGCTCTTGCAGGAGCTGGTTTGCCCTGTTAATTCACCTCTCTCTGCCATTTCGTTGGACATTTCACATATTACACTGTGGCAGATTGGGGACAGGGAAGTCACCACTGAAAATGCTCTTAATGGGGAGAGTCACCCTGAATCCTAACATGCAGTTCATGCATTCATTATGGTCACATCACTTGATTCTTGTAGGGGCCTGGCTGGTTGTTGCAGCAGTGACCTGGCTTCATGGGGGAACAACAGGAGACAGCAAAAAAAACGTGTTCCTTATGTTGTCAGCTGGCAAGTGAGGAGTAAGTGGTTGTGGGAATCCAGTCTGCACACATGTTCATGCGTCGAAGTTTTCAGACGTATACGATTCCAGGACGCCCAAAACACAAGGTCCCCGGTGTGTAGTCAATAGTCTTAGACTCATAGGCCTTCCAAGCGGGGTGGGGGGGGGGAGGATTGGTTGACCCCGTCAGCGCGCAGGGGAAGGGGCTTCTGCTCGCCTCCCAAAGCCAGCGGCGCGGGCGGGAGCACCGACGAATTCACCTCCCCAAACTCCCCGCGCCCTTCCCCGGCCGTTCTGGCACCTCCCTCCGTCCCTCCCTCCTGTCCGCCGCCCGCCCTGCAGAAGGATGCTGAAGGAGAAAGGGACGGAGCGGCGCTGTTGTGCCTGGCCGTCGAGGGGCCGCTGAAGGCGTTCGGGTGGGGGGAGCTGAGCCGCCGGGCGGACTCCCCGGAACCTTTGGGGGGGGGGCGGCGGCGGGATGGTGGTTTTCCTCGGGCGGAACCTGCCTTCCCTGCTGGCGCTCTTCAAGAAGAAGGGTGAGTGGGGAGAGCGGGAAGGGCGCCGTTGCCCAGCCCCGGATGAACTTTGCTGTGCGCGCCCACTCGGGGCTGACCGTGTGTGCATGTTGTCGAGTGTGTGAGTGTCTCGGGTTGCATCTAGGCTCCTCCGTGCACATTGATTCGGGAGCTCCCGGGGACTTGACTCTCCAGCCTGCTCGGTCGTGCAAGTTACTAGGGACTCAGTCTTCCCTCTAGCTCCAGCGTTGGATTCTGGACGGGGGGGGGGGCAGGATCCAGCGGTGGGTCTGCCCTGGAGCAATGTGTACACGCGGGGGGGGGGGCTCTCTGGGGCCGGCTCTGGCCCCCTCCCCCAATATCCGGCGCTGGCGCCGCCCTGCCGTAGAGCATCTCCCGCTTTTCCCGGGCTCAGTAGAGACAGGATTCCGCCTATTGTTATCCAGCGCGCTCTGCCCTCCTGGTATTGCTGAAGCCAGCACGAAAACTGCCCGCCTGCCTTTCGTTCTGGGGAGGGGGGGATGCCACCGAGGGGGAGGTGGCTGGCCGGGGCGGGTCTCGGGATCGTGGGTGTTTTTTGGCCCCCTTCTACAGCCTCTCTCAGCCCCCTGGCCCCCTCTCCTCCTCCCCCGTCTCTTCTTACATTCTGTTTTTCTCGCTGGCCGCTGCAGGCAAAGAGAATGAGCCGAATCTGATTTGGCAGGAACGGGAGGTGGGGTGCACCTGCCTCCCCATTTCTCTCTTTCTCGCTTCCAGACCGAAAATGCAAGGACAGCCCATTGCTCTGTGCGACAAGAAGCAGTTTCATCCAATGGTTAGAGCTCTAGCTGTGAAACTATAGACTTGACCTCAGGACCCCCCCCCCCCCAGAGGCGCCACCTTGGGCCCCCCCCCCCCCCAGAGGCGTCACCTTGGTCCCCAGCTCACCAGATTGCCTGAGGCAAGCTGATTTTCTGTCTCTGCAACAAGGTTACGACTATGTTGGTTGTTGGATGGGTTTCTGGGACAATGTAGGCTGGATACAGACTAAATTTTCCATCAGCAGAATGGATCTTTCCTGCCTTTCCCTGCCCTCCCACTGATCTCTAGGAAATACTGCTTCTGATCCTGAGGAATGACATGCGGGAGGGGGTCTGCAGCAGAATTGGTGGGAACAGCCAGTATAGTTTCTAATTGGAGAAAGAGAAGATCCAAGTGACCTTGGGTCTTACAGTGCTGTCCTAAACAGTGTTATGCCCTTCTGTAACCTTAACGGATGTGGAAGGATGTAACCCTGTTTAGGATTGCCCTGCACGTCTCCCTCATCTTTGGGACTCCTGTAGAGACAGTCAGAGGTGGGAAAGGATACTGCAGATTAAGCCAGCAAGTACTTTGTACTGTTTGAGCCGGCGTGGTCAAGAATCCTCAACCTTACAAAACCCCATCGGCCTGGAACAACTCAGACACTTGAGCGTTAGCTGATGTGGCATCTCCATAACGAGTAAGCAGGAGGGAGGCATTTGAGCAAGGTTCGGGTGATGTGGTTCAAGCACAAATGAGCCCTTGCTTTTTGTTCCTGCCTCCTACAACTCCGTGACTAACACATCCAATATCAAATAGGACATCTCGGTTGCCAGGGTCCTTGTCTGTAGAGAGCCAAAGCTGAATGTGAAAGAGAATGACTGTGTGCATGTGCAAAGTTCCTTTTCCTGGCTGGTGACGTTTAGGTCTGGTTTTATGGAATGGGAACTGCAGGAAGCAACATGCCCCAGCACTTCAGTTTGGAGGATTCAAGCACTGCAGTTGTGGGGTTTATCCATTTAGAGAAAAGCTTATCTGAAAGGTGAAAGTTTTATGTGATTTGAAGAGAAACCAGAGTAAGGTTAGGGCAGGTGTCACAATAGGTTCAACAGTCCAAAGCGTGGAAGGTGGCATGGGCTCTGGTTTGCTCTTAAAGGGGGCCCAGTGCTCAGCCACAAAGTCCTAAGGCTGTCATCCAATTAATACTTAACTGTATACAAATCAGTTGACAAAATCTGCATGACTTTCCATATGGATAGACAGTGGTTGCAAAGGGAAAAATAATGTTTCAGATGATATATTTGCAGCCTCAGGCATTTCTGTCATTTCTGGTTGTTATGTGTCCTTCCTCTCCATGGGGTGCTTTTGCCATCTTGCATGTTATTCTTCAGACACACACACACACACACACACACACACACACTTGTGTGGCTTCCAAAGAGTCAGGCTTCCTATGCAGTTGCCTTTGCCTTTAAGAGTGGCATTTATTGGGGGTGGGGGTGGGAACTCATGTTGTTTTGGTTTTGCCTGAGAAGAGAGGATGGGTGGATGAATATATGAGAAAGCAGCAGCTCCCTGAGTATTGATCTGAGCTGAGAACAAAGATCTGCTGGAGGGGGGGAATGGAGTGAATGGCAGACTCCACATAGATGCTGAGTCAGCATGGAGGGGTCTCAGTGACCTTGGACAAATGATTCAAGGAGATCTTCATAGGGGCTGGTCCAGCCAGTCATTTGCAAGCAAGCAAACTCTGGCAATCCAATAGGCAGATATTGCAAAGCCAATTCTGACAGTTTGTTTTGTAGTGGGTGTCTCCAGATCATCTTGGGCCAGCCAGCAGTGAGGCGGTCTCTTTTCTATCATGAGAAGAAGCGGCAGGAATTTTTAGCAATTTGAATTGCTGGCTTTGTGTGTATCTCTGTTGGTGCTGCTGAGCTCTGGAACATCTTGACTGCCGCTTCAGGCAGGGCTTCCTCTGAGCTCCAGACTCCAGGGACATTCAGCAAGGGAAGCCCTCTTGGGTCAGGTGGCATCTGTTGGAAAGTGGGGGCTTGCAGGTCAGGGAAGGGCATCCTCTTGAATGCAGAAGGGTACTGTTCCAGCCCCTGGCACCTGCAGCTGGCAAGACTGGGCAGGAGATCTGAAGAACTGCTCCTAGCCTAGATGGACCATTTGTCTAGCTTTCTGTAAGGTGGTTTCGTGCACTGAAGGGTACATGAGATCTGTTCTCATGAGCATGAGCATGAGAAGCTGACTGTTTGAAAGCAGAGGTCTAAGGGAAGGATGGTTGCTCCTGCCAAGGGGCAGCCCTAGAATCTGGATTCCTTATTTTGTTTTGGAAGAGACTCCATTTCTGGACTCTTCCACCCCCCAAAAAATCTCCTCCGGAGGGAAATGGCAAAAACAATAGGGCTGTTGGCAGAAATGTCCATGCAAGCAATATGGCCAGTAGTTTTTTGAACAACCAGTCAACAGTTCTCAGACTGTCATCTTGAAAAAGCAGGCTATATATAAAGACATATTTATTAAGAGCTGTGCATGTGTGTGTGTTTGGATAGGCTGAGCAATAGCACCAAAATGCAACTTGGGGTGGCAGAGAACTGAGTGGATTACTGCCCCTTGGGCAGGACTTGTAGTAGCTGGACTGTCTTTGTTTCAGAGGCTCAGAGGGGGTAACCACATTCCTTCTTTCGAACCATTTTTATACAGAGGTAAAAGACTAGAGTGACCCGCAGCCTGAACTTTCTGGAGCCAGGGTCTCACTCTGTACCTGCATAGATGCTCCCTTGAAATATTTTCTTTTTGAAATTAAGTGAAATGCTTTTTCAGACAAGGTTTTACTAATTCAAATTGTGTAGCATGAAGAATTTTATATACAGCAGCCTCTGTACACTGTGGAAATATACAACATATTTTCAATAATATATTTTTTAATTTGATTAATTATGTCCACAGTAAATATGCTATGATGTTTTTGTTATTGAAGAACTGAAGAGTTATTGTAGAGTTCAGGGTTATAACATTTAACTCAGTATCCAAATGTGCTGGTAGCCTTCTTCTGACTGTATAAGATTGTTTCAGTTCAAAGTGTACACTTATTTTGTTTACTATCAAATTTATGTTTTCTGTTTGTAACTTATTTTTTTCTACCTCTCAGGTGGCAAAAATTAAGATAAGGAATCTGAGAGTAAAAAAAGTTAGCAACCCTCTCTCTAGTACTGAATATGTGCTATTTTGCCTTTAAGTAAGGAATTTATACTTTTAAATTCCATAAATATACTAAATAGTACAGTTTTGTATCCTAACTTATAAAGGAATCATTTTACATTGTTGAAGCAGTAAAATAAATGCAGGGTTAATTAGAATTAAGTGTTGTACATGTTTCAGTACATATGTCTCCGAGAATTTCTGTTTTTTTTCAAGAAATGTTATGTCCCCCCCATTGTTTCAAAATTTCTGGAAAAGTCACATCTCTAGTGACAGGGGGGCCAGTTCAGTCTAACGATGGCACTGCATGCCTATGTTCTCAGAAATGCCCTTGTTAAAAACAGGGATCTTCCTTTTTCAGTCAGCCTTTCCCAAGAACACACAAACTAGCCTTAATCAAACCCTTGGTTTATCGAAGTCTGTATTTTCTACTCACACTGGCAGTGGCTTTCCAGGGTCTCAGGCAGAAGTCTTTCACATCACCTATTACATGGTCCTTTCAGGTGGAGATGCTGGGGACTGAACCTGGGACAATCTCAGGGGTGGAAAATGGTCAGTAAAATCAGTAAAAGTCAGTTTTTTCATCTTGGTCAGTAATTTGTCAGTTTTTTAAAAAATTGGTCAGTAAAGTCAGTATTGCTTTGAATTTTGTGAATGCAGTTTGTGTTTTTCCATTTTCATTACTGCATTTTTGGGGAAACATGATGACTTCCCAGTGAGAAGACAGATTGTTTTCAGTTTAGTTATGAAGTACTTTAAGTGTGATCTGGTCCATGCGACCCCATGAATAACTTTATATATTTATTTATTCAATTTATACCCGGCCCTCCCCACTGGAGCGGGCTCAGGGCGGCTTACAAAGAGACTAGACATATAGATAACAAATTATATATAACCTTAAAACAAATAATAAAACTCTACATTATCATAAAGTGCTAGTAAGTGATCAGGTACTTATAACAATGCTTACAAAAGGCAGAACCAATACTAGTGTTGTAATCGGATGATCTATATTGGTGGTTGGCTTGTCTTGGTCTCTATATATAGGCAACAGCACAGGCTGTTGATGGTAAGCCAAGGATCAGGGCACTGTCACTTGTCAGTTATTTGATGTTACTTGGCGCGGCTGCTTAGTCAAAGGTCTAGTGGAAGAGCTTCATCTTGCAGGCCCTGTGGAACTGTAAAAGGTCCCGAGGGCCCTGATCTCTTCTGGGAGCTCATTCCACCAGTACGGAGCCACCACTGAGAAGGCCCTGGCCCTGGTTGTGGCCAGCCTGGCATCTTTAGGACCTGGGAGGCCAATCAATTTTGTGTCCCTGAGCACAGTGCTCTCTGGGAAACGTGTGAGGAAAGGCATTCCCTCAGATATGTGGGCCCCTGATCATAAAGGGCTTTAAATGTAAGTACCAGCACCCTGAAGCGAATTCAATATGCTATTGGCAGCCAGTGCAGTGCTTCCAGCACAGGCTGGATGTACTCCCGCATAGGGAGGCCCATCAGAAGCCTGGCTGCAGCATTTTGCACTAGCTGTAGCTTCTGAATTGGGGTCAAGAGCAGCCCCATGTAGAGAGCATTACAGTAGTCCAATCTCAAGGTCACCATCGTATGGATCACTGTCGGCAAATCATTGCATCGAAGAAGGGAACCAACTGCCTAATCAGCCGGAAGTGGTAAAAGGCTGATTTGGCAGTGGCTGCTATCTGGGCCTCCACTGTTAGTGAGGCATCCAGGAGCACTCCCAAACTCCTAACCCCCGGCGCTGGCACCAGTGGTGCCCCATTGAAGGTTGGAAGTAGGATCCCTACCCTTGGGCCACCCCGGCTCAGGCACAGGACCTCCATCTTCGTCGGATTCTATTTCAGTTGGTTCAGTCTGAGCCAACCAGCTACAGCTTGCAGCGCCCAGTTGAGATCTTCCAGTATAGAGTCAGACTGGCCACCCAACAACAGATAGAACTGGGTGTCATCCGCATACTGGTGACATCCCAGCCCATGCCTCCGGGCAATCTGGGGAAGGGGGCACATGTAGATGTTAAATAACATTGGGGGACAGCACTGCCTCTTGGGGCACTCCACAAATCAGTGGGTGCCTTTGGGATAGCTGCTCCCCTAGCGCCACCCTTTGTTCCCGACCCTGAAGGAAGGAAGCCAGCCATTGCAAGGCAGGCCCCTGGACTCCAGTGTTGGCGAGGCAAGGCGGTGGATCAGTCGAACACCGCCAACAGGTCCAACAGCAATGTCACTGCCAATCCACCCTGATCCAGATGCCTCCAGAGGTCATCTGTGAGGGCGACCAGTGCCGTCTCCGTCCTGTGGCCTGGGCGGAAACCGGATTGGAAAGGATCTAGAATGGAAGTGTCATCCAAAAAGCTCTGTAGCTGAATTGCCACAGTCCTCTCAATTATTTTGCCCAAATAGGGCAGATTGGAGACTGGCCGGTAATTAGCCAATTTGGCCAGATCCAGAGATGGCTTTTTCAGGAGGGGATGAACCACAGCTTCCTTGAGTGCCCTAGGGAACAGTCCCTCTGAGAGGGACTTGCTGATAATCTACCTTAGGGTATCTCGAAACCCATCACAGTCAGCTTTAATTAGCCATGGTGGGCACGAGTCAAGGCAGCACGTGATAGGGCGTACAGTTAAGAGCAGTTTTTCAACTTCCTCCTGGCTGAGCAGACTGAAATAATCCATACTCTGACTAGAAGACGTGCATGGAGCCTCGAGTTCATTTACTCTTTCAACTGTGGCGGGGAGGTCACGGCGGAGTGACAGGACTATTTGCAAAGTAGCTCACAAAGGTCTCACAGCCAGTGTCCAATTCCTTAACATTTGGTCTGCCATGTGGCAGAACAGTCATAGACTGAATTATTCTAGATAACTGGGCTGGGCATGAGCTCGCAGATGCAATTGTGGCTGCACAATACTCTCAGTGGCTTTGACTGCCATCTCATTAGGATCTCATAAATGTCCTATAAGCTTCGTCGCAGGCACACCGCTACTGTCTCTCTAGCCATCTTAGCCTTCGCTTCATCAGCCACAACTCCTGGGTAAACCAAGGAACCAGCCTAGAGTGAGGGCACAGAGGGCGTCGGGAAGCGATCTCATTGATGGCTGCCGAGAGTCAGCTGTGCCAATCTTCCATGAGCTTATCTAATGAGCTACCAGGGGGCATTGGATCCCGCAGGGCCATTTGAAGCCACATAGGGTCCATTTGGCTCCATGGGCAAGCTGAAATCTGCTCACCACCCAAACAGGGTTGGAGTGAAACATTCAGTTGGGCCTTCAGGGCATGATGGTCCGACCATGGCACTGCTGAGGCAGTGAACTGGTCCACTGTGACCCCTGCCGCAAAGATCAGATCAAAGATCAGACCGGGGGGGGGCAGCCCGGGGGGGGGGGCAGCTCTGCAGATGCAGCCGGCCAGCTCCAAGGATATGGTGGAGGCATTGGGGTGGCAGGTCCATAGGGACTGACGGCCCCCCTTTTTCAGCCACAATCCCTACGCAAACCCAGGCGGCATAGGGACCTAGCGGCATAGTGCGGCCGAGCCAGCTGGTGGGGCGTGCGGAACAGGCAAGCTCCCTTCCCCCCCCCCATGCCAAAGGTTGGGCAGCCCCTCCCACAATCTGAGGATTTGGAGGGCAGAAAAATGGCCATGACGGAGGTCCCCATGGAACTTCAGCCCCTTACCCCTGAGGAGTTGGGGGTCGGGAAACACCAGTTGGAAGAGGGAAGCTCCGCCAGCATGGGGCCGGGCGAACGCACTGAGCCGGTCGGTCCCTGCGCTCAGAGGGCGGAAAAATGGCCACAATGGAGGTCCCCGGGGAGCTTCAGCCCCTTATCCCCAAGGAGGCGGGGGTTGGGCAACACCGGTCGGGAGAGGGAAGCTCCACCAGCACGGGGCCGGCCGAACGCACTGAGCCGGTCGGTCCCCACTCTCTCCCCCACCATAAGTGGTCCTGCCTGACCGGGACCGATCCAAGTACAGCGGCTCTTGGGGAGCCATGGGTCCACCGGGGGTGTGGGCACTGGCAGGCATCTTGCACCCTATACAGATGCAGCCTTACCAGCCTCATCCACTCCAACCTGTTCAGCAGCCCGGTTCCCAGCCAGTGCAGGGCACAGATAACCCTGCTGGCAAGGGACCCAGCGGCACAGCGCAGGCAGGCCAGCAGGTTGACCCACCACCTCCTATATAGGAGATGGTGGTTGTGCGTGTGCAGCAGGGCACAGATAACCCAGCCAGCAAGGGACCCAGCGGCACAGCGCAGGCAGGCCAGCGGGTTGAGCACGTGGAGCAGGCAAGCTCACGCCCCCCAGGCCACAAAGGTTGGAATGTGCCCTTCCGCCAGCCGAGGCTTCGGAGGGGAGGGAAATAGCTGTAATGGAGGTCCTCATGGAGCCTCAGTCCCTTGTTGTTGTTGTTGTTGTTCAGTCGCACAGTCGAGTCCGACTCTTCGCAACCCCATGGACCAGCTCCTGCCAGGCCCTCCTGTCTTCCGCCATCCTCTGACGTTGGCTCAATTTCATGTTCGTTGCATCAATGACACTGTCTAACCATCTTATCCTTTGCCGTCTTTGACCTTCAGTCCCTTACCCCAGAGGAATTCGGGGGTCAGGCAATAATGGTCGGAAGGGGAAACTACACCAGCGCGGGGCTGGCTGAACGCAAGGAGCCAGTCAGTCCCTGCTCCCCCCCCCCCGCAAGTGGTCCAAGAGGTCGGTGTAAAGGCCCCACAACCACATTTTCACCAACATCCGCAGTTGCTGCAGGGATCACCAGCTGCAACTGCTGCAGAACCCAGTTGGCTTGGCACCGTGTCCATTCAGTCCCTCAGAGTTTCAGCTGGGACCTTCTCGGACCTGAACCTTAATGGGAGCAGCCTGGGGTGGCACCCAACGGCTTCAGGATACTGGAAGCCGGGGGGGGGGGCGCAGCCCCGGCAGAACCCCAAAGCCTGCGCATGCAAGCATGGAGCCGGGGGAAGGTCATCCTCCAAAGGGGTTCCTGCAGGAAGGGAAGCCACACCACTAAGTTTTTGCAGGCCGAGATTACATCTACCATCACTTCCTTGGGTGGAGATACAGAGAAGGAAGAAGGGGCCGCAGCGGATCAGTAGTGTGACCAGAAGGTTGGTAGTTGGGCAGTCATGACCCGAGGGCAGCGTGACAGAGTGAGCTCCCGTCTCTAGTCCCAGTTCCTGCCAACATAGCAGTTCAAAAGTTAGAAATTGCAAGTAGATGCACAGGTACAGCTTCAAGGTAACAGTGTTCCATGCGCCTTGACGTCTCGTCATGCCAGCCACATGACCACGGAGGAGTCTTCGGACAGTGCTGGTTCTTTGACTCAAAAATGGGGATGAGCACCGCCCCCTAGAGTCGGATTCGACTGGCTTTACATCTGAACCTTTCTGAAGGCTGTCGAACAAGGGCGTTCCACGCTGGGTTACCAGTTGGGAACGGGCAGAGAGACCTGTATCTTCAGTCTTGGCAAAGTGGGAAATCAGAGGCTTTAAGAAACCAGTCTCGGTGCAGACTTTTGCACCATTCTCCTGCCCCCCCTTGATAACATCATCAGAGCAGAATGGGCTGTTCCTAAAGGTGGGTGCTCCCCTTCGTCTGTCACAAAGCATGTGTGATTCTCAACAGAGGAGACCAGGGGGGACCTGAAGGCCCTTAAGGTCCCTTGATCGCCACCACTGCGGGGCCCCGCTTTAAAGGGCAGTGCTCCCCAGGGCTGGGGAGAAGGCCTTAAGATGTTGGGGACAGAAAGACTGAGGCAGCAAGGGCCACTGCAGTGGCTCAGTGGTTAAGACACCAATCGGCAGTCCAGTAGGTCAGTAGATGGCAGCTCAAGAAACGTGTGCTCCCATCCCTGGTCCCAGCTACTGCCAACGTAGCAGTGCGAAAGCAAGGGGTTGCAAGTAGATGAATAGGTGCCACTTCAGTGGCAAGGTAACAGCATCCCGTGCGCTTCAGAGTGCAGTCATACCAGCCAGAGGACAATGGAAACGTCTTCGGACAGTGCTACCTCTTCGGCTTGGGATCGAAGAGGAGCTCCACAATCCTAGAGTCGGGTCCATCCGGCTTCCAAGCAAGGAAACCTTTATCACACTGTCAAGGAGTAACTTAACTACAGAGTAGTCCTCAGGCTTCTCTTCGGGACTCAAAATCGACGAGGTGTTAGCTGAGACGAAGGTGAAGAGGGCGATACCATCACCTTCCTGCCGCAGGTGGAGACACCACAGGCATGCGATTCCATTCATGGGTTTCTCACCTCAGGTAGAGGAAGAGAAGGGAGACCCTTCAAGCACGGCGTGAGACCCAGTGCCTAACAAGCCTCATCCTTCAGGATTGCATAGGGCAGCCACGACCGAAAACAAAAGTGGCGGCCAGCTCTGGGCCTTCACAAGGGTCGGGAGCGTACTCCACAAGACACCAGTGGGCCTTTGTCAGCCCCAAGACTAAAGACAAGACAACTTTTCTGCAAAACCAAGTTGGCACTTGAAGGGCATAGGTGCCATAGAGAAGGTCCCCAAGGAACAGCACTTCAGAAGAGGGAGCACAGTTATCTTCATCATTCTAAAGCAGTCAGGGGACTGGAGGGCCCTACTGAACTTGTGAGGTTGCAAAAAAAAAAAGAGAGAAAGAGAAAGAGAGAAAGAAAGACAGGAAAGAAAAGCAAGGGGAACTTCCTGGCCTCCCTGGCCTCAGGAAGGCTTATTTGCATATCTTGCTGAACCCAGACTCCAGCATTTACAGTACAAGGCTTTCCTTGGGCCCCCTCCTCAGCACCCAGAGGCTTTACCAAAATCAGGGATACTCTGGTAGCAGCGTCCCGTGCACGCGCAGGCCCCTCGTCAACAGAGCCTTTCATCCCTACACAGGATCTTGCGCACCTGGGGGGGGGGACGCCTGAACAAAAAGAAGGCCGCCGTCTCTCTGCTAGAGGAAATAAAGCTAACCCCATATGGGAGGGTGTGCGGAGAGTCAGGTCCAAGATAACGGCGGTCCAGATGCACCTGTCAGTCCTGCAGGGTCTCTAAAATCAATCATAGGCACGATCCTGGGGGCAGGACTCATGAGGGAGTTTGAATGGTGGGCAAGACCATCAAACTTGGGCCAAGACCATCAGCTTCATTTCTCAGCAACAAGGTGGCCCACAACATCGACTGCCCTTGCAAAACAGGCTGAGCAGTAAGGACCTGAATCAAGGAGAAGGAGTCTGGAGCCAGGAAGTCTGTACCCAGATCACACAAGTTTTCAGGACACCTGTGTGGGACCTATTAGTGAGCCTAATGAACCATCAGGTCAAGAGGTTCCTATCTGGATGCCAGGACCCAGCAGCGGGGCCAGAAGCCTGCCGGTACGCCTTCCTTCCCACAGCTCCATTAAGAAGGACGTTCAACAAGATCACAAGGGACAGGGCAGAAGTGGCGTTTGCGATCACCCACCAGCCAGAAGGACCATAGGTTCTTGGAGCCGGTACTCCGGGAAGCTACCTCTGAGAACAAATCAGCCACACCTAGGGCCCATCCTACACCTAGAACCAGCAGTTGACTGCACAGAAATTGATCACAGATGATCACAGACTCTAGGTTTTCCAAGAACATAGGGTTATTAGGTCTCAGACAAGGGGGACATCAACAAGAGCGCCCCTTCAGTCACCCATGAAAGACATTTCAAAACGGGCCTCCGCCAATGGAGTACAACCTTTGGCACCTCCTGTCAGACACAGGTTCCCGACATGGAGACAAAGGTCCCTGACACGGAGCCTTCTCCAGGGTGCTGCGCGCATTGACTAAAGCTGATCGTATTACTTTCCTTCTGCTCCAATCTGGAGCACCCTACAGTACAAACCTGGCACAGTGGGGCGTACGGAGGAGATCTCTATATATACCTCCCTTTCACAGGTCAGACCCGCTGTTTGTATCACGAAGAGGGCCCCGTAGACCATAGTGGTGTACTGGATTGGACAGGTATGGCCAAAGCCTATGAAGGGGCAAAGACGGGCACCACCAGGTCAGGTGACTGCGCACTCCACAGGAGCATTCTCCAAGCGAGCAACAGTGGATGGATTCTGCAGAGCAGGTACCTGGGCCTCCTTGTCCACATGGTGAGGCATTACAGGAGGGGTCAGGCGGTGTCGATGTAGCCTTCAGCATACCAGTATTACAACAAGTTTGAGAGAGATGAGTCACCCACCCTAGAAGAGCAGCTTGGGTACTGCTAACCAGTTCCTGGATGACTTCCCCCCCACTGAAGGAGGGGGGGAAGTACATTGGACCTGCCTGAAGGTTCTTTCTCTTCAGTGGGGGAGAAGTCATCCACATCGCACCCTAGGACGGAGAACTACTAACTCAATTCAAGACAAGGGTGGCACGTACAACACAAGGGTGGCACATACAACATGGTGGGATCGCTCCACAATAAATGCAGAAAGAAAGAAGGAGCACAAGAACTAAAACGAAAACAGCACAGGGCTTGGACCAATGTTCCCTCTAAACTGTGGAGTCCTGTGAGCAAAAATTCTACTTTCTGAGCTACTGGTGTTAAAGTTGTGAGCAGGTGATTTGGCTACTGCATGAATTAGCTTGCTCTGGAGCCATCCTTCCTGAGTGAAGGCAAAAATGTGTGAGCCGGAGGCTAAAAAACTGTGAGCTAGCTCACACTAACTCAGCTTAGAGAGAACACAGGGCTTGGACATAACTGGAGAGGTCAGCCCAGGTCCCTCCAATAGGAGCCACGCAATAAAGAAATTTGCATAGCCTATCCGAGTGAGCAGAGGCGTGACCTAACCAGTTCCTGGATGACTTCTCCCCCACTGAAGAGAAAGAACCTTCAGGTAGGTCCAATGTACCGTTCAGTCTCTTCCCTTCTTTGGCCCAATCTGCATCTAGTATTTGCTCTGCTGTTTTACCAAACCCACACTGGAACAGAAAAAGATACCTCTCAAAAGCACATTCAGATACCCCGGGCCAATGCCGTACTGACTGCAGAGTCACCCCTGAATGGCCATAAAACCGAGAGATCAAATGAAGTGAAAGCGGCATGCTGTCTGGACACTGCCATAAAATCCGAGAATCAATCAAAGTGAAAGTGGCATGCAATGTAGAGGGGAATTTCTGTTCCAGCGTGGGTTTGGCAGAACAGTGGAGCAAATGCTAGATGCAGATTGGGCCTCAGTATCCCTTCCCCTTGGGTGGAGAAATATGCCAAGTGCTGCCTCTTTAAGCTGGATAGCCTGGCAGGCTTTGCGTGCCAGCAAGGTGCTCAGATACTTCTGACATCAGTCATGTGATCCTGCCCTGGGGTGCTTCTGTGGATTCAGTTCCCTTGTTTTAAAGGCGCAGGCCGTGGACAGATAGGGTGGGGAAGGGAGGGGGCAACGCTGGTTTGGTGTCAGCTCTCACCTGTGCGGACGGACTGTAAGGGGATCCAGAGGGCTGTCATAGTTCAAGCCCAGCTGAGTCCCAAGAGCTCCTCTGTATGTGTACGTTGGTTTATTTATTTTGGAAAAGGAACATCCTGCTTTTCTGCTGCCAAAGCCAACATATAAACTTCAGGGAAGACATTAAAAGCTTAGCTGCGTAATTCACTTCGGGGAACCATTTGGGAGCCATTTACTGCAGAGTAGAGATGAGAGGGTCTGTGGCCCAGTGGTAGAGTGCCTGCTTGGTATGCAGAAGGTCCCAGGTTCAGTCCCCAGCATCTCCAGTTAAAAAAGGACTGGGCAGTAGGTGATGGGAAAGGTCTCAGCCTTGGAGAGCTGCTGCCAGTCTGAGCAGACAAGTCTGACCTTGATGGAGCAATGGTCTGATTCAGTGTAACAGCAACCAGAGAGGAACACACAGTGTAGGTATACAAGGGAATAGCAATCCGTGTGAAAAAGACGCTAACACTTGTTCAGTAATGACCAAAGTATTAATACAGGTACAACCATAGAATCACAATATTAAAGTAGAAACATTTCCTCCTGAGGTGAAGATGCATGAAGAATAATATAAACTAAGAATCCGGATATTAAGAACTCTGTTTCGAAGAACTTCCTCAGTAACTGATAAACAGTATATCTTCAAATAGGTTATGTGCACTCTTATGAGTTACATCAAACACATCTCATAAATGGGCAGTTATCGGCAACACATCTCAGGAAAAGCTCAAGGCATTTGTATTAATTTGTACTAATACTCTGGTCATTACTGAACTAGTGTTAGCATCTTTTCCACACAGATTGCTATTCCCTAATTCAGTGTAAGGCAGCTGTGTTGTGTGTTTAGGCGCACAGTGAATGTAAGTACTTTAAATCCAGGACCTTTGGGGGCCAGGGGCTGTGTAGACACCAAACACACATGCGAGGCTGTCCTGGGCCAGGGGACATGCAGCTAACATGCATCATTCTCTTAGGGAGGGGGTTCCTAAAGCAACCGAGTGCCGCTGTCATGACTGCACTAAACCCAAGAGAGTCCCAGCAACTCTGTCTGGGAAGTTAATCAGGAGCCTAGAAGATGTTGCATCTGGACTTTGTTCATTGGCCTCGGGCAGTTACTACTTGTCCTGTTCTACAGAGGGACACCCAAGTTCCACAGAGAATGGCTTGCCGCTGGCCCATGGACAGGGTGCCGTACCAGTAGTTCTGTACAGGGGCAGAGGGCAGGGGTGGGTTGAAGACCCTGGGATGAAACTGAAGATGGGGGAGAGGGCATTAATGAATCCTGCCGGAGTCTCAGCAAAGCAGGTACTGGATGGTCCTCTTGTGGCTGCATTGGGGACTGAAGCTGTCGACAGTGTGAGTGAGGTACAAGGCTCAGCCCCACGTTTTCTACTCGCAGGTGCTGCCAAGTCTGATAATGACAAGCGACTGAGTGTCCAGTACAAGGCAGGCGAGGTGAAGCCCGACAATGTCTTCTTCCCCTGCAACCGCCCCCCACACCTGGAGGAGCTGCATTTCCAGGCCCAGGCTGGACTCAAGTCTCTGCAGAACCAAGGTACCGACCACTGAGTTGAGCTGGGCCAGGGTGGGGAGGGGAGGGGAGGGGAGGTTCTAGTTCTGAGCCCCTTATTGAGATCCGCCGTGCTGCTGTCCCTACCTGTGCAACCAGCATTGCAGCTCCCCTGCTGTTTGCTCCCTGGGCCACAGCCCAGTAGACAGTGCCTGGCACCTGTGGAACAGCCTTGTGAACGGGTTGGTCCCGTGGTCGGGAGCCTCTGCCCACCCACGCAGGTGGCCGAACCCCATTGTGGAATTATGGCACGTAGCCATGTTACGGTGGCTGGGACAAGATTCACAAGGACGGTTAGCAGAAGACCTGGTTCACAATGCAATAGGGGAGCTTCAGAGCGGCACGTAACTCTTCCTCAGACTTGTACTTCTAAAAATAATGGGGGGGGGGGAGATGCAGGAAAAGTCTCTTCCTCTCCTTAGTTTGAAGAAAAGTTCTGTGCAGCCTGAAAGCTTGCACATTGATTGGCCCCCTTTGTGGGGTGGCAGCAGAAGTGGGGAGTTGCTTTGCTCCCATGCATGGAATTTTTGGACAGCCCTTTTCCCCCTCCACCCACACCAGAGATAAAATGGCATTGGCCAAGTGTGTGTTTGCAGTGGCGTTGGGGTGGGGAGCTTGTAGGAGCGGAGCAGAGTCCAGTGTGCATGTGGGACTTCCGGCTTGGAAGGACACAGAGCTGGCCCCTCTCAGTCTCCTCAGTCCTTTGCCGGGGGCCTCGGTCACACGCAGGTGCCAGAAGGGTGTTTGGGACCCTGTTCTCCCAGGGCTACAGGAAAGAGAAGCAATGGGGAGTAGCATCCCTCCCCGTGTTGCCCCTCCCTGCTGTCCCCCCTTCCCCCGTCATTTCAGCCTAGGGTGGGTGGAGCCTAGAGAGGGCAGGGTTTGGGGAGGGGAGGGACTTCGGTGGGATACCATGCCATACAGTCCACCCTCCAAAGCTTCCATTTCCTCCAGGGGAACTGATCTCTGTGGTCTGGAGATCAGCTGTAATTCTGGGAGACCTCCAGGCTCCACCCTGTTTTGGTCATTGGGGATCAGGATGGATCCCATCATTCCCTGGGTGGCTGACATCCCTCCTCTTGCCTTTTAGAGAAACACAAGCAGACCAAACGGGCCTGGGATCAGAGCGACGCTAACAGCATCCAGGTAAGCGGCTTTCCTTGGGGCATCCTCACACAGATGTCCCACTGGGGTGATGTGGCCTCTGTTGGGCCCACTGGCGGCAGCTTCACCACAGAGCCTGCCTCCCCTTGACTCAGCCAGCTGGCCAGGCAGGCTGTGGGCAGTGTTCCCTCTAAGCTGAGTTAGTTTGAGCTAGATCACAGGTTTTGAGCCTCCAGCTCACACATTTTTGTCTCCGCTCAGGAAGGAGGGCTCCAGAGCAAACTAATCTATGCAGGAGCCAAATCGCTCACTCACAAATTTCATGTCGATAGCTCACAAAGTAGAATTTTTGCTCACAAGACTCCACAGCTTAGAGGGAACATTGGCTGTGGGCTATTTTTTTGCTACTTTGGTGGAATCTGTGTGCCAGGGTGAGAGTGCTCCCTGCCAGGGGAGTGGTGGTGGCAGAGATATCCAAGTTTGGCACTGTTGAAGGTGACAATCTGGGCGTGATCTTTGGCCATCTTGCAGTTGCCTGAGAATGTCCAGCTACTCAGGGATCCTGAAAGGGAGGTGTGTGTGTGTGTGTGTGTGTGTGTGTGTGTGTGTGTGTGTGTGTCCCCAGCCTGTCTGCCTGCGGAAACAGCTTGGCAAATAGAGATTTATCTGTATCTAAATGTCGCCCTCCTCTTCATGGGCTGGAGTCCCTTGTTATGTGTACCTTGGGCTGGAACCAGCTGTACCTTCTCCCTTTGCTTCATTGCAAACTATCCTTTCCCTTCTCCTGTGCTGGGGTTGTTCTCTCGCTGGCTGGCCCTTTCTGTATCTCAGGTGTGTTTGCTTAAGCAAATGCATTGCATCCATTTAATTTTTACTTGGGGAAATCTTTTGGTCTTCAGGCAGCAGAGCGGGCAGGGCTACAGGGAGAGCATCCAACCCCAGCAGAGATCTCAGAGCCTTCCAGACTTGACCCTTTGGGTATCCTGAGTCTGGGAGTGTTACCTGTTAATTGCAAGTAAAACTGCAATATTTAATTTATCAGTCAACTACAGCTTTAATTGTCAGTTTTAAAAGTATCCCTGGATAACTGGGAAGTCTCTTAAAAATATCTTTGCTTGTGCAAATAAGTCTGGAGTTCCAAAGCCCCCTACATCGGTTGTTGCCTTGGGAAGAGTAACCCTCAGACTCTGCTGATATGATTCTGCATTTAGAGAACCTAAATTCTAAGCCAAGAAAAGCAGAATTCTGCAAGCTCTACTGAAAAGTGGGCAGAGTTACTTTCTGCAACTTGCACTGTTTTGTACAATTCTGTTCTTTGTGATGAAGGCACGGGGGGGGGGGGTTCTACAGGGCACTGAAGCTCTTCCTCTTGTCCCCCCCAAGTATCTTAGCCAGCAACCCTTCTGACATTCTGAAATTTTGCTAGATATGTTTGACATGTATCTTCATGAGGGCTAGAAGCTTTGCTGTTTGTTTTTACAATAATGAAAGTAGAAATTCTTGAGGAGCTGGATTCTGGAAGGAATTGTGGCACAGAATTGCTGGCATTAGCCATTTCATTGCCTTGTCAGCCTTTTCACGTTCTTTGAATATCAATAAGCATGTGGATGAGGTTGCTCCAGTTAGGAAGGAAGGGGTCTCTGGGCATGTGCAAAGTGCTTTCTGATCATTATTACCTACTGTCTTTCTCAGGCTTCTGGGTATGAGAGCATGCCCATTACTGGATCGATCCCCAAGGAATATTTTTACACATTTATGAAACTAATTTTACCTCTAATAGGACCTTCCCCACCCCATTGGTTACACACATGTCTTTCTGATCTCATATTAAACTTTTGGAAAGGAGGCAAAAAGGGGTGCTGTTTTTGTAAGGGTTGAGCAATCAAAGTGCCATTGACAGGCAGCACCATCTAGTGGTCCGACTGGGTATTTCTTTCTGCACCTGTCTCCAGTTTGTTTCCTGGAGAAGGGAGGTCTAGCAGGCAGAGTCCTTAGGGTAAGCAGGGCACGGCTCATTTTTCCACTGGGAGGGTTCCTGCTAGGTTGTGCATTTGACAACTTTCAGTTGCCTTCAGTCTGCTGCGGAAGTTTTCAAATATCAGCAGGGTCTGGAAGGGTTGTTTTTTTTTAGGACCTTGGGTGGAATCACATTCTCCATTTTCTTCCTTCCCTTTGGACACGACACAGTCTTCCTGTTCGTCCACAGAGGGGGATGACCTCTCGATCCGAAGCAAGACTCCATCGTGCACAACAGAGAACTCAGAGGATGCGCTCTCCATCCGTTCGGAGATGATTCAACGGAAAGGTACTGCCATAAACAGGAGGCCTGGAAGACAGGGATTGGAGGTGTGGTACTCTCTACTCACCCACGAGAACTGTGATGGTACGGGGTGGGGATGGGCCTTTTGCTTCCAGCTGGAATACTGAAATGATAGCACATTGCAGAACTTAGGAGCAGTCCCTCGGAGAAAGAGCCAGAATGTAGATTTGAGCTCCAGGGATGTCCCTGCCTTTGGACATGGGCCAAAGTTCTTTTCCCACTCTGGACGTGGCTCTAAACTCCTTCCATGAAGAGAAGGTGTTGTGAGACAGCACATGCACAGGCAGGTTTCTTTGTTCAGTTTCATAGAGCAAAAACCTTGTAGGGTTTAACTTAAGCTGCCCTTTACTCTCACTGGCTGTAACTCAGTTCCCCTCCTGCCTTCCAGGCTCCACTTTTCGGCCGCACGACTCATTCCCCAAATCCTCAATGAAAGGCGAGAAGAGAAGGAGAGAGCGGAGGACAACAGTTCTGGGCCTTCCCCAACATGTGCAGAAAGAGCTGGGTAAGAAATTGGGGGGTGGAGAGCATGGTCTCACACTTCAAAATCAGCCGTTGGGATGGAAATGGAAATTGGATAAGTCTGTATGAACTCTGTTCCCATTTTAATCTTGCTGGTCACTTCAGGAAGTGGCTTTTCCAAGATGGTCAGATTGCTCATGCCAGGGTTTAGAAAATGGATTTGTGGAGGAATATTTGAGGAGGGAAGGAGAGTGGGGAATGAACAGGCACACATATTTGCTTGGAATAATTTGTTTAGTGCTTCTAATTCTTAACGACCTTTACATTCTCATAACCACCTTGTGAGTTTGTAAACTATTGTTCCCATTAACAGAAATGAAAATGAGGCTGAGAACTAGTTACCTGCCCAAGGCTGTAGAGTTTATGGCCAAGCTGGGACTTGAACCCACATCTTTCCAAATCCAGTACTCACTTCATTCACTGGTCCTTACTATGGGTGTGGGGTGGGAAGAAAGAGAAGTTCATTTGCAGGGAGGCTTGAGAGTTCCAAGTCTGAATGCTGCCCCGACTCACTTGCCTTTTAAAATGTGCAGTTTCTCAAGTTGTCCTTGGGACTCTTTGGGCTCGTTTCCTTATCATGTTGCCCTCTCTCTCTCTCCTTCCCAGGTTTGAGTAACGGATACGACTCGAAGAAACGTCCAGGCAGCATTGCTGTCAGGGCCAGCCCCAGTCCCCAGCGTCCAGTGAACAGAACTGAGGTGTCTGGCAACACCATCCACATTCCCACAGTTGATGGAAAGTTAGAGCCCACTGCTGTCCCAGAGGGTGGCGCCCGTGTCTCCCTCCCAGCCTTGGAGCTGGAGGCGGCAGACGGTGCCCTCCAACGCCACATCGAACGTGTCTACTATGATGACTCATTGCTGGGGCGTAAGACAGCGGCCAAGCTGTCCCCCTTGGTCAGGCCCAAGTCGCTGGCCGTTCCCTGGGTGACCACGCAGCCTGGCTCCCCAGAACTACTGCGCCCCGTCATGTCCATCTCCCCTCAAGGCACCTATCTGTCCAAGATTATCCCCAATGCTATCTTGCCACCCATGGTGGACGTCATTGCCCTTTCCCGCAACAAGGTGCGCACGCTTAGCCGCTGCAGCTTGGCGACAGCCAGCCCAGCCTCGGTGCGCTCGCTGGGGCGCTTCCCCTCTGCCCCCCGCAGCCGTGAGCACTCCTCCTCCAGTGACAACTGGAGCCACTCGCAGTCCACCGAGACGATCGTCTCCAACACATCCACCATCTCTTCCCACGGGGGCACCAACAGCCAGAAGACAAGTGAGGTGGGGCCGGACAGGCAGGTCCGAACGGCAGCCAGGCCTGACCTCGACCAGCTCAGCACTTGCAGCTCGGTGAGCAGGGCCCGCTCCAACTACATCAAGGCAGCCCCTGCCTCACCCGGCCTCCTGCGGCCTCCGGGGAGCAGTGGCCGGGCCTCACCCGCCTGCAGCACCGGCAGCGTGGCCGACGGCTCGGACACCATCAGCCTGCGCAGTGACCGCTCCACCTCTCGCAGCGTCTCCCTCAGAAAGATGAAGAAGCCTCCCATGCCACCACGGAGGACCTACTCCCTGTCTCAGAAGGCCCAGCAGCTGGAGGCCAGTGGGGTACCCAAGGGAATGGGCCTGCCGCCCAAGCCGGAACGCAGGCCTCAGCGGGAAAGCAGCGAGGGGTGGGCTGCGGCACGGCTAGGGAGTCCCGGCTTGGCTGGGGAGGATGATGTCTTCTCCCCATCCTCCCAGAGTGAGACCAGCAGCCTCCGTTCTGACAGCCTGGCCTACTCTGCTGACCTCTCCCACGGTGGCCTCCCCCTGCCCACCGGGGGTCAGCAGCAGGAGCTCCCCACCAAGCAAGGCTCCCCGGACCACTTTGGCCGCACCATGTCACCCTCCAGCGGATATTCCAGTCAGAGCGGCACCCCCACCCTCCACACCAGGGGTCTCCTCTCCCATGCCTCATCTCCCAGAAGCAAGAGGCCACAACCAAAGAAACCGGAGAGGGTCTGTTCCCTGCAGTCCCCTGGACTCTCTGTCTCCTCCTCACTTACGTCCTTATCCTCCTCTGCATCGGATCCACCCCCTGCTGAGACGCCCCCCTCGGGCATGGCTCCCGCTCTGACTAAGGTGGACAGGTTTGTTATTCCCCCTCACCCCAAGGTCCCAGCTCCCTTCTCCCCACCGCCCTCCAAGCCTCAACAGGCTGAGCTGAACACTGCCAATAGCCCACCCCACACTTTGCCCTCCGCTGGGAAGGCCATCGTGGAGCCTCCTATTCTTTCCAAACCCACCAATGGATCACCTCCTCCATCTCCTCCTCCTGCTTACCACCCACCACCGCCCCCAGCGAAGAAGGTCGATGTGAGCCCCGAAGTGCCGAGCGCCTCGGAAACTCAGCCTGATGCTCCTCAGGATGTGCTGTGGCCCCCACCGCCCCCACCTGCGCCAGATGAGCACGATCTCTCTATGGCAGACTTCCCTCCCCCGGACGAGGCCTACTTCTCCTCACTGCCTCTGCCAGAAGCACAGCCGGTCCCTGCAGAAGCACCTTCTGCTGAAGCCCCAGAGGCTCCTCCCGCTGTGGAGCCACTAGCCAACCAAAGAGCAGTGTCTGCCGAGAAGGGCAAAGAGCCTATGCCTTCACCCTCCTTTTCCACTATGGTCTGTTCCAAGATCCAGCAGCAGGGAGTCCTAGATGCCGCGTCACTGCCAGCTCCCACACTGGAGCCCCTTCCGCCTCCAAAGCTCCCCACTGTTGGGGAAGCGTCTGGGTCTCAGTTCAGCCACCGAAAGGCTGCTGCCTCAGCATCAGCAGCGCCCCAGCCCTCTGGCCTGCAGACTCAACCAAGCCTTAAGAAGACGGCGGGCGGCTCCCGCCTGGATCTCAAGAAGGAGCCCGCTTCTCGCAATAAGAGCAACCCCATGCCAAAGGAGGATGCCAGCCTGCCTATCGTCACCCCTTCTCTACTGCAGATGGTGCGCCTGCGCTCGATCAACATGGATGCCCACAGTCCCATGGCAAGCTCGACTGCAGCAAAGCTGCCTGTCGAACAGAATGGGACCAGCTTGGGTGCCAGCAGCAGGCCGGTGCAGGCTGCCCCCCAGAAGCCTATCCGCAAGTCGCTGTCCTTGAAGGGTCCCTCATCAGCTTCCAAAGAAGCATCACCTTCAAGCCCACTGCACAACGCCGTGCGCTTGAAGGCCTCCACCTTGTCTTCGAGGGATGCTCCCAGCCTCGGAACGGCAGAGAGGAAAGCCAGAAACCGGTTGACCCTGCCAACGCCCTCCACAGCAGCAACGGCTGCCCCTGGCGACACAAAAGATGGCCAGCTCTCGCCCCTACACAAATCCCCAGCCTCAACAGCCAGTTTCATCTTTGCAAAGAGCTCCAAAAAGTTGGTGATCGAGACCTCATCGTCTCCAGAGGCCCAAGCCAACCTAAAGAAGAATCTGGTTGCTGAACTGATGAATGTCTCTGGCCAGCGGCCCGCAGGAACCCTGGGGCTCAGCCAACAAGGCTCAGGAAAGCCCGAGGCCCAGAAGAAGCCCCAGAAGATCCCCCCTCCCATAGCCAAGAAGCCTTCACTAGCACCAGGGCACCTGCCATCACCCCAGAGCCCAAAGCCACCGGGAGTGGAGGAGCTGAGCTCCTCCCTGTTGGCAGCTGGGGACAGGACTAAGAGGGCAGGGACTGAGAATCAGGCCTCTCCTGTGGAGGCTGGCAGGAAAAGCCCTCCCGCAGGGCCGGAGATGCTGCTGCAGAGCCCTCCAGCACAAGGTAAGGGGAGTGGGCAGGGTGGGGAGAGGGGGGTCCCAATTCAGCTAGGGTAGCACACACAGGTTCTGGCAGCTCTGTCTGAAGGGAAATCCTGTAGTCTTCAAGTGGGAGAAGAGTCATGTTCCCTCCCTGCTAATGCAGTGGTGGAAAGCGCCATCAAGCTGCAGCCAACTTACAGTAGCTCTGTAGGGTTTCCAAGGCAAAAGGCGGCCAGAGGTGGTTTGCCGTTGCCTCCTCTGTGTAGCAATCCTGGACTTCCTTGGTAGTCACCCTTCCAAGCACTAACCACGGCTGACTCTGCTTAGCTTCTGAGATCTGATTGAGATTGGGCTAGCCTGGGCCGTCCGGGGGTCAGGGCTCCTATTGAAGTCCCCCCTGTTGAGTCCATGTTTCTCACAAGCTTGCTTTCTTTCTGCCCAGATGTTCCTACATTTTTTTTAAAAATGTTTCATTCTGTCATGAGCCAGTCTGCTTATTTATCTGCTTCATTGATACCCCCACTTTTCTCCCAAATGGGTACCCCCTAAGTGGGCTTGCAATATTCTCCTCCACTTTATCCTCACAGAGTAATTTAGGCTGAGGCTGGGTAACTGGCCCAAAGTCACCCAGCAAACTGTGGCTTTCACCTTCAGGAAAACAGAACTTGCATAAAGGAGTGAGAATTCTTCCCAAATGATTTTTGGGGTCTGGTCCATGATTTGCTTTGCAGCAGGATGGTTGACTCTCGGGCTTGAGGGGAAATTTCCCCCAACCTGTCCTCACTGACAACAGTAGCCCTTTTCATATGCTCAGTGTGCTTCATGTCCAATCCTGGCAAGCAGCCTTGAAAGGTTACGTTTTTAAAAAAAATCACCACCCCTGTATTTCAGATGTCAGGGGAACTGAGGGCAGAGAGAGGGAGCTGTTCTTTGCCTCATCTTTTCTTGTCTAATTTCTACTGCTTTCTCATTGGGTGGAAGTCTGCGTTCCCAAACTGAACTCCCCCCATGGCTGGTTAGTACCGCTATTTTTCAGCATCGCTTTATCCTATCCTTGATGATAGTTCTGTTTGCTGTTGTCCTCAAGTTCTGGAAAACCATCATACATTGTTTCTCTCCTACTGTCCAGGTTCTTTTCATTGTCATGTGGTCACCGTACCTAGAGTTCCCTCTTTTTCTTGCACGTAACCCTTCCAACATTTCAGTTCCTTCCCTTCTTACTTTCTGTATTGATTATTGGCATGGCCTTCCTATTACTGTGCCCTTCTAGCCTGTCTGAAATCCCTGCTGCTTGTTTGCTGTTTTCTGCTTGTCGAATGACTCCTCTGTGTCAGTTTCCCCTCACTGGCTTCCCTCTCGGTGCATCTTCACTTAAGCCGGCTGTTCTTCCATTCAGACATCTTTACGGCCTTGCTTCTTTCTCTCTTTGCCTTCTGTCCTTTCTCAATATGCTCCTCCTCAAGGTCTTTGTTCCACAGCCACCAATCTTCTGGTAAAACCAGAGGTTTCTCCCCACTATCTCTGCCTGCGCCCACGTTTTTCCTTGTTGCTCCCTATCCTCAGAGTGGCCCTTTCAACTGAGTCTTCAGTCTCCCATTCAGATGCCTCTAAAACAGTCCATCTGAACAAGAGGGTCCAAATTCTTGGTTGCTTTTATCTGGAATGGGTGTGATTTGTTTAAAAAGGTCATAGCCAGCCGCATTGGTCCATGCAAAATCCAAAACAAAAACAATAATTCATGTCATAACTTTTTATTGCATACATAATATAAGTGCTGTCAAGTCACAACTGACTTATGGTGACCCTAGCAAGGGGCTTCCAAAGCAAGGGAGCAGAGGTGGTTTTGATACCTTGAAAAGAAGGGTGTTTGTGTTATGGGGCTGCAGAACACAAAATTACAAAACCCTGGCAATGTGACTTCACACACCAGTCTGGTAAACTGCCACTGGTCCTTTTTGCTATCCCAGTAGTCAGAAGCCTTTAATCCTCCAGGAACTTAACAAGAAAGTCAGCCCTGCAAGGCTGGACGCTTGCAGAAATGAGTTTCCACTAAACAAATAACCTGGTAGTGAGCACTTAGCCTAGGAACTGGGATTAGGATTGAAGCCACCTGAACACAAAAGACCACAAATATAATTTAAAATAGATTTATTAAAAGTGTACAAGAATATTTCAAAAAGAACAAGCAGTGAGGAATCAAAACAATAGAACTAATTATAAGAGACAAAGTAAAGCATTGGTTCAGAACAAGAATATGGATTGCAAGATATAGGGCCGGCCCGAGGTTTTGCTGTGCCCTAGGTGGGGGCTACCTTCTGGCACCCCCACACGTTGCCAACCTCTAGGCGGGGCCTGGAGAGAACTTAGTCCAACTTCTCTCCCTCTTTGGAGGCTCCAAAGTTGCCTCAGCTCTGCCCGGGGCCGGAGGAAGCTTGGCCCGCCGTTGTCTGCCGGGACAGTTGCAGGTGAGCTGGGCAGAGGAGCGCACCGAGAGTGGTGCGGGGACGAGGCCAGGCCGCTTCCAGGTGCCTTGAGGCCGCAAGCACCCTTCCTCTGGCTGGCCGGGGCTCCCGTGCCTGGCGGCGATGGTGGCAAAGAAGGGCCCCTGGTCAAGAGGGAACCTGCGGGCGGGGTGGGGATGGCAGTACTGGTGCCCGGGCTCCCCCCCCCAACTTACCCGGCAAACTTGGATGGTTGGGCTGGGAGAAGAGCGAAGACCTCGGGGGTGCCAACGCCGTTGCCGGCCCGGGGGGGGGGGGGAGGAAAGAGAAGGGGCAGGCGGGGAGTGTGTGTGTGTGTGTTGGGGGCAGGAGGGAGAGAGAGAGGCCGCAACTTTAATGCCAACTAGCTCACAAAGTAGAATTTTTGCTCACAAGACTCTACAGGCAGCTTTAAGGGAACATTGCTGGCAACCCCTTTCAACTAGATCCGACTTCTACCCAGAGCCGCTTTGATTCGATGCTGCACTTGGGGGGGGGGGTGTTATGTTTTTTTAAAAAACAAACGAACTCTGAGGACACGGCTGTCACTTTTTCTCCGCATCGGCTCTGCGGGTGGGGGAGGGGCGCTCTTCTCTCCCCCTCCGAGGCTCCCCCCCAGCCCCTCAAAGGGGTAGGCGGAGGAGGGAAAACCCCCCAGCTGCTCTCTGTCCCCTCAGCTCCTGTGTGCCACCCCCTCCCTCTCCTGCGCCTGCCCTACGGGGAACACACACACACACACCCCGGCGGCAAATAGATGTCGAAGGGAGCCACTGCTGCCTGCTGCCATTGCCTGCCGGGAGGGTCGTTGTCAAGAGGCTTGCCTAGTGCTCGGGCGGCCGAGGCGGTGGGGCTGGCTGTGGGGCCTGGCCCAGGGAAGATAATCCAGACGGTGGGGAGGGGAGGTGGCGGCTCTAGGCGCACATCCTGAGCCGACGGCAAACTTCCTCGAGTGCGTTGCCACCGCTGGAGAGAGAGACGAGAGGCAAGGGTGCCCCCCACGCTCGCCCAGACACCAGCCCGGCAGCCAACATCCAACCGAGGGGCGGCGGTGCCTCTCCAGTGTGCGGCATGAGCTTTTGGCGGGGGCGGGCTTTGGGGGGGAGGGGGGCTCAGTCTGGTGCCCCCATGATGGCCACGCTCTAGCCGAGAGTCTAGCTCGCCTAGTGAGTGAGCCGGCCCTGGCAAGATGTTACCATTTCAGAGTTCCTCAGCAAGCAATGTCCAGCTCTCTCCAAAGTCAGCATGTCTAACCCGGAGGTGTCGAACTCATTTGTTACAAGGGCCAGATCTGACATAAATGCCACTTTGTTGGCCCAGGCCATGTGTACCATAAAATGTAACACGAAGTACTAGAGATATAAACTTTAGAAAGATGATTTCAGATGCTGAATGGCAATAGCAAGTGTATTGGATTAGGTGTGATATGCAGAGGGGTAGTAGACATAGAGATATCAGCATTGGTAATGAGACAGGAAACCTAGGTCTTAATTTGATACAGTAGGATTCAGTCCAGGAAGATGCAAAGAATAAATGGAAATAAGTCTGAAGAAATGAGCAGTGACTCACAAGAGCACATGCCCTACCACACATTTTGTTAGTCTTTAAGTTGCTACTAGACTTTTATTCTTTCTACTGCTATTAGAAATCACAACATTCAGAAACTAGTGGGGAAACATTTTAACCTTCCAGGACATTCAGTTGCTGACCTTAGCAGTTCTCCTACAAAGGAATTTCAAAGGGAGATTCGAAAGAGAGACTACTGAATTGTAACTGATAACGAAGCTCAAGACAATGCATTCTCCTAGACTGAACTGAGACCTATGTTTCTTCTCTCATTACCAATCCCTGCTATTGTCATTTGGCGTCTGAAATCACTTCACTCTCCAAGATATAAGTACAGATGGATTCACGTTCTAGTTGAGGAATTTCAGACAGATGATATAATCCGGAAGAGGAACAGTTCCCAAACAGTTTCTGGTCTGTCATTTCAGACAGAACCGTTTTAAAACCGGTTCCCTACCGGAATATATTTGTAATTTCAGACACAAACGCTTCTGTCCTGTTTAGGAAACGGGGCTGAAGCGTTTTACCTGTCAACCGCTTCCAAGTAGTCTTCAGTTTCCTCTCCTTTCCCGCCGTTTTTCGCCCGCGCAGGCGATCTTTGGCTTTTTTTTTGAAAGTTTGCTTTATAGCGCTATAGCGCTATAACGGAACAGCAGTATATCAACGCCATTGGAATGCCTGGAGTGTTTTGTTATAGTGCTATAGCGCTATAAAGCGAACGTTCAAAAAAAAAAAAGCCGGAGATCGCCCATGCGGGCGAAAAACGGGGAAAAAGCAGTGCAGTCTGAAATGGCAAACCGCTTCAGATCCAGCTCTTTACCGGATGGGGAAAGCCATGTGTGAAATGGCAGCCGTATACCGGTTTACTCCATGACGGATCAAAAACGTCTTCAAAACAGGTTAAAAAGGGTAATGTGAAATTCCTCGTTGTATCTGAAGAAGTGAGCAGTGACTCACGAAAGGTCCTACCCTGCTGCTAATTTTGTTAGTCATTAAAGTGCTACTGGACTCTTGCTCCCTTCCACTAATAAAGATCGCAATCTGTGCTGTTAGGTTTCTTCCCCCCCGCCCATCTGTTAGAACTAAGGAAAGGGGGATCTCTCCAAGTGCCATGGGTCTCCATCTCTCCGCCCCCCCCCCCC
>NW_015164182.1:0-32844 GCF_001447785.1 Gekko japonicus | reverse complement strand
CTCTCTCTCTCTCTCTCTCTCTCTCTCTCTCTCTCTCTCTCTCCTCTCTCTCTCTCCTCTCTCTCTCTCCTCTCTCTCTGTGGCTCTTTCCTTCCCCTTCCCTCCCCAGAGGAGGAGGGGGAGGAGCCCTCAACCATTTAAGGGAAGGGAGGCTTGGATTTCTTTCCTCTGCGAAGCAGAAAATAGGAGAGACTGGGCAAAAGGAGCTGCGATGCAGGAAGCAGATGGATAGGAGCCATGGAGGGGCAGGATGTTTAACACCCCTGGTCTAATACGTCTGAAGCAGGTTTCAAAGAACACACCCAAAGTCAAGGAGCAAGAGGCTGCTTATACCTTGCCAGCTGCTAATTGAAAAGACTAACACTTAAAACCAAATGATCCAACATGGTTTTGCCCTTAAACCAATCAGGACCTTGGCTAATGATGTCAGTGATGGTATGAGCTATTACTAAGCATGTGACTTGAGCTGCAATCTAGTTCACCATTTCCCACAGGTGCAAATCATGATATATAATTGAATGGAATGTGGCTAATTGGTTACCATGGTGTCATGGCTTCCGCCTTGGAAGGGAGTTAGAGATTGAAGCTTCCTTCTCTGTATCTGGGTGTTCTCTAGTCGTGAGGTCAGCTTTGCTGAATCTTCCCAGCAACAAAGTTCTTTCCCACTTTTCAACTCAGTTAGCAGCCTAGAGCCAGAACCAGGCCTGAACCAGTATTTGAGAAAACAAGGAACTGAACAAGGGTCTCAGATCCTCAACACTTTTCTCTGCAGAGTCTTCCTTTGTGGACTCCCATCCCAGTATCAACCGTGCTTAGCTTCTGAGATGTGATGACATTTCCTTCTCTCCTAGCTTTCTATCACAGAACATTGTGCAACCTTTCAAGCTCACCAGAACTCTTCATCAAGCTGAATGTTACACATTTTTTTAATTGAGCAAAGAAAAAAAAAGCAGATTTTTCAGGTCACTGTTCTTAAAATCTATTCATGCCGGTATTTGGTGTAGGTGCTGTGCTGGCCCCTTGCTTGGAATTGCTGCTGTTGTTAGGGTTGCAGCTCTTCCATCCTGAGAAGCAGTAAACAAAAAAGAGTGGTCTCCATGTTTACTGAGGTACGACAGAGACTTCACCACTGCTGACTTGCACTCCAGCAGTTTCCAAAGTGTTCTCCCATCATTTCAAAAGACCTAGTCCATGGCTATTTTTTCTGACTTTTCTGCCTGAAACCCAAAGGGGTTTCTGACTTTGAATTACAGCACCACTCACCCCTGGGTGGACTGGCAAAGTATGCTGCAAATAATGCAGTCCTGCAAACGCTTTCCTGGGTGTAAGTCCTGTTGAACAGACCCAAGTAGGATTCTGAGTATATCTGGTTACAATTACTCTTTGATTCACCTTGCTTGCACTTAACCTTTGCATGTGCCTTTCCCCCCATTTTATTTACATTCCACACTGAGTTTTAAAAAAGGTTAATTCTTTGTTGAATTGAAATGCAAATTGAAAGCCTATTTTTTTAAAAAATTAAATCAATTGATGTGCTTGGGGCTAGTCTTGGCCCTGAAGCACTGAAAGCTGTGCGCGACATCATGATTTTCCAAGCCTTTCTTAGGTTTAGTACAGGTGAAGCAAATTGCCTTTCCCATTCTCTCTCCCACCCTCCCCAGCCAGAAGAAGTGCCAGGGGTTTTCCTAAGTCATGCTGAGCCTCAGAGAATTTTGGAAAGCAGGGAGACCTTGTTGCTTTGCAATAGGCTCAGTGTGCCATCCGGGAGATTCCCCATAGAACAACCAAGAGTGTGGTCTTCCCAAAATAAAAATGCGCTCAGGAGTGCAGTGGAAATGAGATAATAATTTTTAAAAATTACCTCACCATTTCCTCTATTACACTTAAACAGACTGAATTAGGAATTGTTATTATTTCTATTTTTCATTTCTTTATGGTTATGGCAGAATTCTTTGCTGTGCTGTTTATTATTTGTATTTTTCATCACTTCATGGTTATGACAGAATTTTTTTTTTCCTGAGGCAGAAGTGCTTTCTTAAGAGATCAAGAGCCAGTGTTCCTTTCTCCCTTTTAACTCTTCAAGAGCTGGAAATGTGAGAGAGGGTTGACTTTTGTGGTGGGGCTGGGGGCGTTGCAGGGGGACAACAGTGTGTCATATTGATTCTCGTGTGGGGCTACTACAGCTATCCATTTGTTGTGAGGAACCATTCCAGTGTTGGATCTTGTGTATCCAGCTATCCTCCCACATTCTAGCTCTCTTTTTTGGCAGAAAAGAGGGGCTGGGAGAAGGTGTGTGTCAAAGTAGAAACCTCCTGCCTTTCACCTTTCCTTTTCTTCTTTTAAGCACAAGGATATGAAGTGTCAGTCCATAGCCCATCTGTAGCCAAATCTTGTTGGCTACATGGTGTCACTGGGAGGCCAAAACAGAATGACGGCAGTCATTGTTGGCAGTTTTTTTGTTAAATAAGAGGAGTCAAATGGCACTGCCAGCAGCAGAAAGCAGGATTAGCTCATCAGGCGAACATTTCACCTCTTTTCACACACATTCCCTCAATAGGATACTATTGGAAAATTCAGAAGGTGAATTATTACAATAGCACAGCGGTCTCAATCCTGTGGTAAATTTCTGCTGACAGAAGGGATTTCCATCTGCGGAGCAGTATTTTCTCACCTCTCCTTCTACAGGGCAAATTGTCCCCTTGAAAGGCTGTTTTTATAGCACAGGGGGAACCCTCTGCAAAGATTTCCTCCCTGTTTTGTTAGTGGAAATTTCCCATATGATCGAGCCATCAGAATGCTGAAAGTGGAGGCTTCTGTCTGCAGGATGTGAACAGGGTGGCCACAGTTCAGCCAAGCCCTAAAGGGCCATTTTCAGTTAGAAGGGAAGGGGGCTCGCTATGCTTAGGAGTCAGACTCTGTGTGTGCTGTGGCTTTGGTGGATACTTCCAGCATCTCCCTTATAAATAAAAGCCGAATGGTGGTGGCACTTCTCTAGAACATTCCACATGCTCCAAAATCAGTTCGCTATCTGATCTGTCATTCAGAGGGTCTCCCTATCCACTGGCTGCTTTGCCTGAGTCCTGCCTCCAACATTCTAAACATTTTGCTGTTCCTCACCCTCCCATAGCCAGTCAGAACACAGAGGTTATTTGCATATGCAGCCTCATTGGCCTCTGCCTCGGAACACAGAGGTTGTTTGAATATGCGACTTGATTAGCTTTTGCCTCTAACATTCTAAACCGTTTTGCTGTTCTGAGGTAAAATGTGTCCAATCTCCAGGTGAGGGCTGGAGATCACTCAGAATTACAACTGCTTTCCAGATGGCAGAGATCAGTTACCCTGGAGAAAATGGTGGGCTCTGTATCCTTATAAGCTGCTGAGGTGGCCCCCGTATGACAGCCAATGTAATGTAGCAGTCAGGGCTTCAGAGCACGGGAGAGGCTGCAGGTGTGTGGGGGGTGGAAAGCTGAAGAGTGAGGGGGAAATAAAGGTAGGTTGATTATTGGCTGGGAAGGAGATACGGTTGCCAACTTCAGGTGGGAAATTCCTGGAGATGTGAGGGATGGAGCCTGGAGAGGGTGAGGTTTCAGGAGGCGTGGGACCTCGGACAGGTACAAAGCCATAGACTCCACCCTCCAAACCAACTGGTCCCTTCTGGGGAACCATCGTTGCCAATCTCCAGGTGAGGGCTGGAGATCACTCAAAATTACAACTGTTCTTTAGGTAGCAGAGATCAGTTCCTCTGGAGAAAATGGTGGACTCAGTGTCATTATACCCTGCTGAGGTCGCCACAGCAAATTGACACTGAGTGTCCAAGGCCGGGGCACGCGCCCAGAGCCTCTTTCTAGAGGCCATTGTATTTATTTCCACAATGGGCCTTTTTCCTAGTTTGAATATATTTTGAATTCCAGCTTGACTGGTGATATAACTTCTTTTATTTTGAGCATGCAGAACAGTCAGATTGAGAGGTAGAAGCTGTTCAATAGAGCAGAATTCAAATTCAGGTCTCATGCTCCCAATTCCTATCCTCCAGGGACCCACACTGACTTGAATCTTCTTCTTGCAGGCATATGGGAGGAGATAGCATAAGGGAAGAGCCTGCATTGCCACCACCCCAAGATACAGGAATTAAAAACAAAACACAGACCGAATCTCAGGGACCTAAGCAGGCCGGAGGAGGATCCCAGACGTGGCAGGGAGGAAGAAGAACCGCCTTAGCCTCTGAAGGCCTTGATATTTATGCAAAAATTGTGTTGGTTTCACTTTCTTCAATCATACAGCTTTATTTTACCACTTTCATACCACTTTCCAACTGCTCCCCCCACCCCCAAAGTCTGGAGAGCTAGAGCCTTGAACAGACTTCCTTGGCTCGGTTTGCTGGTGTGCCCATCCTTTGATCTTCCCCTTGGAGGGTTTTTGTGTGTGTGTGCGTGCATGAGAAAAGAACCCTTCTCCCTCTACCATCTGCAGGAGGAGAGACTAGCGAAGTTGAAGCCACGTGGTGTGTTTCCCAGAGGAATGCTCCATTTCTCTTGGGGGGGGGGGGGTTGTATTGTCAACTGGCAAGGAGTGGGGGGAAACAGTCTATTAGGCACCTAGAATTGTATGAAACAAAAGCACTTTTCAAAGCAAGACTGTAACCACAGCAAGGACAGCTGTAACAGAACTCCTGCTTCAGTTTGCAGGATGTTGCTTAGGCCCCGATCCTTAGTGCTTACATCATACGGACTTGCAAATGTGCTTCTGGTGGCCCTGCTGGTTAGCCTTGGCATTTGAGTGGAAAACAGTGCTGTGAAGTGTAAAGCACACCTGTGATTCGTTTTTGCAAATCTGTCCTAAGTAGCTGATTTTCGGGGATGTTACCCAGCTCCAAGTCTAGGCCTGTTCACAAGTCACAGTGAACACATGTACAATCCATGTGTGGTGTACACTTGATTTTTCTTGACACACACATTGAATAATTCTCATGTTACATTCAGTGCATGTACAGCTGAACATGTGATTGAAGCTGCACATTTATCTAGGCACCGGTTTCATTTGTAAAGTGAATGCACATTGACTGTTCCTTGCAGATATGCACAAGTACAGGCAGGATGTATGTGTGTTGTGTAACTTATGAACATGGCTTCTGTTATAGCACAAATTGAGATAGAGCCGGGGTGGGGAGAGGAGAACAGTTGATTATATAGAAATGCACAGAATTTTTCCAATCCTTCCTCTGCTGGCTTTCATGCATCCAGTTCTATTGCATCCTCTGAGACTGAAATGTCTGGTGGAGGGAAGGGATTGCTCCTTTGGGGATCAGATTTGAACTCTTTCATGAAGACAGGAGATCACAATGAGATGCCTTTTGAAAGTCTCAAAACAGGGCTGATTCCCAAGCACAGTTTGAAGCCCACTGCTCTGAAGGGTGCTGATAGTTTGCGATACCCCAGGTGTTGCAACTGCTGCCCATTCATTTTTGATACCCTTGGGTGGCACTCAGCCTGGTGAAGAGATTGCTCTCAGGCCCCTTACTCTTCCCCATCAACCATCCAAACTGCCCTGCTCTTAAGGGTGAATTTAGGATTGCAGCCCTACCAAAAAAAATCCTCAGCATTCCGACTCCCCCTTGATGCTGCTGTCTTACCAAGCGTGCCTGAGAATACAAGCCCTGCCAGGGGGCCCTTTCCTAGGAAGAGATATTCTTGGCTGCCTGCTGGCAGACAGACACCCACCTGGTAGAAGCCGAAGCAGCTGTGGGAATGTCACACGTGGTGGAGGGGCTTTCCCTTCACTCAGGCCGTTCTTCTAGACCAGACTCCATGCTTTGAAGGCAGGAGAGGTGCAACAGAAGAGAACCTCCAGCATGCTTAGCCTCGTTGCTGGATAAAAAGCATTTTAGAAGTGAGACCAAACACCTCTGATATTTCCTCCCCAATCCCTTTGCGCCTTTTTTCTGTTCTCTAATAACATTAGATGACAGGTTTCTATACTTTTGAAAAATCCTGGGGTCATTTGCTTTGATTTCCATGATTGTAAAAGAGGAAATAAATAAAACTACCTTTGAGAAAGGGAGGACTAAGAGGATTGCAAACTCCATTTTAAAAGACGTTATCTTTGTAAAGATGAATGATTAAAGCCTGCTTGCTGTCTCTTTTACTGTTGGCTACAGCATCCTATTTCCTGGGGAGTGGGTTGGAGGGTGGGTAGGGATGAGTGGAAGTTCTGTGAGAAAAGACAAGCCTTCAAAAGGGAAAGGAGAGCTGGAACTCGCCTGCCCCAGGAAGGAGCCACTTCCGCATGCCCTGACCATCAAACAAGGTTGAGTTGCAATTTAGAAGGCTTTCAGGCTCTGCCTCACCCCTAGCTATAAGGGAGATGGGCTTCAACAGTTGAATTCCCACCCTGTGCAGGAGAGACATAAACCATGCCTTCAAAAGCAGCTCAACACATGCATCCCCAACTACTGACATATTTTATCAGTAATCCATGAATTAATTTCATCGGAATAGAGGGTTTTAAAAAAAATAATAAAATCTCTCCCCCAATGATGAAAGTTATCTTTTAAAAAATAAAATAAAAATGAATATGCCTTGTAAGACAGTGTCACCAAAAATTCTTTTTTTAACTTCAGTGGTTTAATGTTTGTCTCATTTACTACAGGGGTCACGTTTCTAGAAATAATTACAAGGAGTTCTCACTTTGCAAAGATGTTTTCCTGTGTAAGAACAAGCCGTGCTCAAGCCTTTTTATTTTGTCTATTATGGGAATAGCTGAATTTAGCTGTCAAGAATTCTTCAACTCTTAGGAGGATCTTTAAATGGGATTTGGGTAGGGGTGGAGGAGAGGCTACTCTGTTTTTATGACTGGATACCACATGTAGAATCCAGATCTGGAAAAGTGGCGGAGAGGAAAGTTGGACAAGGACCCTGGAGAAGTTAACTCTACTTCCTGTCCCATACACCAGTGTCCAATCCGAAGGGATACTTATCTTTTCCCACTAGGGTGTTTAAAGCAGCCTGCCTGGTGTGTGTCTATAGGCCAGTGGCAGCGAACCTATGGCATGGGTGCCAGAGGTGGCACTCAGAGCCCTCTCTGTGGGCACATGTGCCATTGCCCCAGCCAGGCCCAGACCGTCATTAAAGTGTGGAATTCTCTGCCAAATAATTTTAAGTAAATGAAAGCATTTGGGATTGCTTTCCTTACTTTGTTTGGATCATCTTAAGTTAATGTATGAGTGGTTTTTTCTAAAGTAAAACCTCAGTATTCAGGTTAAATTGCCGTGTTGGCACTTTGCGATCAATAAGTGGGTTTTGGGTCGCAGTTTGGGTCTCTAAAAGGTACGCCATCACTACTATAAGGTATGATTTTTAAACCTGGTGGTTGCAGAATTCCAGCATCATGTCCAGTTTGACTCTCTCTTGCCCAGCATAATCCAATCCAAGTATACATGCAGGACACACTTCATTCCATTTTAAGACCCTATGAACTGCAGACTGGGCACTTCTTTGCCATTCCTTGAAACACCATTTCTTCCTCCTGGCTCTTTTCCCTTTTATTCTGAACATCCAACCTGAAGAGTCCACCAGAGCTCAAAAGATTAGTTTTGGAAGATACTGTGGGTTGGTCCTAATAGAACGATCTTGAGACCGCTTCCTTAGAAACTAGTTAGCCATCACAGAAGGCTACAAGCCCTGTTAAGCCAAGTGAGCTCTACTGAAAGACAAGAAGTTGTGGTGTGGCATTTTATTGGAAGATAACAATAAATTACTTATAATTTGGCATTTATCATGGAGAAATCCAAACCACTGCTAAACAGAGATTCTCCCCTTCTTGATCTGCCAGCCTGGGTTCAAGCTAGACAGCAGCAGCAACTTAAAAGAGGAAGGAAGCAGCTGCTCTATAGCCAGGACGGAGCACAAATGAAGACAGATGACCATACACCTCCACTCCTGTCACCGCTTGTTCACTAAAGGGCTGGGAAGTCTCTCTACTTCTTCACCCCCTTCCCCCCCCTTTCTAGAATACTTTAAGGGGGAAGATTTCCCTTAGCCCCCACAGTCCAGAAAATACAGTGCCTCCTTTCTTTAGACATACTCGTTTTTAACAGGGTTCCATCTGTGTGCCCCCAATCACTTTCTGTTGACATCAAAGCCATAAATTTCCACAGATCTGATGCAGCTTGGCAGGGACCCTCTGGCTGGGAACACCAAGGAAGAGCTGTGGTTGACTGATGGACGGTAATTTAATCCTTCAATGGGTAGGGTGATCGATGGACAGCAAGAGGCAGGGAACAGGTGAAAGGGGCAGGCAAAAAGTCTTAGCGGATGCTGCCGCATGTCAGGGTTTTGCATGAGATGTTCCCCAGTTTGGTCATGAAGTTCTTTCCCTTCCACTGAGCTGTGCTGTCCTTAGAAATCTGGGTGGCTGTGGGGGGGGGGGGGGGGGGGGGCGGAGGTCAGAGGAAGAGACGAAAGAACAATCAGGGTCAAGGCAAATGGCCCAGAACTATTTTCTGCTTTTCCTGGCTCCACATCAGGCACCCACAGTGGGCAAGGGGAGCCCTGGCCTTAAAGCTGCACCACTGGAACCACCTCATGGCCTAATTTTGGAGGAAAGAATTTAAAGACAGCAAGGAAGATGCTGTGCATGTCTCTCTCCGTTCAGTGCTCCAGATTCTGCACCAGCTCCAAGAGAAGCCATGCCTTGCAATCTGTTTTCTTCTTCAAATGAAACACATTATACCCTGATATATATTTTGGAAGCTCTGGAAACGTACTAGGTGTCGGTTGACACCGCCATGGGATGTCTAATGTGATGGAATGTGTGGGCTGTGCGCTTGCGCTTTGCCACCCTGCTTTTCCCTGTAGCTGTCTTCTCCCTGTTGCTTTGTTATCTCTCCGTGGCCTTGAGTGCCTGGTTCATCTGCCCCCTTTGCTGGTCTCCCGCCCTCACGGGGTCCGTTAGCTTTCCCCCGCGCTTGCAGGTGTTTGCTCATTGGCCTCTGCTCATCAGGGGGTCTTGTATGATTGGGGTATAACTGCTTAGCCCGCTCATTTTATGTTATTCCTGACACAGAAGTTCATGGAGTGTCCTTTACTCTGATCAATAAACTGAACCTACTTAGGTCCTGAGTGTTGGTGCTGAGTTATTGGGATACCTGACACGAGGAGCCCTCCCCCAGTCCACACACCCTGAAGGTCTCTTCCTCTGCCCTGCAGTGAATGCTACACAAGAGCCATACTGGATTACCAAAGGATCCTCAGTCAATGACAACCACCAAGAAACAGCTTGGCCTACTGAAGCCATGGAAAGATTGCATCAGCCACAGGCTACTCGGGTGTCCAGCACTGAGGACCTCCTTACCTGCAACTTCTCAAAGACCTTCTTCTTGGGCTTCAGCTCATCATCTGGCTGGACACTCTCGTAGCCCTCCACAAACACATGCTCCCCGGGACAGGAGCCTGCTGGGGGGTCCAGGGGCTCTATTTGGGAAGGTTCCCCGCTGCTGCAGAGAACAACCAAAAATCAGTTTAGAAGGCGTCAAAGGTGAGCCAGTTTCACCACCACCTCCCCTCACCTACTGCCCCATCTTGCTTGACTGGGTGAAAGTGCCAGCCAAGAGGGCAGTTTGGGCGCATGTACAGAGATGGTCTCTGCTGCCCCACCCAAGTCCATTTGCAGTGCTGCTCTTTTCCACCCTGCCCCGGCCCTCTTTCTCAGCCCACCTGCAGGCACAGAGCAGCATGGCTTGGGATTCCACCCCTCTCATCTTCTGAGGCTTCATGTTACACACCACCACCACCAGCCTATCCTGGAGCTCTTCTTTGGGCACGAATTCCACCAGGCCACTGACCACAGTGCGTGGTTCAGGCTCCCCCACATCAATCTTCTCCACATACAGGGCATCTGCATCAGGATGCTGAGGACAGGAAAACAGGGTCAAGGCTCAGGCACGGGGAAGGGGGCACACGTGAGTATTGCAAACATGCTTCATTCTCTCATTGGCTTGAAGACAGAGCCCAGCGATCATTCCAAGGCAGGAGATAGAAAAGCGGTGATGCCTGGACACCTACCTTCTCCACGCTGAGCACCTTTCCCACACGGAGGTCCACCCGGGAAGGCACCACCTCCTCAGGATCAGAGTTCTTCACAGGGCCCTTGATGGCAGGCTCTGTATACAAGGAGAAGGAGAGCAGCTCTTGGGGAGATTGTATTGACACAAAAAGTTCTGAAGGCTTGAGGTTTATAAGCAACCTAGACAGAAGACCACCTAGGAACTGCAGAATATGAGGTACACAAGAATAATACAAAGTACCAGACTGGGTGGAGGCAGGAAATAAAAGGGGAAAGAAAGACAAGGTGGGACACAGATCAAGGAAGGGAGGAACAAAGAATTCCCTTTTCCCCTTCCCCTAGAATGCTGGGAAGGCATGAAGATGAAGCGGAGCATGTGACTCAAATTCTTGAGAAAAGTATCTGGGCGGAATGGTGCCCAGAACTGGATTTCGAAATCGGAAGGAAAACTACAAAAGCAGCATCTGATTGCCTTCCTTGGCTGCTAATTGGGCAGCCCCCAAAAAGGAGGACCAGAACAAGGGAGGCATCTGCAGTGCAGGCAGGGTCCTCAGCAAGGTCTACCCAGGCAAAACCTAGGAGAGAGCCACACTGTGTAAGCAGTTAACGCCACTCTTTCAAATCCTGACATGTTGGCTTCAGGGACCGTCTGTTTCATCATGCATGACTTCATTAATGGCCAGGGCAAGAAGAGAAGGCTGGAAGTCTGGAACCTCAAAGAGGACTTCCTGCTCCCCACCCATAGAAGTTGCTGCAATAGAGGAACCTGCAAGTGCCTTTTTACCCTTACTAGCTTTGGAGGGATCAGGGTATGCAGAGCTGGCCAGTTTCTTCATTTGGGGGCTGTTGAACTTTTCCCGGATAGGCTCCAGGAGCTTGTTCAAAGCCACTTCAACAGAGTTCTTCAGGTCTCCAGGATGGACAATCTGTTGCAGAGAAGGGAAGCAGAGATCCAATTAGTCCCTCCCCCCTTGTTTACATATTACCTTCCCCAACACACACACCCTTGTGAACTTCCAATGCCCTTTTGTCAGTCCCCAGGTATTAAGGCCTGACAATCCCATGGACGTTTGTTGACTTGATTTATAGATTGCAGCAGTTTTCTGTATGATACAACCCCAAAGAAACGAATGAGGAAGGGGCACAAGCACACAGTGGGGCTGCCACTCATATCAACGAGCTTTCCCTAGGACGGCAGCCCTAAGGAAGGTGTCTGTTAAGATGGACATTGTTAGAAGTCCAGTCAAGGCATATTCTTCTTCTGTTTATCACAGCCTTCTTCACCTTCATCCCATATTCTTTATGGCAAATTTTAGATTGTAAGCTCTTTGGCACAGGACCCATCTCCTTGCAGTCTGCATGGCATCACGAACAGTGATGTCTAAGAGGGGCCGTGGCTTAGTAGTAAAGCATCTGATTGACATGCAGAACATCCCAGGTTAAATTCCTGCCATCTGCAATTAAAGGATCTGACAGGAGGAGATGCGAAAAAACTCTGCTTGAGACCTTGGAAAGCTGCTATCAGGCTGAGTAGACAAAACTGACTTTGATGGATCAATGGTCTGATTCAGTATAAGGAGTTTAATGTGTGTCACTATATAAAGAATAAGTTGGCAGAAAGTATATATTGTGTAAACTAGATGCAGAAAAGTTTTAGGAAAATGCCTCTGGTATGCATACTTTAGGACTACAGAAATAATGTGCCTCGGATGCAAAGCAGGAGCCCCAGACCCAACCTCAGGATCTCGGCTTCTCTCCCTGCCACTGCCCCCTCCCCCCATGAATCTTAGTTTGCCTTTACAAGCTTGCAGTGACCCTGCCAAGAAACACAGAGCAGAATATCAGTGTCCCCCACCCCATCACGTTTCAAAGCCTGCCTGGCAGGATAGTTCAGGCTCAAGCAAAAGTGACCAGTCCAAAGACAGACCCTCCCCCACATGCAAGCTGACAGCACAGCAGCTGCCTCCGCCTCTGTCCCCAGCCCAGGACATCACCTCAATAGCAAACTCCTTCTCCAGCTCCCCATAGTCTGTGTAGGTTTTGTTCCCTCCCCATTTCTCATCCCTCAGGATGACGAACTCTGCAGGTGGCAAAAAAGAGGAGAGATCCACATTAAAACAAAGATGGCATCCAACAATGATCTCTCAGGGCTGCTGGAAAATATTTTAAGCCAGGTGAGCAGCAGGCAGCATAGATGAATCAGTTGAGGATTTCCAGGGACCACCTTAATACCCCTCCTTGTTCCTCCCCGTGGCTAGCAGAAAGAGCCCAAATGCAGATACTTGAGAGGGAGGAAATGCAAGAAGATGAGAAAGGGTCCCTCATCTCTGTAATCATTGAGAGATGGGCCTCCCAGTCAATCAGGGGAATGGCAAGCACTCTTAAGCATACCAAGGTCCACAAATCAAGACACTTTTCTCTCCACCCTGTCCTGCTCCTGCCTTGGATGCTTGGAGATCATCACCTGATTTGAGTGGAAAGAGCACGTGTTTGATGAAGGACAAGACGCCGTTGTTTTCCACATTCCCTGGCTCACAAAAAGCTTTCTTCAGCTTCTTTTTCACATCTTCCTTACGGTCCAAGAGATCAATCTTGGACTCCTAGGAAAGAGAAGAAAGAGGAGTTGGGATTCTCCTGGAATTGCCCACAAGTTGTAGAGCTGTTCTTGAGGCAGGGGTGTCTACCAGTTTTTAAGAGGCAGAGGAATCATAGGACTAGAAGGACTCAGAAGTAGGGTTTGCAATCTTTAGCTGATCAAATATTTGACTGATCAATATGAAGGTGCCTCTCATCAGTCACAGTGCAAGTGTTAAAAAAATCTATATTAAAAATATTTATAAGAACCATGGACAGCAGGTGCCATCTTAGAAGGGGCATTCCCATGCAGAAGAGAATGCCTCTTCTATATTGCTTCCGACTGTGTACCATGTTCTACGCATCACCTAAAAGCAAAGTATAATTTTGCAGTCACTGTTTTATTCATATGCAAATACAAGCAGATGGACTAATTCTAATGGATTCAAATTGCTCAATGGATGGTGTGATATGAAATCAAAGCATCAGAATGAGAAGAGGATCTTTTTGGTCATCTAATCACCCCCATGCTCAGTGCAGGATATCCAAAGCTGCAGCATTCTCGACAGGTGGCCGTTGAGCTTCTGCTTGAAAATCCTCAAGTGAAGGATAGTTACTCACACACTTACACACACACACACACACACACACACACCAGTAAACAGGTTCCATTGTCAAAATACTCCTACTATTAGTCATGGATCCTCAGCTGGGAAAAAGCTACCCCAGGGTTACTCCACCCAGTATTTCTCTGTAGGTACTGCTTGGCCTTCCCAGCCCTAGAGAATTCAACCCCCCCCCCCGCCCCATTTTAAGATCTCCTCCCTGTAGGATTTAGTTACCACAGCCAAGAGCCAGGTTTAGGAACCAACCTCCTCTGAAGAGCTCATCTTGCTGCCGGTCAGCCCAGGCACCATCGGGTTCATCAAATGGATGCGTTTGGCATAGCCCAGGGATGGGAGGCACTGGACAAAGAGGGAGAGAGAGAAAGGCACAACACAAGCTAGGTCAGGGGCTGTGAGATCCTGGTGCTCAAATGGAGGAAAGGAGATGAGAGGAAGCAACTCCCTGCAAAATACCGCTCCCCCCCCCACTTCCAAAAACTGTCTCCTTTACATGGGGCTCCCCTGATCTTGCGCTTCTCCCATTCATTTCAATAGGGCTTGCATAAAAAGTCTTCCCAGCAGGCCTGTCCCACCTGAATTAGATGGGGTGGGAAGGAGAGAGAGGGAGGATAGACTGCCTTTTGGATTTCCTGCCTCAGGCACCAGAATGGCTTGAGCCAGCCCAGAAGGCCAAAAAAGATACTGAATTGTGACTGGCAGGCAAGAACGGACAAGTCAGATGAACAGCTGAGCACACAAGACAAGCCTCAGTGCCAACCTTTTCTGCAAAGGTGAAAATTTTTCTCTGGTCCACTCCTCCAAACTGTGCATCAACTTTCAAATACTCTTCATCCAGTGCCTGCGGAGACACAAAAATAGAGGGCTTGCACACCAACTGATTTCTGACAGAGAAATGCTTATCTACAAACCGGTTATACACTTCACACACACACCCATCTTGTGGCAGAAAGTTCCAGAGTTTAACTACAAGGAAAACAAATATTGCATTAATTCATCGTAAGCTCACTGTGTACTAATTGCACCAAATACCCTCTAGTTCAAGCACAATCCATTTCCTAGTTAGATTTTGCTGTAGCCTTTATCCCAAGGGCTCAAGGCTGAATGAAGCAGACATTACTTCTCCCTCTGCCACACCAAGGACACAGAGGAATAATCACCACGAATGCTCAATGTCTGGGGCTGTTCCATGTATGCCTGATCTGCAAACCATTCTCCCCTCTTCCCACATACATTTCTTTCTTTTCCCCACATGGGAAGAATTTAATGAACTGGCTCAACATGCATGCAACCTTGTGGTTTCTAGGACACCCTTTCCAGGAAATGGGCACTGGGTGAAGATGCCCCACCCCCCATCAGCTACCTGCAGTCCTGGATAGAGGAGGCCACTCAGCAGCGGATGCTCCACTTGCTTCACCACCTCTGCACCTGCTTTCTTAGCATCATGCTGGGTGACGACAGAGGACAGGCGGTAAACGTCCAGCGTGTACTCCCTGAGAAGGAAAAACAGGGAGTTCTTGTGAGCAGATGTGCCCTCTCCTTCCACAAACCACCTAGCCAACAGCATTTCAGAGAGAAAGACATTTACAGATGTGCCACCGCCTTCCCTAAGTGTCTTAGGATATCCCTCAGTCTCCTTCAAAGACTCGTTCTTTTGTGCTCACCTAGGGTGCAACCATCAATCTTGCCCTAAGGAACAGGTGTGCCATTCCAGACCATTGCAGCCAAAGCCTTTGTTAAATCTCCAGCCCTACCCATAAGGCAGGCTGGGATGCTTGCAGGACCATCTTGGGCCATGCAATCTGCATGGGCGAGTTCCCTACAGTGAACACTTCCTATTCATGGCTGTGCATCACAACATTTGACCAGAAGGCCAGATGGCAGCTGCTTGGGACAAGGCTGGAAGCTGACATCTAATTACGTTGCATTATGGGAACAATGGAATGAGTGGAGCAACGTCAGAGGGCCTGCTGGCTTATTTTCTACCTGTACTATCATATTGCCCTAAAGCACTGAAGCCTTATTAAACCTTCCAAGATTCTGTATTAAGCTAAAAGACAATTCTGCATAATGGACAAAGCACTGTGCTGAGAGGTGGGAAACCCACACTCAGAACTGAGCACCGTCATGCAGCTTACACTGTTGCCTTAGGAAACCCCCTGGCCCAGGACAATGGCTAAGCCACAATTTGACCACAGCATCTGAGCAAGAGGCTTTCATCTTCTAACATCCCTGCACAGTTCAGTTCTGTCCCTGATTTCCTATTTCACAGCAAACCAACTTGTCTTTACAGCCAAACTGGTAGATTATGGTTTGCTGGGGAAAAAAGAAAGAGGGGAAGTCAGAGCATACAAGGGAAGCTGAGAGCATATGAGTCTTGTTAATGTACCACCAGACCTTGGTTCATGCCCAGGACACTGGACTGAAATATGACATAAGTTTAAATGCTGCCTGCAGAACTATTGGATGAGCACTGCCTAGGGTTGCCAACAGGCCTGGAGAAAAACATCCTGTCCCTTCAACAAAGGCTTAATGTGTAGAAGTGAGCAGGTGAAGTTTTTCACGATAAATAACACTGTCTGTTAAATAACACTCCATTAAGCCTCTGTTGCCCTGACCTAAATAAGCCAGGGTAGCCTGGTCTTGTCAGATCTTGGAAGCTTAAGCAGTTGTACTTGGATGGGAGACCCCCAAGGGTTGCTGCACAGAGGCAGGCAATGGCAAACTAAGTCTGAATGACTCTTGCTGTAAAAACCAACCATAAGTTGGTTGCGACTTGTTAGCAAAAAAAAGCCTATATTAAAGGGACAGGATTTGGGGGGGGGGGGATTGCCCTTGGCTAAAAGAAGCATCATTCCTTGTGGTGTGTCACACCCCCCCCCCAACAGTCTTACTTGCTGAGCTGATAGTCGGTCCCACGAACAAATCGGAGCTTCTCAAGAGGCACTCCAATGCTCTCCAGCATTGCCTTGATCACATTCTCATAATACTGGGTACGTAGTTCCAGAAGCTCCCAGGGGGCCTTCATGTTGTCCAGGTAGGCATGGAGATCAGCAAACAGGATCGTCACCTAGGATTGAGATGAGCACACTTGAGTTCATGCCCCTGAGCCCTGCAGTTCCTGAACTGTGGTCTGGGAACCAAAGATACTTTTGCAGGTAGGTCACAAGACCAGGTGGGAGAGGGAGGAATAGGGTGAGCTGGGAGAGAAAATGCTCGGCGGGGAGGAGCTCTATGGCTAACCTGGACTTGCCACTGCATAATATGTGAAATGGCCCTCAAATACAGCCTGTTGCTCACTAATCTTATATATTATTTTTCATTTTTAACTATTACACTTGTCCTGGGGAAATTTTGTTTTACTCTGGGGAGAGGAAAAGCAGCACAGAATTACTTTTCATGTGGGTCCTGAAAAAGAATAAATTTAGAATTAGGCTCTGCTTGGAAACATCTGAGAACCTCCACCTCAGCTCTAATTCTGATCCTTTCTCCAAGTGCCTTTTGAGAGGTCAAAGGGCATTTAAATCCAGTATTTGTACACCTCAGTGTCAGCAATGGCACTTGAATGAACACTCAACATCTGCATGGGAATGAAGAAAGCAAAACAGACCACACCCCCATCTGGAACCACATTTGCAGTCAATCCCCAATGGCTTAGTACTTCCAAGCAATGTGTGCCTAAGACCACTGTCAAAGCATGCGTGGCCTCATAGCCAAAATTCCTCAGCCTCTTAGGAAAATGGAACAATCGTTGCTTGATCTGCATTTGTCCAGCTGTGATGTTAGATACACAGAGTGGGAAAAGATTGCCCCCTGCTTCCCAAGACACTGATGACCCTCCCAGATCCTTATATACGCTGGTCTGTCCCCCACTCCACCATGTCCACAATTGCACCCCCTTTCCTTTTACTTCTGTGGAACAAGGCATTGAGACAGCAGGCACCATCTGCCTCCTTCTTGGCAATGGGTGGCCCCGTCTTAACCAACAGGAATGCTGGTGCATGTGTGCATACACTGCGAGTATGCACTGACCCATGGAGTGTGAAGAATCATTGAACAAAAGATTCTGAATTGTCTCAAAACCTCCTTTCCATCACTGTGCTACTTGCCAAGAACCAAGGAGCCAAGCCTCACGCCACGCCCATCCTTACCTCACATCCAGCTTTGAGGAAGTCTGCAATCTTGGACATAGGAACAAAGTAAGCTATGTGAGGCTTCCCCGTTGTGGCTGTCCCCCAGTAGATCTTCAGCTCACGCTCTTTCAAAATGGCCTTCAGCTTATCCTCTCCAAGCACTTCCTGCAAACAGAGACAAATTCATCATCTCAAGGGCGGATGATGTGGGTGTCCTGGGCATAAGAATAACTGAAGAAAGCACTGAGTAAGGCATGAGTTCAATAATTCTCAAGTCGCGAGTCATTCAAGTTTCATGCATAAAGGAATGTCCTCTATATCTGTAAAATTGCCCTTACGTTAGGTTTTTGGTAATTATATTTCCTATGTGTTTTTCTTTGTTCCTTTTTTCTTTCTGTATCCTTTAAAAAAAATTCAAACTAAAAATTTATTTCCAAAAAAGTTTCATGCAAAGTTAAGGATCTACAGGGGAGGCTCCATTTAGCCTTCACTGGAAGCAGATAATTCTGCACAACCATGAAAGTCTAGATTTTTTTTTATCGCTGTCAATGCAGAGTCACAGTAGAGAGGCCCGCACAGTGATACTTCACAGAGGAATGCCCTGCCTCAGATCAGCTATTCAAATATGAATAGAAAACAGAGAGATTTCTGTTTGGGTACTGAGAAGTTTACAGATGCAGCTCAAGGCCACCAACATTTTTCTCAGTCATAACCAGCCTAATGGAGAGCCCCTTAGTGATTAAAAAACTCAACTTCTATTATGGTCCAAGCTGCTTTTAAAAATAAATTTAATCATATTGTCTTATATACAAAAGGCACACAGAAAAGCAAATACACAGAGTACATGGAATGTACATAATCTATTATTTTTTTTAAAAAAACCCTCATTCACCTTAGTGTACTTTTACAAATTTGCCCATATTGCTTTTCCCATCTTCTAACCTTTCCTCCAAATATTAAGAACAAACTGAAAATGCTAAAAATAAGCTGACAAATGGGTTGGTGTTACAGGAAAAGCAAACTGCTAATATACAATAAAAGCCCTGTGAAATATTATCACAGCCACTCAAGGACAAAGCAACCAAACAAGGTCAAGCTGTGATTAAGCTCTACCTCAAGGAATAATCTTGCTTCTAAATGAAAATCATCATCCTGAAAAATCAACATTCTAATACTTTCTAGAGCAACAGTATTCCAGTTATTTTGCCCCTTAGATACTTTCACAATCCATGAGAAAATATTAATTACACCAGAAACCTGCAGGACACAGAGAATTTTTGGGTCATCAGTCTCTGTACTCAGTACCATGCAAGGCTGACTTGGGCATGAACCGTCACAGACATAGGTAAAAACACTGGGAAGCAATTACTGGTCTTGGCTCTCTATGCCATTGAAAGCACTTCTGCATGCCAAAAGTCAGGAATTGGCAGGTTTCAGTAAATAATTAGACCTGCTGACCAAAGAATAAAGGTGCCTCAGATGAATGTAGATTTGAAGCTTTGATTTAAACCAGACTGTTCAGAGGCTTCTTTTTGTACAATCCTAAAAGAACATTGATAAATTGTTCCTGTCCTTCTTTTTCCACATGTTTGATCTCATTTCTTTATACGTGTTATTACTCTTTTTTCTTTCTCCTTAAGACACTATGCCAAGTATCTGTTAGGTTTGTTCACATGTTCAAAATGCCTTTGTTTTAGAAATTTTAATTTTTTTCTGTACCTCTTCCATTTCTAACATGTCTAATTGTTTTTTTAATTGTCTGATCTCTGCTAAAGTGTCTTTATTGGAAGTTTTTTGTGCTCTTGCTCCAATCTCTGGATTTTTTCTGCTAATATCTTGGTTTCTTTTTCTCTTTTCTTCTTGGCATCAGCTGCTAATAAGATTCTGCTAATAAAAGCTTTACTTGCTTCCCAAATGGTAGCTGAGGACATTCCTTCTGTATTATTTATTTTTAAAAAATTCTTCCAGATCTTTTTCACATTTGCTTACTACATCTTATAGTAAAAGAGCATCATTTAGTCCCCACCTTCTTCTTAGTTTTCTGTTCCATTGCCAAACTACTTAACTTTTTGATATCTAGCACATCTCTATTCTTGAGTACATTTGATGTCTATCAGAAAAAAATGTAAAATCTCTGCCTTTTGGGTGCTTGATCTTCCAGGTGTCTTCTAATTATGTTCTTTGGCAGTTTCTCACGTTTAGAATTCCTAGATCTATCCTTCTTTGGATCTAGTACTTCATTCTTGTTTCCAAAAACCATTACATCTTTATCTTGAAATTATAGCATAGTTTGGGAAAAAATATCAAAAAAATTAACTTTAGCATATATTGTTGATAGCATGCATACCTTCCTTCTGGGTATCTTCAAGGTATCTTCCTTCCTACTCTCTTATTTCTTCTAATACTTCTAATCGTGGGTTGTTTACTCCACACTTTTTGTTTAGAGCTGAAGCAAGATATACTTTACCTATTTTTTATTTATAATATGTTCATGTTTATTCTTTATGTGAGTTTCTTGTAGGCATAAAATATTTGCATTTTGCTTTCTAAACTGGCTGAAAATTTTTGTAATGTTTCGTGGGAGAGTTTAGTCCATTAATATTTACTGATACTATTTTAAATTTTTCCATTTTGTGCTGGTGTTGATGCCATAACCGTTTCTTCTTCTGAGCTCTTAGGTGAACTTTGCTTTGGGTTGCTTGAAAATTTTCCTTCAGTTCCTCTATGTAAATCCTCCGCTTGTAGTTCTTCCGCCAATACCTTGGCTTGTTCTTCTATTTTGATTACTTCCCTTTCTTTTGGCGAGTATACCTCTATTGCAATTGGTATTTTCCAGTGATACTCTTGTAAAATCTGTCTAAGAAAGGCAAAATCTTTCCTTTTTGGTAGATCCTGAAAGATCTGCACTTCTTTTTCTGCTACTTTAACTGGAGATTCTCTTTGTTTCTTTAGTATTGCATCTCATGCTTTCTTATGAGTGAACTGAACCAATGTATCTTGGGGCAGCTGATTCCTGAATGCAAATCTTGAGTTCACGCTAAATAGCTGGTCAATATCGGAAAATTTCCTTGTATCTTCAAATAATCTTTTTGTGTGTGTATTTTTGCATTTGTGTGTGTGTGTGTGTGCGCCTGGAAGGCAAAGCAACCTCTGGCAACTCCTACTAGGGCATGGAGGACATTCAGAGAAGTTGCTTGATAGCCTGCCTCTGCCTCCTGGTATTCTTTGGAGGTCTCCCATCCAAATACTTCTCAGGGTTGTCCCTGCTTAGCTTCCGAAATCGGGCTTGCCTGGGCTATCCAGGTCAGGACATATCTTCAAATAATCTTGAAGCAGTTCATGAAATCTCTCTTCCAAATTTGGCCTCCCAGAGTCTTCTGGTATGCATCTAAAACACTGGTTATTATTATTATTGTCTTAGCAATATTATTATTATTGTCTTTATTGTCTTAGCGACCAGAGTCATAAACAGCAAAAATGCAGGTTATTAGACCTGCACTAGGTTTCCAAAATTTCAATTTTTTGTTCTGCTTTCTCAATCTGGCAGTCTTGTCTTTCTAAATATATATCATGTAGTCATTAAATAGATCAGATCCCCAGGGCCTTTTCAGGTCAGAAAACAGCACTGAAGAGGAGGCTCAAGCCTCCTTGTAAACCACTAGGTATTAAATTATCAACAGGAAACTCCCAGAACATTCTGTTGAACGTCCACGTGGGAGACATGCAGACTTTATAATGTGTTGAACTAATATTTGGCCAGACTGTTTCTGTGCCACTATGTTGCCTATGGAAATGGGGAACCCATGTCAGCCTTCCACTCAGCCCTTCCAGCAAAAGTACCTGCAAATTCCGGGTGATCAGATGATACTTCTCCTGCACAGTCAGTTCGTGCCCCATTGTGCCAGCAGCTGCTCTCCAAGCAACAATAATCTGGAGACTGAAAAGGAGACAAATACACGTTTGCCACAGAGAACAGACAGCCTCACAGAATAAAAGAAACCCAGATTTCTCCACAATCTCCTCATGAATGCTCCTGGGGGGGGCCCCGGGGGGGGGGGGGATTATGGGCCCAATAGAGCCAATCTTGGAACTGGGTTTCCTAGGATATTTGACTTGGACCTGCTTAGTAGGGGAAGGGGAAAAGGAGGATTTCGACTGCTCCTGCAGAGTGCAGGGGGTTGGACTAGATAACCTGCAAGGTCCCTTCCAACTCTAACATCTATGATTCTATGATTGGAGGCTTTAGCAGCACAAATCAAAACACCCCCCCCCTCAATACAAACAGCTAGAGGGAGAAAAAATGAGTGCAGATTGCCGGAACTGGACCTTTCTCGCCCCTTGGGGACTCAGTCAGGCACCCCTCCTCGTATATCAGGAATGTGAAAGGCTCCTTCTGCTGAAGCGGGGGTGGGGCTGCTAGGCCTCCCCCCAGTCAGGCCTTCCTTTACCCCCAGAGACGAACCAGCCTCTTCACCTCACTCCACTGTCTACGGCAGGAGAGGAAATCGGAGCTCCCGAGCAGCCTAGTCGCGAAGTCTTTTTCACTTCATCTTCCCTGTCCGCGGACACCACAATACTCCCCTCATTCACCTGCTTACCGACAGGCTTTTGCCGAGTTGCATCAGCTTCCTTGCTCTCGACACTCTACTACACGGCCTAGCGGCGACACCTACTCTCCGCGGACCGAGCGGAGCACCGAAAACCTCGATCGGCAGCCGAGGTGGGCGGGGCCTGGCCAGCTGTGATCAAGCTCCTCCCCCAGCTCAGCGGCAATTGGGGAGCGAAGATGGCGGCTGTGGGTGAGTGGGAGAGGGAGTCAGCGGGGGGCGCGTGTTCCGGGAGGAGGCAGGGAAGAGTGTACGGTCGTCATGGCCTGAGGGTTCGGCAACGGCTTGTTCGGGGTGGTGCTGTAGGTTTCTTTCGTATACGGGGAGAATTCCAGTCGGCAGGGGGGCGGGGGGGGGCGTGTCAGTGAGTTTCTGGGCTGTTTCAACGGTTCACGTTTCCGAGCCGAGTACTCCACCCGCCCCTTTGTATTTTTATTTTACTTATTTAGACTCTGCCTTTCTCCCCAGTGAGGAAACTAAACAACATACATCGTTATTCTCACAGCAACCTTGTGAAGTAGGCTAGGCTGAACGTGTGCCACCTAGCGACTTTACAGGGCAGAGTAGGGATGTGAAGATGGGTCTTCCAAATCCTAGTCTGGAGCTCTAACCACTACATCACACTGGCTAAAATGGAATCGTCCATGGCAGAGTGGTGATGCAAGCCTGGGTCTACCAGGTAGTAGCCACCTGGGGGGATTTCAGTGTTCCCTTACATTTTCCAAATTTTATGTTGGGGGAAAATTGTGGAAAGTCCTTGAGGGGAAAAAATGGGTCCCCCTGCTGCTTCACACATCCACCTGTGAGAGGGAGTGGCTGGCTTGGCACCAGCAGCTGAAGGAGGGAGGGAGCTTAGGGAAGAGCTGAGACCCTCCCACACACACTTGGGCAGATGAGCCTCTCTGCCACTGAACTGTGTGAAGGCTAGGACAAAGCCTGCATTAAAAGTAAGTGGAATCAAAGAGCCCCAGAGACTTTATCTTTCTCCCCCACCCTCTTGCCCAATCAGTTGCAGTTCTTGCTGTTTGGGGAGGGGGGCACACAGCAAGATTTGGGTAAGCAGGGATATCTTAATACTTCCTTAGACTTCTGTTGGGTAGGATTCATAGAAGCCCATTCCATCCAGGGTATAGCCCAACATGAAAGTGTTCCAGGGAAATCTAGAAGAAGAACTTGGCAGGTATGTCCCGAAGACAGTGCATTAAGCATGTATCCCTTTTCAAATCCAGCTGGTTTTGTTTGCTATGGCCGGAAGGACTTTAAACTCAATTTAAAATGGAAAAAGTGAAACATAACCCTGAGATCACTTCTCTCTCCTCCTAGGCACATCTGAAACTGCTCATCAAAATTGCTTCCTGTGTGGTCATTGTCTCGACTGCATGCAAATATAAAACAGCAGCTGATTATGGGTGCCACGTATCCCCTTCCCCCCAACAAAGAGCAGGGCTGAAGGTGCCACAGTTTCCACTGTCTAAAGTTAATGAAGCAGGCATGACAAATCGTGAGGCAGAGAGATCTTTTTTGTTTCTTTGTTTGCTGCTTGGTGTTCTCCCCATTTTACATTTCAGCAGGACCTCTTTTTCATTTAACTCACTTCATGTTAGGTACTTCATTGCTTCCAGTGATTTTGGGTTTCTGAAAGAATTTGAGTCAGAAAAGTTTCTATTGGCCTTAGTAGAGCATGATGTTAATGGCTCATCTTGTTAGTTGCATATCACACTGGTGACTGTACCATGTGAGAAGAGACATGCAAGTAGGAATTCTAACTTTGATTTTAATTGGGACTTGCAGAGCCAGTAAGATCAACCCACAACTTGATTTTCTTCTAACTTTGAAGCTGCCAAACTTGCCTCATATTGTATTGGCAATAGCATCCATTCATTAATTATTAACGTGTATGAAGTTTAGAAGTGGAAAATGTTCAATTGAAGACTAAAGCCCTAGAAAATTTTCTACCCCACAAAACTAGTTTATTCCACAGAGACTGTGTAAAGTATTTAGCACTTTTTGAATCATGTTTTCATGCAGTAGGGAGCCATATGAGTTAGACCTCTATGCCTAAGGAATAATTCAGTGCAGCTTCAAAGCCTGCATTTTCTGAAACCTGCAGAAGGGGGTGTAATAAGAGAGCACCTTGTTTTATGATCATGTATGTGGAAGGTTAGGGTGACACTAGCTTGGTTGTTTGTAGTATCCTGCTGTTTTGAAAAAGGAAGGGTGGAATGTGGAAGAGGCAGGCAGCCGACTGATAAGGGTGGTAGAATGAACCTCCCCAGCAAAATGAGGCTCTCAGTGTTAAGCACAGTTGTTCAGAAGTATACCTGTTAAATTTGGCGCAATATATTTCTGATTTTAACAACCATACATTAGATAGTAAGTGCAGGTTACTTCCTTGTAATCTTCCCACCCCCAAAACAGCTGTGGAAAAGGAGATGAGCCCTCCCCAAGGTTTTTCTATTGGGTAGTGGAAGAACTAGACTGTAGAATTTGGTGGTAATTAACTCATTTCTCAGCCAGTGTTTTCCTGTACTTGATGATAGTACGCTAAACAAGCTAGCTACTAGTGTAGATGGTATTTACCTTAATCCAATATTTGACCCTATCTTTTTGGGTTAGTAGCATTTTTTTCTGGCACACTGGCCTGCTATTGATTAGTTTTTTAAAAATCTCAATAGAAGAACTGATTATTCCTATGGACTGGTTTTCTTCTGTGTATAGCCAGTACCATCCCAATGTGGCTGGTGTCTCTGAGCCTTTTACATTGCCAGACTAGTAGAAAGATTGTGACTAAAAGATGTTTCTTCACTGTAATCTACAGAACCAAGAGGTAGCACCTGCCAATGAAAAGGTTATCTGGGTATCAGGCGTATACCAGATTCCCCAAATTTTTGAAACTTTTCAAGGGCAGGGCTAATGTTTAGATTTTAAAAAAACACTACTTGGAGCTCATGGATTCTGCAGTGTCTGGTGGTTATGTCATGTAAGCTTGGTTCTGTCACTTGTTTCTGTGTAAGTAGTGAGATACACAAATGTCTGGCGAAGAGTTTGAGAATGGCTTGTTACAATTGCGGAAGAATATTGCAAGAATATTTCTGGGGGCTTTGGTTGACAAATAGCAGCATTAAGAAAAATAACATATTTCCCATCCTCTGTTTGGAGATGCAGGGAAAGACATCTCTCTGCCTGCTTTCTGTTGCTATTTGTCATTTTTACAGCACTTACACTCAGTTTACTTGGTAAGGCTTATTTCCTAGCAAGTGTGCTTAAAACCGCTACCTAAATTTTACACAGTGCTTTAGCAATTTTCATTGAGGCTCGTTTAAGAACCTGGTAAATTACTGTGACCCCCGCCAATGTTCCCTCTAAGCTGCGGAGTCTTGTGAGCAAAAATTCTACTTTGTGAGCTCCTGGCATTAAAACTGTGAGCAGGTGATCTGGCTGCAGCATAAATTAGTTTGCTCTGGAGCCATCCCTTCTGAGCGAAGACAAAAATCTGTGAGCTGGAGGCTAAAAATCTGTGAGCTGGCTCACACTAACTCAGCTTAGAGGGAACACTGACCCCCGCTATAGAATGGAAAGATTGCGAGTGAGAGCCTGAGGCAGGGGTCTGTGGCCCTTGGGCTCCAGCTCACAAAAAAGGAGGAGATTAGATTTATGCCATAGTAAATTTGTTAAGGTGCGACAAGGCTCCTTGTTGTATTAGCTGTAGAATATAGCTTCACCTCTGAGGGAGGGGGAGGATTCAGACAGACCCCTTAGCCATGCTGGTTCTTGAAGCTTAATTCCTGAAGTTCAAGCTTTGGAACAGATAATATTCTTTTAATCATCATGCAGCAAATTCTTGGGTTTGAGGGATATTTGTGGGCAGCTTTTTCTGACTGGTCTGCCCTTCCTCACTGTGTTTACTTAGAAATTAGTCTAATTGATTTTACTTCCAGGTAAGTGCAGACCTCGGAGGAAAAAGAGGAGGAAAAAACAGTGAGATGGGTTTCTTAGATATGTGGATGATTAAAAGGAGCAGGAAGAGAGCTCAGTGTGTTGGGACTTCTTCAGTAGCTTCTTCTGCTTTCTTTTTGCAGGCCACTGAGAGCACCTTTGGCAAAAGCTGAGTGTAGGATCTCTTAACTCCTTCTAGTCTGGAGAGCAGAGGGGTCATATAAAAAGTGCAGAAGTGAGGGAAGAAGCATGGCAAGCAGGTATTTCCGCTCCTGCCGTTCCGGGCTCTATCATGAACTTAAAGTCACTATTTTAAATGATTTAGTTTCCAGGAACAAGAGGCCCTTTGACAACTTTCAAGAGGGGGAACAAGCCTTGCAAGCAGATGTTAAGAAACAGCGGTGTGGCTCACCCTTCCTTTCTCAAAAGACATCTCTGGCAACTGCAATTCCTTCATCTTCAAGCAACGGAATAGCAGGTTTTCAGGATTATCCCCTGATTTCCAATGGAGACTGTGATGACAGCATACTGGAACCCTCTGATGGGGAGTCCTCTGACTCCTCCTTCAGTGGCACCCTTGAAGATGAGGAGAGGCTTTTGGCAGATGAGCCGGAGACAGCCACAAGTGACATCTCCTTAGGGCTCAGTGTAAAAGAAGTGGGCAGTGGGTTTGCTGAGGTGCCTTTTCGAGTCACTCAGCAACAGAGTGTTCCTAAGGTCCCAAATGTGAGTCCAGAGTCTCTCCCTCTGACTGGCCTTTCAGTCCCCTCTAGCAGTAGTCTTCCTCACAACAGTGCCGCTGCAAATCCAGGGGGAGGAAGCAACACAAATGTAGATTCTGAGAATAAAATGGGCCTCAGTTGGAGTCCAGATGGGCTTGGACTTAGAGATGTCATGTCAATTGAGCCAAGTTCTTTTAGCCTAAAGAAAGGGGATAGTGGATCTGGGATAGTGGATAAGGAAGCTACTCAGACGGTAGGAGAGGAGTCACCAGTTGTGAGCCAGTTAAGGGCCGAGTGTGAATTTGCTAGTGTGGTGACTAACAGGCCCTCTGGGGGACAGGCTTTCATAGAGCAAAGTGAGGTAGGAAGGGAAAGTGTAAGTGACCCACCATGTGAGTCTCAGGGAGAATCGCACTCTGCCACAGAGGTTGCAACGGAACGTTCCATCACTGCCCCAAATGAGGATCCTGTAGAAGACCCCGGCCCTGAAGAGCCAGAAAACCCCAGCCCTGAAGAACCTGAAGACCCCAGCCCTGATGATTCCAGGAGGTCAGAATGCCTTCCCCTATTACGTGCAGCTTGGCTTGGTTTCCTAAGTAAATTGTGGCCTGGTGAGCCACATTCTTGTCTTTTCGCACTCTCTGCTCATGGCATGCTGCTAGCAATTGCGCAAATGAATCTCAGGGATTTAGGGGGTGTTTTGGTCTCTTCTGAGTCTCTGTTTTTTTTTGTTTTTTTTGTTTTTTAAATCAGAACTCCTAAAATCTGATACGGATTGATTTGGAGTGTTTTGCGTCTTTGTGCCTTCCACTAGATGGTAGCAAGCACATGGCTGATTACTGAATTGGGTGTTCCATGTCCAAGTGGGCAGGAGGGACCTCCTGGGTGACTCAGAAACAGTCAGTCAGACTGGTGGATTGAATATTTAGATTTTTAAAATTCCCTTTGTGATAGCCTTTGGGGGGCTTCAGAGGGCACAGCCCTAACCCATAGTCTGATAGGTACCTGAGCTCTGCCCGCTTTGGGAAGAGACAGTTTACCTCATCTCTGGCCTTCTGCCAAATATCTAGGCATTTCTCTTTTGTGGGCCATGAGTCTTTGGCAGCTGCAAGTCATACTTAACCCTGATACTTTGGGCGGGGGTGGTACTTTTCCCTCCCACAGGATTTTCCCTATGGCCAGATGTCCCAGTGTCCACTCAGAAGGCGGAATCCTTACCTGCCCCTAAATGTGGGCATGGAAGCCACTGACGAATATGGCACATTTGCCATAGTAGTGCTGAAAGCACACAGTAGCCTGGGGCTGCTTCCAGTTCCCCCTCCCCAGAGTCTTAGCCACCTTTTGCCTCAGTTGCTAGGACCCGACTTCCTCCTTTGCCAGGAGAGTGCCTCTTATCACAATGTTACTACATCTGTTTTTTGGCAGTCACCTCCTGTTTGCTGACTATGGCAGCCCCTAGGAAGCCTCTCAGACACCTGTCTCCATATACCTGTTATACCCTTAGGTATACTGTAGGTCATCTCTCTAGGAAGAATCTGGTCCCAGCTGGGTCCACCGAGACAAAAGTCCGTGTTGGCAGTTTGGCTGCTTCTGCAGGGGGGGGGGATTCCACCCCCATTATCATTGCTAGGTAAAGTAACATCTCTGCATTTGTAGCAGCAACAGAACATCTATGGAGGGTAATTCTCCGGTTTTTCCTCCCCATCCTCTCGTACTCACCATTTCCAATCTGATGCTGCCAGAGGAGTTTTTTATGAGCCTTTTAAAAAAATCAGCAGTTGGTGTATCACTGTATAGCAGTATACTTGCCACAATTAAACAACAACAGCAGCAGAATAACTGCAGTAGGGTGGAAAGTGGCACTGGATATGCATGGGGAGGGGTGTAAATCTGCAAGTTCCTATCCTCACTTAAAAATTTGACTTTTTTTGAATTACCTGATCTTTTTCTGTCTCTGTGTCAGCTGAATATAACTGCACGCTCATGTAATAGATTAATTGTGCTCCTTGGTTGCTGGTGTGGCAGTTCCTCTTCACTCTCCTGGGTTAAGGCTTGGGTAAAGTTCCCTCACACGAAGGCCTTAAGGTCCCGTTTTTCAAGGTGGATTCTCAAGCCTGCTGACGCCGCTGCCTCATGTGGTCCAAGGAGCATGGGCCCAGTGTATCTTAGCTCATATGTAACTAGGTTAAGCTGGCATCCCACCAAAAAAGGACTGTTTGCCCCGGGGGGGGGGGGGGGGGGCACAGTTCCACCTGCTGCTCTCAGCTGGAATGTGCGTGGGACTGCTCATGTCATTTTTTTCCTGCCTCCCGGAGGGGCTTTTAAACCTCACTGGTGCACCTTGCAGAGATTCTCTTGCAAATTATGAAGATGTTAGTGTGCTTCCTGACCTCCTGGAGGGGGTACGGGTTGAGCCCAATTATCTACATACACTTTACGCAGCTTTGGGTGTTTTTGTCCCCCGACTGGTAAAGCCTGAGGGACTTCTTGCACTGTGAACACCAATGGATCTAATGAAAAGCCCCATTATGTGGGATGCTCTGAAGCGTACTTAGGAGTTTGATTAACACATTCAGCTATTCAGTTAGGAGGTGATAGCTGACGTCTTTGGGTGCTGGATTTGGATGATACGGGTCATTTAATGCTACATAACATATAAGCAGCTTCTGTTAGTAAGTTCTCACTATTTTACAGTTGACTGAGAAAAATGTTTGTGCAGCTCTGATGAGGAAAAAATCTGCAACCCATGAACTTTAGATTCTGAAAAGCGGGTGGTAAGTGGCCTCATCCCTGCCAACATTTCAAAGCGTTGTTGCTCAAAACAGATTTTCATCAAGCATCACCTGCTGTGACTTGGCTGTAGTGTCTAAAAATATAGGAGACTTCAGTCATCTAAAACTTGGAAGTGCAGGGTCCCAAACAGGCAATTAATTGCAGAGCACAACAAACAATGGTAAGGTGGTAGCTTTCTTTGTCTACGCTTCTCAGTTATTTGCTTTTCTCACACCACTTGCTAGGTAGGAATGACTTGTCATCTTTTCCCCACTAGACGGCGAATATGCATCCCAGAGGAACTCCTCCAGTCGAGCAAGGAGAAATATGTTAAAAGTGTACTTGCCCACGCTCGACATAGTAACATCATAGGTAAGCCAGAGGCTAAAAGCCAAATAATGGGCCCCGAAAGCCATCCATGAATTCAAAAAGGTAGGAATACTGAGAAAGAGTCTCTTATGGTTTTCCTTCTGCTTCTGCTAGGGCCTGTCATAATCAGAGATTATATGCTTTCCTTCTCCCCCTACCCCTTTTTCCCAGGCAGACCAGATGTCAGGTCAAATTGCTTGGTGTTTGGTGTGATATTTTCTTTCATGGTAAAGTTTTGTTAATTGCATGTTCTTTTGAGGACTGATTGGCTAGTGACCCCGAGCCTTCCTTTCTTTTATTTATCCCATTTAGAGCTCACCTTTCCTTTAAAGAGCTCAAGGTGGTTTTCCAGGGGGTAACCTCAATCTCACATCAACCCTGTGTCATCAAGAAATGGTGACTGCCCAAGGCCACTTTGTAGGGTTTCATGGCTAAGGAAGGATTTGAACTTGAGTCTCCTAGGTTCCACGATCTAGCTGCTGTACCAGTGATTTCAGACATGGTTGCTTGACTTGAATGCACTAGCTACCTGTTTGCCTATAGCTCCTGCCTAGAAAATGGCAGCTCTTTGCTTATGAGACATGCACTATGCATTATGGGAGTTAGTCGTGGGAAAAGAGGTTGTGTTGGTGGGACATAATTTTTCCTTGGAGAAGGTTTGTTCTAGTTAGCCTTTTGGTCCTTTCTGATTCTTCCTAGAATGCAAAGGAAAAGGCTGCTTCTTCTAAAGATCCCCCCCCCCCAAGTTTCTATGTTTTTGGCCAGGGGTAGACAACCTTTTTTGGCCCAAGTGCTGAAAAAAATCACCATCTGCTTGTGAAGATGGTGATGTGTTGGCAAAAAAATGGGGGGATGAGGGTTATGCATGAAGCAAGTCAAGTTCTAGTGGCTCTGCCAGTATCTCAGGGATTTGCCTTGGACTTGGCTTGTGGCTCCTGGTGTGGGAAGGGATGGTGACAAGCATTCTGTGCAGAGGTCATTTCGGGGGGGATCGTGGGGGAACGCAGTTCCCCCGGGTGAGGGGCGGGGCACACAACGAAGCCCTGCCCCCTGCTTCCAGCCGCCCCGCTTCCGGCCCTCATTCAGCCAGGAGGAGGCAGGAGAAGAGGGAGGGTAAGTTGCTTCCTCCCCACCTCTCCCCACCCCTGCCTGCCTGGGGTCAGGGAGGGCCTTGGCGGGGCTTCCTCACACTCCCGCAGGCCTTGCAGGTCCACCGCCAGGCCCCTGATGTCAGGGGGTGTGGCATATGCTAATGAGTTATGCTAATGAGTTCCCCTAGCTCTTTTTCTACGAAATGACCCCTGATTCTGTGGCTTCTATCACATCACTGGCCCTAGCGGTGCTGCAAGTGGCTTGGTTGCTTGGGTGGAGACCTATCTCTGAGTGCCAAGTGAAATGGTTCTGTTATGCCCCATTTTAGGTCGATGAAGAAGCACTTGAACTGTCACAGGTGTTCAGCTGCTGGAGTGTTTCCAGCATTTGAGTTGAGGCTAAGTAACATTGGCAGAACCGGAAGTCTAAATAGGGTTCTGTTTTTCTACGGTGCCTTTCAAATAGGTGGGATGTCTGTTCAGAGCCTTGGCACATCCTTGGTGTTTTATCTGGGATATACAAGATGCTTGCCTGTAGTACAGATGTGTGTTATTGCAAAAATTTTGAATTTGGTCAGACATGGAGAAAGGAAATAAGCAGAAGACCTGGGTAGTGTGGCTTCCCCAGTAGCTTACCCTGGAACGTAGATAAGGGGACAAGGGTGTGGTAGAACACATCTTTCCCTCCAGAAGAGTCCCTAAATCCTTTCCATCTCTGTTTTAGAAAGGCTGTAAGCCAGTGACAGCTGGGAACGGCCTCTGCCTGAGACCTTGGAGAGTTGCTGCCCCCGCCAGTCACAGTAGATAATGCGGGGCCAGATAACCCCAGTGGTTTGGATCATATAAAACATGCCTTTTCACAGTTCCTGCCTTGTGTTGATGGGGCTTGCACAGAGGATGTCCTGGTGCACCATGGCTGAAGTTACTGGGAGTACATTTGGGGAGGGGCACCCCTGTGTGAAAAAGACCTTGCCGCTTTGTAGGCTGCACTAAAGCAGGCTGTGGAATTTTTAGATAAGCCACTTTGGTAGTGTTGTGACTGACTTCTCAAATCCTTTATCTTTGCAGGCTTCTTGTTGGCTTGCCCTAATGTTAACATTCTTTCTCTTGTTGTTGATAAGAGTGTCCTTTGCTTTCCTTGGCTAGTAACAGTCATGCTGTTTTACTTCCGAAATGCGTGTTCCCTGATCACGGTGTTACTCAGACAGCTCTGAGCTCTGCCAGCATCCAGCCTCAGTCACTGGTTTTCCTCACATTAGACAAGAAACAAGGCAGCTGAGGACGGGGGCACTTGAAGAAGCAGAGAGAGAGAGAAATGTGGGAGGCAAATGGATCCCAGGTGTTAGTGGCCCTGCTGGGCTTAGCCTCGGGTAAGATAATAGCCATTATTTGATCAGTTGAGTACTTTGAAAGAGAGCCAGTTTGGTGTAGCGGTTAAGTGCACGGACTCTAATCTGGGAGAACCGGGTTTGATTCCCCACTCCTCCACTTGCACCTGGCTGGATGACCTTGGGCAAGCTGTAGTTCTGGCACAGCTGTTCTTGAAAAAGAGCAGTTTCTGTCAGAGCTCTCTCAGCCCCACCTACCTCACAGGGTGTCTGTTGTGGGGAGGGGAAGGGAAAGGAGTTTGTCAGCCGCTCTGAGACTCCTTTGGGTAGTGAAGGGCGGGGTATAAATCTAATCTTTTCCTCCTCCTCCTCCTCCTAAAGTGATACTGCCTAGAGACAGAATCATAGAGTTGGAAGGGGCCATACAGACCATCTAGTCCAACCCCCTGCCCAATGCAGGACCAGCCTAAAGCATCTCTGACAAATATTCATCCAGCCTCTTCTTGAAAGCTGTCAGTGAAGGAGAGCTAACCACCTCCTTAGGCAACTGATTCCACCTTTGAACCACTCTGACTGTGAAAGGGTTTTCCCTCATATCTAGCTGGGTCCTATCCTCTGCTGCCAACTGGA
>NW_015164181.1:4719339-4762499 GCF_001447785.1 Gekko japonicus | reverse complement strand
ATGCCACTTTCACTTTCTTTGATCTTTGGATCTTATGGTACCCCCTGCACTGCATGCCATGTTCATTTTCTTTGATCTTTGGATGTTATGGTACCCTCTGCACTGCATGCCGCTTTCACTTTCTTTGATCTTTGGATGTTATGGTACCCTCTGCACTGCATCCCGCTTTCACTTTCTTTGATCTTTGGATGTTATGGTACCCTCTGCACTGCATCCCGCTTTCACTTTCTTTGATCTTTGGATGTTATGGTACCCTCTGCACTGCATGCTGCTTTTGCTTTCTTTGATCATTGGATTTTATGGTACCTTCTGCATAGATTTATGGCCGTACAGGGGTGACTTGACAGTCAGTATGACATTACCCCAAGGTATTTGGCTATGGTTTTGAGCTGCACTTTTTTCTCCCAGTTGAGAAAATATGGAGTGAATGCTAGACGCAGAATCGCCCTGTGTCTGGGTAAAGAAGCATCATTCGTAGGGCCATTTGCGAGGCATCTAGTCCGGTGCTGTCAATTCTGACTGCCGGTGGTGCTGTAGACTCTTTGACAGAGAAAGGGCTGTCTCATTACCTGCTTCAGGCTAGCCAGACCCCAAGTGGGGCCTGAAGGTCTCTGGGAATGACAGCTCATGACCAAACTACGGGGATCAGTTCCCCTGGAGGAGGTGGCTGCTGTGGAGGGTGGGCTCTATGGCATCGTACCCCACAGAGGCCCTTCCTCTTCCCAAACACCCCTTCTCCCCAGACTCTACCTCCCAAATCTCCAGGAATTTCCCTCCCCAGAGCTGGCATCTCTAACCCACTCTCTGGCTTTACTTTACTTTACTTTACTTTACAATTCGATTTATATACCGCCCTTGACCCCTAGGGGGTCTCAGAGCAGTTTACAAGCAAACTACTATGTAGTTATTATCCTAACCTAGGGCCACAATTCAGGGGGAGGGGCTGCCTACTGACACTCAAGCGGTGCGTTCTCTCTTTCTGTTGATATCCCGGGCGGGCTTCGGATGCTGCTCTTGGCGCTTCAGGCTGACCGGCGACTACCTCCGGCAGGCTCCTGGTGGATTCCTTCGACGCGCGACCGCTTCTGACTGCAGCTTTGGCTTCCGTCCCTTGGGCTCCTGCCGTGCTGCATCATCTCGCAGTCGCATCGCCTCAACTCCGGCTCCATCCGGTTCGGCCGCCGCATCACTGGGTCGCTGTTCCGCTGCCATTGCTGTTGCTGTTGCCGCCGCCAGCACTCCTGGCACACAGCCAGGAGGAGGGTGCCCCCTGCCACCTAGGGCAGGTACCCATTTGTCTACTTGCTTTTGCTTTTGAGCCGCTGGGTGGGCGGGAGCTGGGACTGGGGCCGGGAGCTCACCCCGGCCACGGTGGGTCTCAAACAGCCATAGTGGCTGTTCGCTAACGTTGTTACTGCAGGCGTTGTACTGCCTGTGCCACCGCTCCCTCCTTCCATTAACTGGAGATGCTCAGGATCAAGCAGATGTTCAGCCGCCAAGCAACGGGCTCTCCCTTGTGAAGAACAAGCAATCTATGGAAGGTGTAAATCATGTGCTCTGGTTGCATCTTGTAAAGAAGAAGGGTTGGCTTTTATGCCCCATTTTTCTCTACCCTGAGGAGTCTCAAAGAGGTTTACAGTTGCCTTCCCTTCCTCTCTGCACTAAAGTTGCCAAATTGGGAGGTTCCTGAGGATTTGGGGGTGGCACCTGGGGAGGGAGGGCTTTGGGGAGGAAAGGGGAGGAGTGCCCTCCAAGTCAGCCCTTTTCTTTAGGGGAATTGATTGCGGTGGTCCAAAATAACCTGGCATTCTGGGAACTCTCCAGACCCCACCTGGAGGTTGGCAACCCTACCTAAGGCAACCCAGGATAAGCCTAGGAGTTGAAGTCGTATTGCAGACCTTTTTCCCTTTGTGTGTTTGCTCAAATGATATTTTTGTGTTGATTCATTAGCTGCTGAGAGTTCCCACTGGGGAGAAAATTGGGATGGCAACAAACAGCTCATCTGCTATGTGAGACAGTGGTGCTGGCCTCGAACGGCACCAACACATGACAAAACCAGTAGGGATACGAAATACCAGCAGTCGGGAGGACAGGGGCAGGCTTTAATCAGCCACCTCTCCGAATATCCTCCAGGCCACCAGTAGGGGTCAGTCACCAGAGGGCACCAGGACTTCCCGGTGCACACACAGCCAGTCACCAGAGCTCACCATGACTTCCAGGTGCACACAGAGCCAGTCACCAGAGGTCACTATGACGTCCTGGTGCACACAGAGCCAGTCACTATAGGTCGCCATGACTTCCAGGTGCACACACGGTCAGTAACTAGAGGTTGCCATGACTTCCAGGTGCACACACAGTCAGTCATCAGAGGTCGTCATGACTTCCAGGTGCACGCATGCGCGCGCGCACACACACACACATGAATAATTTAAAAAAACCCAACAACAATAAGAACATAAGAGAAGCCAATGTTGGATCAGGCCAAAGGCCCATCCAGTCCAACACTCTGTATCACACAGTGGCCAAAAATACCAGGTGCCCTCAGGAGGTCCACCAGTGGGGCCAGGACACTAGCAGCCCTCCCACTGTTGCCCCCCCCAAGCACCAAGATGACAGAGCATCACTTGCCCTAGACTGATTCTATCTATACCTTGTGGCTAATAGCCACTGAGGGACCTCTGCTCCATACGCTTATCTAATTCCCTCTTGAAGCCGTCCATGCTTGTAGCCGCCACCACCTCCTGTGGCAGTGAATCCCATGTGTTAATCACTCTGTGTGTGAAGAAGTACTTCCTTTTATCCGTTCTAACCCGACTGCTCAGCAATTTCATGGAGTGCCCCATGAGTTCTTGTACTGTGTGAGAGGGAGAAGAGTACTTCTTCCTCTACCTGCTCTATCCCATGCATAATCTTGTAAACCTCGATCATGTCACCCCTCAGCCAAAATACCAGTAGGGATGCCAGCCTCCAGATGGGGCCTGGCGATCCCCTGGAATTACAGCTCCTCTCCAGACTACAGAGATCAGTTCCCCCTGGGGGAAATGGGTGCTTTGGAGGCTGGACTGTCCTCCCCAGGCTCCACCCCCAAATCTCCAGGAGTTTCCCAACCTGGATCTGGCAACCCTACCCATCCCCCACCAGTGGCCAAGGGGGACCTGGCAACCCTAAAAACCAGGGAGGCCACTTCCAGACAGGGAGTTAAAGTCCGGGGCTGTTACAATCGACATCTGTGCTTCAGCATCTTTCCCGCCTGCTCCTCCTGAGGCGAAACTCCTCATCACCTTGATATTACAGCAAAGTCTACTTCCTCAATTAACCGCGGTGCTCCCGTTCCGAGCAGGGCTTCACTGGCATAAGATTTTACAGATGCTCCATTTCTCTGGAACACTGTAGTAAAAGAGAATGGGTCAGGAGAGGGAGATGTTCACGGAGAAATACAAAGGAAGCCTATTAAAGCCGCTCTTTGGAACAAGTCAGAGATCTCAAGGAGGCCGCCTTCTGCGCGTGAAAGGCTTCCGTTTAGATCCATTTCGTATCTTAACGATGTGGTGTGGCTGCCAGATAACAAAAAACCCATTTCCCCTGAATCGGAATCGACACCACATTGTAAGCTGCCGCTGTGATATCTGAACCTTACAATTATTTCCCATGCTGGAATCGTCAGCCCTGCGCTGGAGATGTGGTATGGAAAGCCAGTGTGGTGTCTTGGTTAAGTGTGCGGACTCTAAAATCTGGGAGAACCGGGTTTGATTCCCCACTCCTCCACTTGCACCTGCTGATGTGACCTTGGGTCAGTCACAAGCTCTGGCACAGCTGTCCTTGAAAAAGAGCCGTTTGTGTCAGAGCTCTCTCAGCCCCACCTACCTCACAGGGTGTCTGTTGTGGGGGAGGGGAAGGGAAAGGAGTTTGTAAGCCGCTCTGAGACTCCAAGTGAAGGGCGGGGTATAAATCCAATCTCTTCTCTTCTTCTTCTTAAGAACAGTGGGTTTTAATCTGGAGAAACGGGTTCAACTCTCCACTCCTTCACATGAAGTCTGCCGGGTGACCTTGGGCCAGTCACAGTTCTCTCAGAATTCTCTCAGCCCCATCTATCTCACAAGGTGCCTGTTGTGGGGAGAGGTAGGGAAGGAGATTGTAAGCTGCTTTGAGACTCCTTAGGGCAGAGAAAAGTGGGGTCTAAAAAACAGCTCTTCTTCTCCTCCTCCTCCTCCTCACATTAATGTACAGCAATTGCTAGGAACAGTAAGATATATATCTATATCTATAAAATTTTGGAAAACAAAGAGATAATAAAAAGAAAACACAGAAAATAAAGAACGATTACGTCATAATTATATAAATCAAGAGGTGATTATATATAACAAAATATAAGAAATAGGAAATATTTCTCCCCCACACCCCTTTCATTACATTGAAAGATTTTTGAGACACTGTCTATAAAATACAATAAATTGTAAGAACAGTAAGATATTTTAAATAGGAAGGAAGACTTGCAGGAGGCGGAGATTCCAGGGTCTAGGGTGGAACATGCATGGCGAGCTTGAAACGATTCTAGACTTTTGATTTGTGTCCAAAAGCTCAACAACAACAACAACAACAACAACAACAATAATATACTTTATTGTCATTGTACATAGTACAACGAAATTAAAGGTGCAATCATTCGGTGATCTACAACCATACTCATACACTCATGTCAATTTCACACCCGAAGCTCCGGGGCTGCATTTTGACTCAGGCCTTCGTCCGATTTCCTCCGCAGTTTTGTGATCCTGGTTTTTGAAGATCATGAAACTGCGGAGGAAATCGGACGAAGCCCTGAGTCAAATGCAGCCCTGCAGCCTCGGGTGTGAAATTGACATGTTTGTGTTGGGGCCAACGGCGCTGTGCTGCAAGGCAGCTCTAGTGAGAAATCTCCCTCACACAACCATTCACAACCATCCCATAACTCCCTTAAGGTTCACATTACAACTTAAACCACCAATGTCACCCAAATTCCAATTTCATACAGCATTGAAAGCAATAATAGCTCTCGAATAAAAACTATTTTTAATCTGTTTGTCCTTGTTTTAATTGTCCTATATCTTCTACCCGAAGGCAGCAGTCCAAGCCTCTGGTTACACCCAGCCTTAAATACCCGGAGCAGGTGGAAAACAGGAGCTCAGCCTACATTTTACTCATTCTCAGGGATATTCCAATTCCCCATCCCTCTTACAACAGCCTCTGGCCACGCCCGGTCTTAACCTTGAATAAACTACACTTGGAGGGTCTACAACTCCATCCCTGAAAATCCTCTTGCAGTCCTGGGGATGCGTGAATGTTCTCCAGTCAATTCCTAATGAGATTTATTTCTTTCTTTTTTCACCAACTATTTCAGTCCTTCATTTTCCAGCACTGGTTTTGTAGAGTCATTTGTACTGGGTACATATGTTGCCCCAGGTGTATAGAAAAATATTACTCGGTTATTGCTGTTTTTTTAAATGAAGAAACAACTCCATCTCAATTTGTTCAATGACGACCAAGCCTGCTCAAGGGAGGCACAGAATACTGAAGGTCATTGAACACTGGTTAAAAGGGGGAAGCCCAAACAGAGAGGGAGAGAGAAACTGACTTGCCTGGGCTCCTAGGAGCTTGCAGTGGTTGAAAACCCTACAGGATCTCTCTAAGTCAGCTGCAACTTGACAGCTCTTTTCACCACTGCAATTCTTTGCAGGTTCTCAGCTTGTCCTAATAGGAAACATGATCATCAAATGTCTATGGGTAGGACCGTGAAATAGGAACAGCCACAGAAAAGACAGTGGTTTGTCCTAGCTTTGGGGGGGGGGGGGGGTTCCCCTGCTGGGGCAGTAGAGCAGAAAATATGACTTTGAAATTAAATTAATAATTCTTCCCCCTCCCCAAGAGGTTTGATAAAGGCTACTGGTTGCCCTTGAGGAGGTACAGGATGTTGAAGCAGCTGAATATTACTGATACAGAAGGAACAGCAAGAAAACCTGAAGGGGGTGGCAAATGTGTACTGGAGCTGCTCAGTCCTTGTGATATCTTGGGTGAGAGATCTGGGTCGGCGGGCGGAGTCCTTACGGTTCAACCTCTCCGGAGGTCCTTATGGGCCCCCGACTAGTAATGAAGAACAGCAAAATGTCCAATTAGAAGCAAACATTCTTCTCAGAGGGAAAAAAGAGACACGGTATTTGACTTGAAAATTATTAACCATAGAACGCTTTCCGCTTGTTTTTATTCCCGCAACTACAGTAAAGGCTTTCAGCTCAAATCCGTCGGTTTACATGTGCCTTGACATCTGCTGATCTTTGGATCCTGTTGCTATAACATATGAGTCAGTAGGGATTAAATACATATATTGTATTTACATGTAGTGTGATCCTCCCCCCTCCAATTTCTAGCCTGAATGTCTATGTTGCATCACGCATCTGTTTTCAGCACAGTGAAATACAAACACATGGCTTTTGTTAATCTATGCAACGAAGGAACACCCACATAGGAGAACATATTAAGCAATTGACTCTCTTTCACTTCTGGCACAGGCTTTCCCCACCCCTGCTCCCCATCTTGCTAGAAGCGCACCCAGGCATGTGAACAAGCTTGGAGAGGAAGACCCGGGTTCGAATCCCCACGTCAGCCATGAAGTCCACTGGGTTATCTTGGGCCAGTCACTCTCTTTCAATCTAACCTACTTTGTAGGTTGGTTGTTGGGACAAAATGGGGCAATGCAGATACTACACAGTGGCCAGTGCTGGGGCTGGTTCTGCAGCTTGATGGCAGACTGCCTGTCTTTCATGCAGAAAGTCACAAGTTCAATCCCCGGGCTCTCCAATTAAAAGATCTCAGCAGGTTGCAGGGAAGACCTAAGGCATTCTATGAGGCTAACCTACCTTGCAGGATTGTTATGTGGATAAAATGAGACTAGCCCATGTATGCAGCTCTGACGAATCAACTCATGACAAGATTAAATTGTGACTAATATTTAATGATAATGAATACAAGTCTGCTTAGGGCAGCATCAAACATTTGATGGAGACATGGTACTTGAAATTTTAAAAAAACGACAAAGGAATTTATTTTTTATTTATTTGATTTTATCCCGCCCACCCACCGAAGCGGCTCAGGGCGGCTGTAATATTGTGTAATATTGAGGGCGGGCTTCACTCCTCCCCTGCTTTCTTCTCCCAGCGATGGTACATGCACTTCAGGTGTAGGAGGGAAAAGGGTACAGAGAAGAAAACAGCACCTCCCCCCTGCTGTTTTTAAAGACAGGCGTGGACTTCAGCTAGATGCCTCTCATTCTGTCCATGAGATGCAAATTGCTGTCTTGTAGAGCCTCAGTTTGCCTCAGGGCCATGCAGAAAATGGAGAAGGTATTTAATTCTACTCAGTTTCCCTTGTTCTGCGGGTAGCGTTTTAAAGAAGGGGAGTCACTTTAAAAACATTTTGGATGTGGCATGTACTCCAGGTGGTTGAAAATTGATTACACAATGGATTCTCAGGAGACTGGGCGGCCTCAAATGCCGTCTTCCCTTCCCCGGAGTTCATTATGAACTTCAGTTTGTAGCCTTGTGAAGTAATGGTGGCTCTAGGAAGTTGGACCCAGAACACTCAACAATATGTGTGTATAGAAATGCCTTGTCTCCTGTTAGGTTGCCAACAAGCAGGGCTTCACTGGCCCGGGTCACACAGGAGACTTTGGCCCGGGAGAGGGACGGATCGGGGGCACAGCAAACGGGCACGATCTCACCGCAACATCTGGGAAGCGGCGCGCACCCGTCCCTGATCCGTCCCTAAACCCGGAAAACCCGCTGCAAAAAAGAACCTCCTACAGAGGAGGACTTACCTGAAGCACCGCTGCAAGCGCGGCCATGGGATCGCCGCCACGGCCGTCGTCCAGATCAATCCAGGCTCCCCGCCGAACTGCGCATGCGCACACATGCGCAGTTCAGCTGTTGCGCTCTTTCTTCAGTGGCTTCCCCCCAGCATCTGATCGTGCCGGGGAGGAAGTGCGCGGCGGCTCAGGGGATCTATGTGATTCCGCCGCCGCGTCTCTCTTTTGGTGCGGCTTTAGAAAGCCACACTTTGCCCGTGCTATTCCCCCCCCCCCCGTGTGGCAGGGGCCACTGTGCATTTTACTAGGTTTTTTCTCTCTCTAGTCAGTGGAGGAAGTCCATTTGCTGGCACATCAGCTCACCTCCTTACAAATGCTAATGACCCCAGCAGGAAAGACAATGGGATGGATAAGCCTCCCCCCTTTCTCCACCCCCCTTGTCCAAGCAGAGAACAGAGGTGGAGGCGGTAATTGCCAGACAGGTTACAGGAAGGGGTGTCCTGGAGACCACAGGAAAAGATGCCTTGACCTGGGCTGAGGAGAAACAGAGAGGATGAATTCTCCTGACAACAGGAAATCACTCCCTTTTCCTTGGGACACTGAGCTGAACAGACCTCTTGTCTGAGCTTGGGAGCAGGCCTACATTTTGGACCACCCTCAAGGTAATGAGGACTCAGAAGGGAAGCTGTAACTTACTCAAGCTAAAGAGCCTGTCCTAGTTTAACATCTGTTAGGGCACATATAGCTGAGAGGGACAGGGGATTTGCATTTTACCAATTTCTTTTGTTCTTCCTTGCTTCACTCTGGTGCTGTGTTAAAAGTAAGCTTGTAAACATTTTCTTTTTAATAAAGACATTAAACTTTTGATTCTGGAGGTGGTTCTCTGTACCACATAGACCCTACTGTTTCGGACACACTGTTTTAGAGAGGAACCCCAGGAGGGGGGGAAGGCAAGCAGATGGCAACTGGCTATTCCCCCAGGGGATCACAACTCAGTTAGCTGCCCCCATGGTAGCCAGGTGCTTGGCTAGCGGGAGAAATAGAGGGGAAGGCCTCTGGATCTTGGAAGGGAAGCTGGGAGTCCTGTCCCTCCCAGTGGGCACTTCCTTGCCAAAAGGGTAGGTGGTGCTGATGGGTTACCCAAGAGAGAAGGAGAAGCCCCTCTAGGGAGTTGGGAACCCCCTAGGAGGGCAGGGCGGAATGGAGCTTGCAGGTCAGAGCAGGCACATTCTGCCACACTTACGTTTGATCTTTGCTAATATGTCATCCAAGGGACTGATAGCACATCATAAAAAAGGAATCTCAATACATTCATCTGTATTAGGATTAGCATTAGGATAGCTTGTTTGTAGCATGACATGTGCATGTGGGTCAAGCAGAGAGAGAGATGCCAATAAACAGAAGGAACTTAACAGTTCTACAAACCATCTGCAAACAGGGCTCTGTATAAAAGACAGCGATAAAAACAGAACAGTGCAGGATTCCCAGTGCATTTGCTCCACTTAGGAAACCAAGGGATTCAAAACTCCAGAATTGTTGCAAAAAGGGTATTTTCTTTTTTGAAAAAGAAGAAATAGCTTTGGATAATTATCAGAGCAAAGTCATTTTACAGAGAGATAGAATGAGATATAAAATGAAAATTCAGGAACGATGGATCAGCACCCACCCACCCCAGTTTTATTTGACCAAAATCTCAGGTGTGATTGATGAACAAAAGAAAACCAAGGTAAAAACAAATGACATTGTTTGCCATCCCCATAGCTATTGGCGATGGGACTTTTGACTTACTGATTGAAATGTGCCCTCCTTAGCTGTTGGCTGGGCTGTCGAGGTGCTGCAGAATGTTTAGAGCATTCTAACTGTTAAGAAGGGGTAAAAATATATATATACCCGTACCTGTCAATACATGTGGCTGAAGAACAGATGGGGAAAAGAGCAGAGAAGGGAAGAGGCACCTCTCTCAGCAGTCAACAGATGGAATAGTGTGAATGGATGTTCGGGGTGAAGATGATGCATGAGTGAGTGAGAGACAGTTGAGAGCATGTCAAGTGAATGGGCTGTGTGAGAAGTAGTTTGAATGGATGGCTTCGCTTGAGATGGAATGAGCTCAAGAAGGCAGAAACTGCTTTTCAAAGATGTGTTGTTTTTGTTAATACCAAATGGCAAACCTGGATGAAGAGTAGAATGGAATCCCAAACCTAGGATCTGTCTGGGGCTGCCATTTATGTTTGCCCATGAGAAATCACAGTTGATAGAACATGGTGGCCCACCTCTTGATGGAGAGAGACCGTCACCTGTGATAAATGACCGAGTATGCAACTCTTGTTGAAGAACACAATCGCCTTGCCTGGTCAGATGAAGGCTCTTCCAACGTTCTTTACAAGGAGCCCAGGCATGGAAAGCTCTTCGTGGTCCACCAGTGTACTGCAATCTGTCTTCAGTCAGTCCCTGCTTTCCTGATCATGTCCCGGACTGGATATGAACACAAACAGTCAAATTTATTTGGGCAAGGGCTGTGGCTCAGTGCTAGAGCATCTGTGGGGCAGGTTCAATCCCTGGCATCTCCAGTTAGAAAGATCAGGTCATGTGGAAGACCTGAAACCCTGGATAGCCACCTGAAACCTTGGCAGTCTGCGAAGATGTCGCCCTTGATGGAGCAACAGTTTGATTCAGCACAAGCAGGGCTATTTTTGGGCAGGAACGTACAGGAACGGAGTTCCGGCTGGCTCCCGAGTTGGCCACACCCAGCAGGAACTCATTAGCATAATAGGCCACACCCAACAGCAGAAACTCATTAGGATTGGCTACATTAGGGGTGTGTGGCCTGACATGCAAAGGAGTTCCTGCTACAAAAAAAGCCCTGGGTTTTGACAAACAAACAAGATAAACAGAATAAGAATCAAAAGGTGGGTGTGGCTGGATGACCACACTTCTGGTAACATGGGGGTGTGGCCTAATATGCTCATGAGCGGTGATGTCAGGGTGTGGCCTAATAGGCTAATATGTTTCTGATGTTGGGCGTGGCCTATTATGCTAATGAGTTCCTGCTGGGCTTTTTCTACAAAAATGCCCTGAGCACAAGGCAGCTTCATGTGTTATACCGTGGTGTTTTGAGACAATCTCTGGAAAGTGGTGGAAGGCTTTGAAGTTGGGGAAGTTTCTAGATTGGCCCCAAAGGGAGCAGTAAGAAATAGCCACACTTCATTTTCTTCTCTCCACTTAGAACTTCATTTCTTTTTTTAAAATTGTCATTTTTGATATTTACATAGGGTTACAGAATAAAAGAAGGGGTAAGGGGGAAAATAGAAACAAGAAGAAATATACCAAATTTTTAACACCTATTAAGGACAAATCAATATAAAAATATAAAACATGAGAGATCATGAAAAATCTCTGTAACAATGTAAGCAATCAATACTATTACTTCCATGTAACGTATTTCCATTATTTCCTGTCTGTAAGGCTGTGACTATACATAGTTTTAAAGTACTAACATTAACCATTTGTAATAATGAAGGAAAAAACCAGAGGATATAAAAACTGCTTGGATATGTAGCTGTAAGAGAGCTGATTATAATGACTGCAGTGATTACTATCATTGTATTATATTGATTTTTAATTATTAATCTGTTGAAATCCCAAAATAATACATCTCTTCTTACAGCATTGTCTATAATAAGTATTAAAACCTCTCCAGTTATTCTCAAATTCAGTAATCATTCTTTTGTTTATGTAATTCCTCAGTTTTGCCATAACACATATTCTCCATTTTATCTTTCCAGTTCTCAAGATTTGGGTAAACTTCAGATTTCCATTTAGTTGCAAATTCTACTCATCCTGTGGTTAACATATATCTGAGCAATTCATGTGTCGACCTATATATGTCGTCTGGTAGAATTCGTAATAATATAGTCTGAGGTTTCATGTGAAATTTTAAATTCAAAATCTTCTAAATTTCGGCATGTGTTTATTTCTAGGATTTGCTAGTCTCTTCACTTTCATTTCTTAAGCCTCAGGTCCAAGCTGGAGACTCATCAGACGTGTTTGTTTACAGAAGCGATTGAAGGACTTCATATGCCTCCTCTCCGCAGTCTTCCGTGGCCAGGATTATTTTTTAGTTCAGGGGGCATTCAAATTTTTAAGGGGGCATTTAAATTACAGTCAATTGGATTAATCTGAATGCCCGTCTTTAGAGGGGGAGGCTCCGAGCCTGTTTCTAGCCCTTCCTTTCAAGGGACGGGGCAGCGAAGCACGTCAGTTCCGAAGGAAAAAACAGCTCGGAGGGCATTGAAATGCCTTCAGAAGGCATTCAGATGCCCTTTGAGTCCCCTTCCGCAGGGCAAGAAAGCCTTTCTGGGGGATTGTTGGAGACGTATTGAAGGTGCCACTCTTGAGTGCCTTCTAAGCTTTCTTGCCCTGTGGAAAGGAACTCAAAAGGCATTTAAATGCCCTCTGAACTGCCTTTTCCCGGGTCTCATGATGCCCCCACCACAATTTCACAGTGGGAGGGAGAGAGAAGCCTGGGGCCAAGCTGTGGTGCTCTCACCCTGGCTGCCGCCGGCAGCAGGCAGCAGGGGTATTTCTTAAAAAATAAGGAGGCATTTCACTTTACCCTTTTTAACCCGTTTTGAAGCTGTTTTTGATCCGTCATGGAGTAAACCAGTATAGGGCTGCCATTTCACACATGGCTTTCCCCTTCCAGTAAAGAGCTGGATCTGAAGCGGTTTGCCATTTCAGACTGCACCACTTTTCCCCACTTTTCCCCCGCCATTTTCCCCCCGTGTGGGCGATCTCCAGCTTTTTTTTTGAACGTTTGCTTTAGAGCGCTATAGCGCTATAGCACTATAACAAAACACTCCAGGCATTCCATTGGGGTTGATATAATGTTGTTGCGCTATAGCACTATAGCGCTATAATGCTTTAAAGCGAACGTTCAAAAAAAAAAAGCCAGAGATTGCCCGCGCGGGCGGAAAACGGTGGGAAAAAGCGCATCGGAACCGGGAGAGGAAACTGAAGACTACTTGGAAGCGGTTGACAGGTAAAATGCTTCAGCCCCATTTCCTAATCGGGACAGAAGAGTTTGTGTCTGAAATTACAAATATATTCCGGTAGGGAACCGGTTCTGAAATGGTTCTGTCTGAAATGACAGACCAGAAACCGTTTGGGAACCGTTCCTCTTCCAGATTATATCATCTGTCTGAAACTCCTCAAGGTTTCTGGCATGGCTATTTGTGGGGCGGGGCTTTTAATTAAGGGGGCAGGGCCCCCAAATGGCCCACTGTAGCTATGGGCCTGGAACAGGCCTACAACAAGACCGCATTCTCAGTTTTCACATTCCAGCTCTTCCCTGATGGTCTTCCCTAGTCCTGATGCCATCCAACAAGATGGCTCCTTCCTGTTCCAAAGGGGGATGGGTGAAGGAGACAGTGTGGGTGTCATCCCTGCAGGTGATGGAGAGAAATCGCTACCAGCAGCACCGTTCAGACCAGACTGTTTTTCATTTCCCAGCGATGAAAGGTCACATGGGAAGCAATCAGCAAAATGTCAACGTCGCAAATGTTTGTAACGGTGCAGGACATAATTGCTCTTGATTGAAATAGCTCCCAGCTCATGCACCCTCCCTCCCTCTCTCTCACTCTGGGCCCGATCCACAGAGCAGCTCTCAAAGGACGTTTCCCGGGAGAAACTCTCTTTTTAACTCGCCCTGGTCCCTATGCAAACAGCCGAAGCTTCAGATTCAGCAAGCAAAGCTTTTTCTTAGTGAGGAGATAAAAGCAAATGGAAAAGTGGGTTTTAATTCATTCTAATCCCCAGGTTTCAGTGAAGAACCCTGGTGCCACGTAAACAGCTTTATGTGCTTCCGCGGCACTTCATTTGATGTGGGTTTTAAAAAATATGGCTTATCAGGGGCTTCCCTCCTGGATAGTTCTATTGTTTAATTAATTTATAGCATTCCAAGTTTCACCGTTAAGATTCTCAGAGTGTCATAAAGAGAAAGATGGCTCCGATTGAATAAAACGGTTGTTTCAAGTTTTACCCAATTGATTTTGATTATTTTTTTTTTAAAAAGGACTGTGTGAAAATTCCTTATTTTATTCCTTTTTCGACCAGTTCATATCTCTGAGAGTGATTTGTGGGTCTTTGTTTTTCAGGGCTGATTTTGTAAATTCTTTGTTGCTTGTGTTCAAATCCATCTCTCTGGTTGTGGACACATTTGAAGAGGCTGTGTGACATAGAACAACCATGACTAGTTTATCATCAGCCTCCGATAAGCCGAAAGTAGAGTGAGGTCAGATGCCTTCTGTCTTCAGAGGGTTTGCATTCGGCTAGCCTCATCCTTCTTTCCCTTCCTCCCAGTCCTGCTGTGATCCAGGGCACGATAACAGCTTAAATCGCTCTAAATTGCTTATTGAGGACTTGGTGGTAAATCAATTATTTTAAATGGAATCGCAGAGTAGCAATTCCCAGCAAAACGCTGGCCAAACTGTAGAAAAACCTCGAGCTTGCTGGTGATATCCCTCCTGGCGTCTGCAGATAGCAAAACACGTCCACTCACTCCCAGCAGAACTGAGGTCTGACTGAGCCAATTATCTTTCAGAAATGTACAGGACTCCTGGGATTGTGCTCATGAGGTGCAACCCGTCCAGTGTGGATGAGCGACTTCCTCCGTTCTATTCCCTCTGTCCCCGAATTTCGTTCTCTGCTGCGTATTCGACCAAATTTTCACTTAATGAGGACATTTTCTAAAATTAATTCCCAAACTGGGGAATGTGCATTGACCCGAAACCTTCTGCTTTCTTTGGAGTCCATTTCCCATTCTTGTTAGTGATCTGCACGTGTGCGCATGGATAAAACCGCAAACTGTCCGTGCACAAAATCCAAAAATAAAAAGAGAAAAGTGGAAGAAGATGCCTCTGTGCTGGAAATAAGCAGTGCAATCCAATGCGGGTTTACTCAGAAGCAAGCCCCACTGTCTTCAATGGGTCTCACTTCCAGGTAAGTGAGCATGATTGGAGATTTGCTCAATAGAGCACCAGGGTTGTCCCCAAAATTCTCTTCCTCTGAATTTTTTCAGGGCATAGGATTGCACCGAAGTCTAGCTGATTTGGAATGCCAAAATCAGGAACAATGCAGAGCAAGAGAGTCATGGAAACATCCCTAGGTAAAGGTAAAAGTTTCCCTTGCTCGAAAGCCAGTTGAATTCAACTCTAGGGATGCAGTGCTCATCTCCGTTTCCAAGCTGAAGAGCCAGCGCTGTCCAAAGACATTTCTGTGGTCATGTGGCCAGCATGACTAGATGCCAAGGTGCACGGAATGCTGTTACCTTCCCACCGAAGTGGTACCTATTCATCTACTTGCAATTTCTTGCTTTCGAACTGCTAGGTTGGCAGGAGCTGAGACCAGAGACGGGAGCTCACTCTGTCATGTGGCACTCAGGTCTCGAACTGCTGAACTACCGACCTTCCGGTCTGCAGTTCAGCATCTCAACCACTTGAGCCACTACAGCCCTGGAATAGATGAGGAATAGTATGGTGTAGCCCAGTCTGACCAGATCTCGGAAGCTAAGCAGGGTTGACCCTGGCTAGTATTTGGATGGGAGACCACCAAGGAAGCCCAGGGGTGTCATACGGAGGCAGGCCATGGCAAACCCACCTCTGCACATCTCTTGCCTTGAAAACCTTACAGAGGCCCCGGTCACACAGGCCGGAAAATGTGGGGGGGAAGCGTGGTTGTTTGCCCCGGAACAAAGTAACGCGTGGCAGCCTGATCAGATGTCCTGTCGAGGTCCCGTGGTTAGGCCGTTAGGTGCCAATCACACAGCTAGTCTGCAGCATGGCAAAGAAGCAGCATGGCGCGATCACACCGGCAATTGCGCCGCGCCGCTTCCGTGGCAAACGGGATTTTTGTTTGTCTCACCGAAGTTTGCGCATGTGCATGATCGTTTGTGCGCATCCTGTGGAGACTTAAAAAACAACATCTAGTTTGCAATGGGACATGGGCGGGCACCGGATGTCACGGGTTTCCAGTGGAAACGCAATCAGATGCCCGCCCTTGCCCTGCGTTTTCCGGAAACTAGTACATCGTGGTGGTTTTTTACTCCGCATCTTCGGCAACAAGCCATGGGTTAGTCACGGGTGCTCTACGCTTCCCAGATGTTGCGGTGTGATCGCGCCTGGAAAATCCGCCTATCATCCATGTCTTCAGCGTGGCAACTTCTCCGTGTGAATGGGGTCAGAGTCACCATAAGTCGGCTGGGACTTGACGGCACTTTCTGCCACCCCAGCACTGTGAAGTCTTTTTGTTTCATTTATTTATTTAAAACATTTCTTCCCCACTTTCTACCCTGCAGGACTCAAAGCTGCTTACAATGGAATAAAATCACAATGACACACACACACACACACACACACAAAAGACCACAATTTTAAAATCTCAATTAGAACTGCCAATAAATAAAAACTAAATTAATCTAATGTAGTCCTAAATGAAACCAGCTTCCTCCTGAAAATCGAAGCCTTTGGCTGGTTTTAAGTCAGAGCTATGGGTAAATTGCTCCCATTAAGAAACCCCTTGGCCAGAGCTAAAATATCCGTCTGTTGCCCAACTGGTATGTGGATATAGAAAGCAGATAGAGAGAACTTTGTCTTCTGATCCTCTCCCACACTAGACCTCAGAGTTCACGCCATGAAACTAACCGTCAGTCAATTTGGTCTGTCCTCCAGGCAACACATTATTAACTTGTGGAACTCACTGCTACGGGAGGTCGCAATGGCTGCCCAGATGGCATCAAAATTCACCGAAGTGGCTGAGTGGAGCCTCCGTGTTAGAGGCAGTGTACCTCACTACCAGGCAAGCAGCAGGGGAGGAGTGCTGATGATACATACATATCCTCCTTGTTGGTTTCTGGGAAGCGTATGGATGGCCACTTCAGGGAACTCCTTTGGGAAGGGGTCATAGCTCAGTGGTAGGGCATGTGCTTGGAATGCAGAAGGTCCTAGTTTTAATCCCCAGCATCTAGCTCAGTGGTAGGGCATGTGCTTGGCATGCAGAAGGTCCTAGTTTTAATCCCCAGCATCTCCACTTAAAGGACCAGACGGCAGGTAAGGTGAAAGACCTCAACTTGAGACCCTTGAAAGCCACCGCCAGTCTGAGTTAGGGATGCCAAGTCCCCCCGGGGGGCGGGGGAACCCCCGCCCCGGAGGCCCGTTCCCTGTCGCCACCGGATCGGACCCCCGGGGGGAACCCCACCCCCAAAGCACGTCACACGGAAGTGACGCAGGCATCAATCATCCAAGGGAAAACTCTATGGTTTTTGATGATACTGATCTTGATGGACTGATGGTCTGATTCAGTATAAGGCAGGTATGTTCATGTGTGTGTTCCAACAGGACGCTGTCTTAGATGGACTCACCTTTGTCAGACCCAGCAGGGCTGCTCTTTTGTTCCTGTGATCTTATGACTGGCTGGGAGAGGGTGGTGAAGACGAGGAGTTTGGAAGGGACTGGATCAGTCATGGCTCAGTGCAAAACAGCTTGACTCTCGAGTGACTCGGTTTTACAGATAACTGCTTTCTAAGTGGTTTGCAAGTAAAAGCGATGACACCTAGAATGCCCGGGTCCCGCCTCTCTTATTTCTGTGGGCCTGGTTTCTAAAAAGGATGTCGTAGAATTAATGCAGCACTCTGAAACGGTGCGGGGCAAAATACTGCCTGTTTTGGAATGCCCCAGACTCTAGAGAAGGGTTGTCTGGATTAGGCTTGACAGATCTTGAAATAAAAAATCATGGGATCGGGGGTATGTGCAGTAGCCCTAACCCTTGCTCTTTTAGAACAAAGTTTGAGTTCAGTGGCACCTTTAAGCCAATTTGGCATGAGAGCCAGTTTGGTGTAGTGGTTAAGTGCACGGACTCTAATTTGGGAGAACCGGATTTGATTCCCCACTCCTCCACATGCACCTGCTGGATGACCTTGGACAAGCCATAGTTCTGGCACAGCTGTTCTCGAAAAAGAGCAGTTTCTGTCAGAGCTCTCTCAGCCCCACCTACCTCGCAGGGTGTCTGTTGTGGGGAGGGGAAGGGAAAGGAGTTTGTAAGCCACTCTGAGACTCCTTCGGGTAGGGAAGGGTGGGGTATAAATCCAATCTCCTCCTCCTCCTCCTCCTCCTCCTCTTCCTCCTCCTCCTCTTCTTCTTCATCTTCCAACAAAGTTTTATTCAAGGTATGAGCTTTCGTGTAAACACACAATTCCTCAGATACTATTTTACTAATATACTTGTATATTGCCATGAGCTGCATGGCCCAGGCTAGCCCGATCTTGTCATAGCTCAGAAGCTAAGCAGTGTTGGCCACGGTTAGCAGTTGGATGGGGGACTACCAAGGAAGTCTAGGGTTGCTATGCAGAGGAAGGCAAGAGCAAACCACCTCTGTTTGTCTCCTGCCTCGAAAACTCTACAGGATCACCATAAATTGGCGGTGACTTGACCAAACTTTCCACCGCCATTCCATCTTTCCCTCCTCAAGGCTGCTAACAATCAAAGCAAAGGAAAAACGAAATGTAAGTAAGCCAAGGAGACCTTGGTTCAAATCCAGGAAGCTCAGGTGAGTTATTCTGGGCCACTCAGTGTCAGTGTAACATACCTTGGGGGTAATATGGGAGAACCATATACAATGCCCTGAGCTCCTTGGAGGAAGTACAAGGTTAAAATGTGGTAGATAACCCTCTAGAAAGCAAGAAAACTCAACAGGATAACTGAATGCAGTCAGTTGACCACAGAGTGCAGTATACAAGCATCGTCTTTACAAACAGATGCATAGGACATAAAGAAGCCCATTCAGCAATGACCAGTCAGACATTCTTGATACTTTTACAAACAGGGCATGAACAGAGCAGATTTCACTTGTTTGTCCTCAGGATTTGTTATTCTGGGGTATATTGCCTCTGAACATGGATATTCTGTTTAGTAATTTTGTCTAACAAGCAGCCATTGACAGGGTGGCCTTCTAGGAATTTATCATTGTAAAAGGCAACTTAAATCTGAAGGAGGAGGAGGAGGAGGAGGAGATTGGATTTATACCCCATCCTTCATTGCCCAAAGGAGTCTCAGAGTGGTTTACAATCTCCTTTCCCTTCCCCTCCTCACAGCAGACACCCTGTGAGGTAGGTGGGGCTGAGAGAGCTCTTTCGAGAACTGCTCATGAGAGAACAGCTCTGAACGAACTTGCAACTGACCCAAGATCACACCATCAGCTGCATGTGGAGGAGTGGGGAATCATACCTGGTTCTCCCAGATTAGAGTCCATGCTCATAACCACTACACCAAACTGGCTCGAAACTCAAAACAGATAGCATTTGAATGTCTGAATGAAGCCACGAGGGGATGGATTATGGGGTTATTGGACCTTCTAGGGGTCCATCACTCTCCATTCCAGCATACATGTGACCCTGTTTATAGAGGAAATCTGAGATCACGTGCCCCCCCCCCCAAGAGATAAGGAAATGAGCAGCATAACCTAGAATCCAATCGAAGGCGTGTTTGCAGTTGCCTCATGAGACACGGGAAGGAGAGACACACAGCACTGAAAGGAATCCTACATCATCATAAGATGTCTGCAAAGGAGCTCAAACGATTTTTATTCTTTTAAAATGTCATACTTTCCCCAGCGGCATTTCTTGACAAGGTGGGTCTAAAGCAGCTTAGTCAGGAACTTGTAGCAAAGACGAGGGGGGGGGGAAAAACTTGGAGGAGGATTATCTTGGGAAGGAAGACACTGGAGCAGGGATGGCTCATGCAGAGATGCATTTCGGCTCAGAACATGTTTGATGTGTGATGTGCCGTGTTCCAAATCCATTGCCGAGTCTAATGTGAAACTTAATCTGTTCACGCTGCCTTCCTTCTAGTGTAGCTGGGAAGACAGAGACGTTTTCAGATCATGCTTGAATTCAGAGGCATAAACTTTGGGGGTGCTGAGGGGCCCAAGCACTCCCTGGATTTGGCTGGGGGGGCATGCGGAGCCTCCCCCGAACAACCAGTGCCAGGCAGTATTGACAAATTCACATGAGGGACTCAGTCACAATGGATGGCAACTGAAGCACAACCTTTCCAGTTTGGTGTAGTGGTTGAGTGTGCGGACTCTAATCTGGGAGAACCGGGTTTGATTCCCCACTCCTCCACTTGCACCTGCTGATGTGACCTTGGGTCAGTCACAAGCTCTGGCACAGCTGTCCTTGAAAAAGAGCAGTTTGTGTCAGAGTTCTCTCAGCCCCACCTACCTCACAGGGTGTCTGTTGTGGGGAGCGGAAGGGAAAGGAGTTTGTAAGCCACTCTGAGGCTCCAAGTGAAGGGCGGGGTATAAATCCAGTCTCTTCTCTCTTCTCTCTGTATATGAACGTCCTGGAAAAATGTTCCCCTACAGGCTTTTCTGTGTTACCTTTCTCAGTGTCAGATTTGTGACCATCAGTTTGTCCTGTCCACATGGTATGTATATTTGCAGATCTTAAAGTGACTATTCTAAAAGTAAATTTCAAAAACAGGACACAGCAGGAGATAACTGCAACAGGAGATAACAGGAGATAAGCAGGCGATAACCACTGGCCAACTGCTACCTTGTCCTTGGTTTGGCCCAGCCCAGGGGCATTATTAGGGGGGTGCCCAGGGGTGCCCAGCAATGTTCCCTCTAAGCTGAGTTAGTGTGAGCTAGCTCACAGTCTTTTAGCCTCCGGCTCACACATTTGGGCTTTGCTCAGGAAGGAGGGCTCCAGAGCAAACTAATGTATGCAGTAGCCAAATTGCTCACTCACAACTTTAATGCCAGCAGCTCACAAAATAGGATTTTTGCTCACAGGACTCACCAGCTTAGAGGGAACATTGGTGCCCAGGCCCTTTAAAATTTCTGGGGATCCCCTCCTTAAATCCCCCATGGTCCCTGTGATGTCACTGGCTCCTCCCCATGATGTCACTGGCCCCGGTTCTTTTAAGGACCTAGCATAGCAACACCTCTGGCCCAGCCCCAGCACCCCCCAGGAAATGGGAAAGTATGTACCCTTGTGGAATTCAATACCTTCTTCTTACAAAGAATAGGATTGCCGGGTCTTACCTGGCTACTGGCGGGCGGGTCCTCTTCTCCAAGATTCTATAGTAACCATAGAGTTTTTTTCTCAAATGCTAGAGCACCCCCCCCCACAACATGCCCTGTGCAATGACATCACCTCTGGGTGACATCATCACACCGGGCACGTTGGCACAGATGGGACTGTTTGGGGGCGGGGCTCCCCTGCCAGACAGCTGGGTGGTGGCTGATTGGGGCCCCCAAAAGTGGGTAAACCCCCGCCCACATTGGGGTGGTGGTGGCAACCCTAACAGAGAACTAAAGGGGGAAGTGGGAGCCACTTAAAATGGGTGGAAGCACATGATAATGCACCCTACAATCTCATGGATGTGAAAGGTTAGCTGTGGCCGAGTGCAGCAACCTGGCTGGCTCTTTAGTAAGTATACGTGGGCTATGTTGTTCAAGTATGCATACTGTTGTGACTGATTGCAACACTCCCAGTGTTTCTTTTAAACAATTCCAGATTACTCCGAAAATCCTGGCAACCTGCCCAAATTCGGGGCTTTTTGCCCAGCAAAACCTGGCCCCTGGCTCCATGCCCTCCCCCTCCAAAAAAACAGGTACGCTGGGATTTTTCTGGCCACTTAGCAATCCTCGCGCTGCAGGAAAACACTCTGTTCCTCCCGCCGATCAATGCTCCACCACCTGATCGATTCTACAGGCCAATGAGCCAAGACAACTGCCTGGGCTGGAGGAATGAACTTCCTTCCATTCACTTAAATTTGCTCATTACGCTGAAAGATTACAATGGCTGATTAGCTCATCTTTAATCAGACTCATTGCCGGGCTGTGACCACGGAAATGCTACCGCCATTAGGAGAGAGGGCCCCGTGCGGCTGCCCGTCCCTCCTCCCCCTTCCCCGACTGACTGCCAACTCCCCGGATCCTAACAGCCGTGCCATTAGTAGCAAGCAAAGCTCTTGGTCTGACCTGCCAGCCTCCCCAGAGCTAGGGGTTGGAGCTAGAAACTGCTCCTGCCCACATGAAGGACTTCGTCACTCTTCCAAGAGGTTTTAGGCAGAACTTTTGGTGCTCAACATTAACAGTGTGCAATTTATTAGTCAATAGGGAATGGGAAACAATTACAGCGTTGTGAAAATGACAGGTGGACAAATGCCATCCCACAAATGGTTATTCTGGACCAGTGGAAGTGTTATCAGTGCATTGATCTGCAGTCAAGGCATATGCATTCCCCCCCCCCCCCCCTTTAAACATTGACATTTGCTTTTCATCCATTTATTAGTTACTTTATTCATTTTCACCGGAAGCCTCCTTCTCTTCCACCATAGCACCTACCATGCTGCTGCGGCAACTCCGAGTAGTTAGGGGTTACCTTGTTACCTTGGATATTTTGTGTTTTTCACATGAAAAGGACATATATACACTATATTTATGCATGGTCATCAGTTTGTTTATGCTCTGTAGAGGGCTTTTCTGTGTAGCTTCTTTCTTGTTTGCTTTTGTTCTGGGACCTCCCCCCCTTGAACTCCTAGTAGTTACCAGATGATGTGTACAAGCTGGCAAGGTCGCAGAGGGACCCCGCTCTGCTCTGCCTCCCACTGGATCAGTTGAGGTCTTTGTTTTTCAGCCACCCCCTTTTAACTTCTCAGATTCACTAACTTTTATCCTTTGTGCTTTCAGACTTGTCCTTTTAGCCATCAGGGACTGCCACTTTTAGGCCCCGGTCACATGGCAAAGTTGCCACGGGAGAGGCACGGATGGTGGGCGGATTATCCGGGCACGATCACACCCCAACATCTGGGAAGTGGAGCGCACTGGTGGCTTACAGCCGACAATGCGCCTTAAAAAACTAGTACCTCCAAGAGACTAGTAAACATTTGACATGGGCTGCCTCCAGACACCCGTGGTGTGATCGCGCCAGTGCACAGCATTTCCCTCCGGTCCCTCGTTTACCCACCGGTGCCGAGGGAAGGACCCGTGGTGTGCCGCTGGCGCGTCTGATCGTGTAATCGCGCATCAAACTGCGCCGGGGCAATTAGCCACGCCTCCCCCCCACGATATCCAGCCTGTATGACCAGGGCCTTAATTAGTTATTTAAACCATGGGTCTCTCTCCACTTCGGGGCCACTCTCTGGGGTGGAGGACTGGCAAAGGAAGGCAAAAGTGTGGCAGGGGAGTCAGCCGTAGTCAGGACCATGGTCAGCTCTCAGTGCAGACCAGATGTGACCTTCCTTCCTTCCTTCCTTCCTTCCTTCCTTCCTTCCTTCCTTCCTTCCTTCCTTCCTTCCTTCCTTGTATCATGACAGCAAATGCAGTACAAAATAACATCAAAAGAGGGAAACAAAAGAGGGATCATAATGATTATTCAAGTAATTGGGCAATAAACCACAGAGAGAAAGCAATGGTAAAGTAGTATAAGTAAGTCCAACAATAAATGTTAGCAGGGCTTTTTTTGCAGACAAAGCCCAGCAGGAACTCATTAGCATATTAGGCCACACCCCTGACAGAATGGCTCATTAGCATATCAGGCCACACCCATGTATTCCCTTGGCTTGCCCGGGCAAGCCGGCTCTTGGACAGGCCGGGGAAGGCACGGGAAGGAATTTAAATGCCTCCCCAATCCTTCCAGGGCCCCCACTGGCCCGCCTGCCTTGAAGTCGCAGGGGGGGTCACTCTCCAGGCCTTCCCTCTGTAGCCACGCACGCAGAGGTTTTGGCTCTAGTGGGCATGGCCAACTCTGAAGCCAGCCGGAACTCTGTTACTGTGCGTTCCTGCCCAGAAATAGCCCTGTTAATATAAGTTCTCAAGTTCAAGAGCAACAAACTGTGTATGTTTAGCGTTCCATTGGAGTCAGGGCGGATACCACGACGAGACAGTGTGTGAGTGAAGAAAATCAGAATAGTAAGTAAAAATGAATATGAATATCGGATATAGAGCAATTCAAGGTATGTGGGTTATGAGGTTGAATGTCATATGTGATGATGTAGTCTATGAATGGGAACCCTTTCTCCAAAACCTAGATGGTTTAGGAAATATGTCAGACTGTCGCAAGTGATTGGTGATCTCCATGATGAAGTGGTCCCAAACCTTTGTGTACCAACCAGCCCTTGTAGGGGCTAAATGTGATTTCCGTTGTGAGGCGACAGAGGTCTTTGCTGCAACAAGAAGGCTCAAGTGTTAAGTCATGCCTGATTGCTGGGATAGATTCGCCTTGCCAGATATGAAGGAAGATCAGTTCTGGCAAGAATGGGATCTTATGTCCTGTGATAACTTGTATTTGAAGAAGAATATCTCACCAAAAGTTTTCTGTAGCTGAGCACTCCTGCCAGTAGTGTGCATAGGAGCTTAACTCCCCACATTTCTTCCAACACAAAGGAGAAGGGGTACATGAGATCGAGGCCAGTCTTTTGGGAGTAAGTTACCAATGAGGGGTTGTTTTGTAGGATTGTAGTTTTGTGCTAATGACTGAAGAGGCTAAAAGTTTTGAGGACCAGATTTGGTTCCACTGTTTTTGTTGGAGGTTTAAGGCCAGATGTGACTTTTCTGTTAGCAGGTAGCTGAGAACAGAGGTATCAAACTCATTTGTTATGAGGGCCAGATCTGACACAAATGTGACTTCGTCGGGCCGGGCCATGGATGCTATAGAACATAATGCCAGGTACCAGAGATACAAACATTATAGCTGACAGCAACTTGGAAGGTCTGAGTTGATGTGTCCTCACTGCAAGGCCCCACGGGCTGGAGTGATGGTGGTGCAAAGGAAACCCCATGTGGGCGGACTGGAGAGCCAGAGGTGTAGCTCTGGGCAGATGCTCCTGTGCTGCCTGAATGGGGGCAACCCCCTTCCCACTCCCACTGCCAATGCTGTGAGCCTGGACCTCGGGGTAAAACCATGAAGCAGCTGAGTATTGTGAGCTCCCCTTGCCTCCAAACCACCATGGAAGGGAACGGAAGACATTGAACTAATCCCCCAGCTTGCAGAAGCGGGGAGTGGTGCCCCAGCTCCGAGGCCATGTCCATGGCGGGACCCAGGCCAAGCAAAGCCTGATAAGCCGGACATTCCCATGCAGCAGTGGCCACCTCTGACCAAGGCTACCAAGTGATCCATGGGGGTGGGGAGATGATGGGAGTTCCCGCCAGAGATTGTCAGCAAGCTGTGCCACCCCATACAGCCGGGGGAGCAGGCCCCCTGTGCACCAGGCCACATGTGTGGCAGAGGCCCCCGCCCCCCCAGTGACCAGTATAACCAGCAGTGTTCCCTCTAAGCTGAGTTAGTGTGAGCTAGCTCACAGTTTTTTAGCCTCCGGCTCACAGATTGTCGTCGTAGCTCAGGAAGGATGGCTCCAGAGCAAACTCATTCATGCAGCGGCCAAATCGCTCACTCACAACTTCAGTGCCAGTAGCTCCCAAAGTAGAATTTTTGCTCACAGGACTCCATAGCTTAGAGGGAACATTGATAACCAGAGATTGTCAGCACTGACCTCGCCTTGGAACCCTGAGCCGACATGAACGTGGCTGCGGTGGCTCCCAACTTAACAGTGAGGCTGCCACTGAAACGAAGGGGTTCCTGCTTGACTGCTGCAGATGAGGTTGTTCTGCCCTCTGCTGAAGACACAATCAGAGTGGCTCTGCTCACTCACCTCCTCCAAGCAGCCTCCTGTTTCTTCCCTTGCACCAGTTGCTCATGGGGTCATGGGCCAGATAAGAACCCTGGATGGTTCCAGCCCTGGGGCCTTATGTTTGACACCCCTGGCTTAGAATTTAGATGAAGGTTAAAGCAGAAAGTCCAAAGCAAGATTACAGCTGAATGCCAAGAAGACAAAAGTCATGACTACTGGAGAGTCACACAACTTTAAGGCTGACAGTGAAGAAATACAAATTGTTCGAGATTTTCGGTTCCTTGCCTCCATCACCAACCTAAAGGGGCTACTACCAAGAAATCAAAAGGAGGCTGAGATTGAGGAGGGCAGCTGTGAAGGAGGCAGAAAGATTCTTAAGGGTAAGGATGTATTGCTGATGACCAAGGTCTAGATAATTCATACCATACTGAGAGAGCCAGTCTGGTGTAGTGGTTATGAGCGTAGACTCTAATCTGGGAGAACTGGGTTTGATTCCCCAATCCTCTACATACAGCTGCTGGTGTAACCCTGGGTCAGTCCCAAGTTAATTCAGAGCTGTTCTCTCAAGAGTAGTCCTCAAAAGAGCTCTCTCAGCCTCACCTACCTCACAGGGTGTCTGTTGTGAGGAGGGGAAGGGAAGGGAGAGTGTAAGCCACTCTGAAACTCCTTTGGGTAGTGAAGAGCAGGGTATAAAAACTTCTTCTTCTTCTTCTTCTTCTTCTTCTTCTTCTTCTTCTTCTTCTTCTTCTTCTTCTTCTTCTTCTGTTCACCACTACTATGTGTGGATGTGAAAGCTGGACAATGAAGAAAGCTGACAGGAAGAAAGTAGATTCCTTTGAAATGTGGTGTTAGAAGAGAGTGGACTGCCAAAAGACAAATATTTGGGTTCCAGGTCAAATCAAGCCTGAACTCTCCCTAGAACAGTGGTGGCGAACCTATGGCGCGGGTGCCAGAGGTGGCACTCAGAGCCCTCTCTGTGGGCACGCGTGCCATTGCCCCAGCCAGGCCCAGACCATCATTAAAGTTTCAAATTCTCTGCCAAATAATTTTAAGTAAATGAAAGCATTTGGGATTGCTTTCCTTACTTTGTTTGGATCATCTTAATTTAATGTATGAGTTGTTTTTTCTAAAGTAAAACCTCAGTATTCAGGTTAAATTGCCGTGTTGGCACTCTGCGATAAATAATTGGTTTTGGGTCACAGTTTGGGCACTCGTTCTCTAAAAGGTTCACCATCACTGCCCTAGAAGCTAAAATGACCAAATGGAGGCTATCATACTATGGTCACATTATGAGAAGACCAGAGTCACTGGAAAAGACAATAATGCTAGGAAATGTTGAAGGCATCGGGGAAAGAGGGAGACCCAACGCGGGATGGATTGACTGAATCAAAGAAACCACGGCCCTGAGTTTGCAAGATCGGAGCAAGGCTGTTAACGAGAGGACATTCTGGAGGTCATTAATTCATAGGGTCACCATTAGGTATGAAGCTACTTGATGGCACTGAATCCACACTCAACTTAGAAGGTTGATCTGGTGGTGGTCCAGAACCGCATGGAAGCTTAAATAGCTCTTCGGGGAGGCGTATGCTTCACACACCACCTGCTTGGAGAAGACTGCTCTGAATTTCAAAGAGAATGGGATGCATTCAGTAATGGAAATAAGCACTCCCAACAGGAATGAAACACCTCTTGCTGCAGTGGGATGGTGTGATGTTGGAGGAGGAGATGATTCTTGGTCTGCCTCACTAGGCTCATAGGAAGAAATCAGGAGTATTTCCCCAGGGGCAGGTCAGAGGGATGCTCCTGCTTTGGAGTGGGGTTCTTCCTGGTTTCCAAGGGGGGTGGCCTCCAGAGTGGTACTTACTTCTTATGGAGCTGGTTTCTCCTCTGCCTTGGAATCTGACACTCATGACTGGTCTAAGCTATATGGAAATGTAGAAAAGAGCCAGAGTCCAATAGCACCTTCAAGACTAACAAAATAGGTGGGAAGGGGATGAGCTTTCGTGAGTCACCACTCACTTCTTCAGATACCTATGGGCAGGGGTCATTTAGTAGAAAAAGAGGTGCAGGAGCTCATTAGCATAACTCATTAGCATAACTTATTTGCATATGCCACATACCCTGACATCACCAGAAGTGTGTCAGAAGGCAACCCCCACCGCTCAGGCTCCACTGGACTGTTTTGGATTGCTAGCTATTGGGGGGGGGGGACGACATGCAGATCTGTCCTCACAGAGGAGGGAGAGCTTGTGCCTGAATAAAACCTGGTCTTAAAGGTGCCACTGGACTGTTTTGGAGTGGGTGGGGGGGGCTCTGCAACTTACCTGGCTGCTTCTTGCTCTGACTGAGGGCTGCTGGGAGCAGGGGGTGGGGCTTGTTGCATGTGCCCACCCCCTGGGCTCTTTACTGCCGGAGCTCCGCTCCTGTGCGCTCCTGCAGGAAATGACCCCTGCTTACAGGAATGTATGTCAGAGCCTTGTGGCGCATCAGGTCTTTCTGGGCTCTGCGGAAGAGGAAAACGTTTCCTTCTGCATCCACATTTCAAACCTGATGAAGAGATTCATAAGCATCCAATTACCTTAGTCAAGAGGTAGAAAGTAGTCCCATTATAAGGTAGCAACAATGCACAGAGATGTCTCAGCTCAGAAGCCGGTCGCCTGCTTTGCATATCGAAGGTCTCCGGTTAAATCTTTGGAATCTGCAGTGGAAGGATCTCGGTTAGCAGGTGTAAGGAACACCTTTTCTCTGACTTAGACCCTGGAGACCTGCCACCAGTCAAAGAAGACAATAGCGGGCTGGACGAGCCCAGATTCTCACTCAGAGGCTTCATATCATCATACATACTTTGCAGGCATCAAGTTCCACATTCAGTCTTTGGCATCTCTAGACAAAAAGAGTATCGCATTTGGAAAATATTCCTGCCTGAGACCCTGAGGCTCCAGTTCAGATACGAACAGACTGTCGCCTAGCCGGACCCAGTGGTTGGCTGATAAAAGACATGCATCGTATATTCCGATAAGACAGCGACGGCCAATTGATGCATTTTTCAGGGGCCACTTTGTTCTCCCTCTTAGTATGGAAAATACTGACGGCGATTGTCATCTGTCTGTAATTTGCAGCTATGTGGGTGGAAGAGCTGACTTTGCATCAAAAAGGAATCTGAAAGACTATATCCCACTGGGGCATCGGTAATGGCTGTTGCGTTGCAATTAGAGAGAGCTGGCAAAAGAAGAGCTCTCTCCTCTCTTAGTGTGTGCTGGCACATTATTTCACAGCTAACTTTGCTTAGCATGAGAATGGCTTTGGTTGCCTCTTTGGAATGTAAGAAGAGCTCTTCTGCATCAGACGGAAAGTCTGTCTTGTTAGCCATTCAGTCGTGTCCGACTCTTGGCGATTCTATGGGCCAGCTCTCTCCACGTGTTCCGATCTTGTACTGTTTCTTTGAGTCGTTCCGTGCTCAGGTGTCGACTTTTATGGTGTCGAGCCACCGTGTTCTTTGGCGGCCCAGTTTCCTTTTGCCGCTAACCAATCCAAGCATCATTGTTTTTTCCACATGACATGGCTGAAATAAATCAGTCACAGTTTTATGATTTATGATAATACACATTAATTAATATTAATTTATCTTTAAAAAGCCCTTTAATGTCAAATAAGCTAGAGACCATCACCACATGTGGTGGCAGTGAGTTCTGCGAATTAATTTATTTTATTTATTTATTTATTTATTTTTGGGATTTATATCCCGCCCTACCCATACGGCCCAGGGCGGTGTGGAGAACTGCTTTTTTTGTCCTGTAGGACAAAATTCAAGTCTGGTAGTACCTTAGAGGCCAACAGCCAGGGTGTCAAACATGTGGCCCGCGTGCCAGATCAGGCCCGCGCAGGGCTACAATCCAGCCCATGAGCAGCTGGCTCTGTGCTGTTTCCTCCTACCTGCTTCTGGTGTTGCAGCTGCTTTCCCTTAGCCTCTCCTATTTCCTGCTTGGAAGAGGAGAGAAAGAAAGCCTTCCTTTGATTGGCTGAGGGCTCCACCCCCTCCCCCTCTGCAGAGGGAGAAGGAGGAAAAGAGCCAGAGAGAGAGAGAGAAACGGAGTCCAGTAGCTCTTTAAAGGAGATCAGCAACGTTTTATTCCAGCTATAAGTTTTTGTTTGCCTGCAGACTTCTGGGGGGGGGGGTAAAGAGAACATATGATCGGCACCTCCCCCCGAAGCATGGGATGTCGGCGGGATGTTTATTCCGGCGGCCGCACAATAGTTTGCTTTGGGGCAAACAGCCACGCCTCCCCCCCGCGATATCCGGCCCGTGTGACCGGGGCCAAAATTGTGGTAGGGTATGTGCTTTTATGAGTCACTGCTCACTTTGAGTTCGACACCTTTGGTATAAGCATTTGTCAATCAAAGCTTCCTTTATCAGATGCAAGTAAGAATGAAGATCCACCAGCTCTTATATCCAGGCCAGAAGCTGGAAGGTGTGTTACCAAGAAGGTCCAATAGGAGCACAGGATGCAGAGGTACAATGCAAATATAATCAGCTTGATTGAGGTAATATGTGTAAGCATGGGAAGCACTGCAATTTATCTGTAATGAGATAAGAATCCTATGTTTCTATTCAGCCCCAAGGGGGTCCATTTTCCTGAACTTGTTAACGAGTTCTAGTTCCACAATCTCAGGTTGCAATCTCCCTTTGAAGCTTGTCTGTAGCAGAACTGCCACTGTGAAGTAAGTGATGGAATGTCTGGAAGATCAAAATGTTCTTCCACTGTTTTTTAAGTATTGTGCTTTTTCATGTGATTTTGTGATTTGTGATCCTGTCCCTGTGGAGTTTAACAACTGTCAGATTTGTTGGGTGGTCTCATGGGAGGAAAACAGCTTATTTTCAGCTCCATTCACAATTTTACAAATGTCTGTCTGGTCTTCATTTCCTGCCATCCATGCTGAAGGTGGGCAATCTATTTGCATGGCAATGCATAAACGCCCCACAGCTAAGTGGTAGCACCTTGTATACAGAGGGTTTCTGGTTCAATCTCTGGGATCTCCATTTGAAGAGCTTCAGGCAGCTGGTCTTGAGTGGAGAAAAGCCGAGCCTGCCCAAATCCCCTCTCCTATCAAACTCTGTTGCCAGAAGCCTGCCCTCTGTCCCATCTTCTCAATGCTCGAGTGATGAAGTGGAGCAGACGCACAAGTGAGCTGATGCTCTAATGCTTGCAGATGGTGCCGGCCTGTCTTGGCTTGCTGCCTTCTCGTGCTCATACATCGATTGTGGCAAATCCCAGCTGAGCCACAGTGACCTCTGGTTCTTGGTGGAGCTTTTCATTTTGAGACGTCTGTAGAGTCATCATTGAATGCTTGGAGCTGCAATGCACTCGAAACTCAATTAGTCCACCCATTTCCAGTTAGGGTATGAATCTGAACTTCCCCTGCACCAGTTCCTGAGAAATCCAGCCAGTCTTATGGAAAACCTCTTTCCTCCCTGTACCTGTCAGAAATGTGTCTGGCCCAGTTTGTACACCTCATTGTTCAGTCTTTATTTTTACAGTCTCCAAAAGATGCACGGCAGTGCCCAATGAACACCACTGTGCTACCTCGTCATGAAGTTATGGGGAATATCACTGATTGGCTTGAAGCTTGTGACAGCAGAAAGTGGGCAGCTTAAAAATGGCACTGTAGAAACTTTGATAGGACTTCCAAGGGAAGAAAATGGCTTCCGAGAAGGACGAGACCAAGCCCTATGAGGAAAGGCTGAGGGATTTGGGAATGTTCAGTCTGGAGAAGAGGAGGTTGAGGGGGGACATGATGGCTCTCTTGAAGTATGCGAAGGGCAGCAGAGGATAGGACTCACAATAATGGGTTTAAATGAAGGGCGCGAAGGTACTGGCTGGTTCTTAGGAAAAGCGTCTTTACAGTCGGAGTTGTGCAAGAGTGGAATCAGTGGCCTCGGGAGGTGGTGAGCTCCTCCTCCCTGGCAGTCTTTTAAGCAGCGGCTGGACAAACATTTGTCAGGGATGCTCTAGGCTGATCCTGCACTGAGCAGATGACCTGTATGGCCCCTTCCAACTCTGTGATTCAATGATTCTATGACCCCCAAAGCACTCCTTGTTTTAGATTAACATTTCTGGCGGCATTGAAAGCCACCACCACCCTGGTGAAGTTTTGGGTGCTTGCTGTGCAAAAGCCCATTCAGGAAGTATTGTCGGCCTTCTGAATTGATTTGATTTGCCCTCAGTGACATCATCACGTAGTCAGAACCGACTTTCGACATGGTGTCATTCCATTCACTCTATGATCCCTGATTGGTTGGGATCATCCTAGTGACCGATCTTGGAAGCACTGCTGTCACCAATGGCTCATTCGCCTTCAGTGATGTCGAACCATTATTTCTCTTTGACTATGCAGTATTGTGACAGTCATCCTGCCAGTACATGTTCCTTGAATGGTGGGCCTGCCAGTGTGACCAGTTGAAGAAACAACTGCAACAGCAGCTTTTTAAAGAATGCCACCAAATTGGCAGCGGATGGGGGAAACAAGAGGATTTAAAATAGCCGAATGCTCATCCACTCTTTGAATAGATGAACACTTTTGTCCTTATTCACAGCAGTCTCTAGGAGATCACAGATATGGAAGCGTGTTTTGAAGTGGTCAACAATATTTATGAAAATCACTCCTCCCTTTCAGCTCTACCCAACACATGTCCTGGTGTTTGCTAGCGCTTTGACAGTCACAAAAAGACAACACAACGAGGCATCGGGTTTTGGTCTTAAATAACCAAGTTGCTAAACCAACTCAAATTTCTCACCCCACCCCCCACTGGCTTGCAAGAGAGCTACAAAGGTACCCCTCCTTCCCATTAAGAGTGGGTGGGAAGAGTGGATTTTGCACGGATTAGTTTAAGAAGAATATGAATAGCTTGTTTCTCCTGCAGAAAAGCCTACAGGGACAGCACACAAAGTTAAAAAAAGGTTCTTTCTCTGAGAAACTTCTGAAGGTGAAATTAAAGGCTGGAGGAATGTTTCAAAAAGGGTGGAACATCAGCAGTTCCCAACAGCCGCCAGTCAAAGGAAATGGCAGAACTTATTTTGCAAAAAACGGCTCAGGTTTTTTTCTTCTTTACAAAGAGAACAATGATCTCTGATCTTGAAGGACTTTGAAACCCCAAATCCTCTGCTCAGGAGGTTTCAGAAATAAACGCCTACCTAACCCTTACCCAAATGGAGATGTAACTAATGGGAACACACACACACCTGCTTTGCAAAACATTCTTTAAAACATTTATTAGTGCCTTTCTACTTTATAGGAACTCAAAGTGGCTTACAATGCAAACACGAGAAAATACCCAAAATTCCTTTTTGAAAAAAAACTGTTAAATAATGTAAAACTGCCATTCGTCAGAAAAATTAAAACCAGTCAAATGACACGGTGAATAAAACTGCCTTCAGCAGCCTCCTAAAGAGAGAAAGTGTGTGTGTGTGTGTGGGGGGGTCAGATCATCTCCCTGGCAGTGTTCTCTCTAAGCTGAGTTAGTGTAAGCTAGCTCACAGTTTTTTAGCCTCCAGCTCACAGATTTTTGTCTTCGCTCAGGAAGGGATGGCTCCAGAGCAAATTACTTTATGCAGTAGCCAAATCGCTCACTCACAACTTTAATGTCAGTAACTCCCAAAGTAGAATTTTTGCTCACAAGACTCCACAGCTTAGAGGGAACATTGCGGGTTATTACATAATTGTGGTGCTACCACTGAAAAAGTCCTCTCTTGTGACCCAAGAAGCTTGCCTGTAAGAAAAGCTCTGCAAGCTCTTGGAGGATTGGCTACATTAGGGTGTGTGTCGCCTAATATGCAAAGGTGTTCCTGCTACAAAAAGAGCCCTGCAAAAAGTCCTCTCTTGTGACCCAAGAAGCTTGCCTGTAAGAAAAGCTCTGCAAGCTCTTGGAGGATTGGCTACATTAGGGTGTGTGTCGCCTAATATGCAAAGGTGTTCCTGCTACAAAAAGAGCCCTGCAAAAAGTCCTCTCTTGTGACCCAAGAAGCTTGCCTGTAAGAAAAGCTCTGCAAGCTCTTGGAGGATTGGCTACATTAGGGTGTGTGTCGCCTAATATGCAAAGGTGTTCCTGCTACAAAAAGAGCCCTGCAAAAAGTCCTCTCTTGTGACCCAAGAAGCTTGCCTGTAAGAAAAGCTCTGCAAGCTCTTGGAGGATTGGCTACATTAGGGTGTGTGTCGCCTAATATGCAAAGGTGTTCCTGCTACAAAAAGAGCCCTGCAAAAAGTCCTCTCTTGTGACCCAAGAAGCTTGCCTGTAAGAAAAGCTCTGCAAGCTCTTGGAGGATTGGCTACATTAGGGTGTGTGTCGCCTAATATGCAAAGGTGTTCCTGCTACAAAAAGAGCCCTGCAAAAAGTCCTCTCTTGTGACCCAAGAAGCTTGCCTGTAAGAAAAGCTCTGCAAGCTCTTGGAGGATTGGCTACATTAGGGTGTGTGTCGCCTAATATGCAAAGGTGTTCCTGCTACAAAAAGAGCCCTGCAAAAAGTCCTCTCTTGTGACCCAAGAAGCTTGCCTGTAAGAAAAGCTCTGCAAGCTCTTGGAGGATTGGCTACATTAGGGTGTGTGTCGCCTAATATGCAAAGGTGTTCCTGCTACAAAAAGAGCCCTGCAAAAAGTCCTCTCTTGTGACCCAAGAAGCTTGCCTGTAAGAAAAGCTCTGCAAGCTCTTGGAGGATTGGCTACATTAGGGTGTGTGTCGCCTAATATGCAAAGGTGTTCCTGCTACAAAAAGAGCCCTGCAAAAAGTCCTCTCTTGTGACCCAAGAAGCTTGCCTGTAAGAAAAGCTCTGCAAGCTCTTGGAGGATTGGCTACATTAGGGTGTGTGTCGCCTAATATGCAAAGGTGTTCCTGCTACAAAAAGAGCCCTGCAAAAAGTCCTCTCTTGTGACCCAAGAAGCTTGCCTGTAAGAAAAGCTCTGCAAGCTCTTGGAGGATTGGCTACATTAGGGTGTGTGTCGCCTAATATGCAAAGGTGTTCCTGCTACAAAAAGAGCCCTGCAAAAAGTCCTCTCTTGTGACCCAAGAAGCTTGCCTGGTGGGCACACAAGAGAGGGCCTTTTCAGTGGCAGTCCCCCGATTATGGAATAACCACCCCATCGAAGTGCACCTGGGTCCCCCTCACTTTGTCTCCTTAGGAGGCTGCCAAAGATAGTTTCATTCACGGTATCATTCAATTCGTTTTAATTTTTTATGGATACAAGCAATGTCCCCTCTAAGCTGTGGAGCCTTGTGAGCAAAAATTCTACCTTGTGAGCTACTGGCATTAAAGTTGTGAGCGAGCAATTTGGCTACTGGATAAATTAGTTTGCTCTGGAGCCATCCTTCCTGAGCTGAAACAAAAATGTGTGAGCCAGAGGCTAAAAAACTGTGAGCTAGCTCACACTAACTCAGCTTAGAGGGAACACTGGATACAAGTAGAATGAAATGGATTATGGAAAATAGAGCCATCTGCCCCAGATGTGGTGCATGTTGTTTGAACTGGAATATCCAAAACAGGACCCCCCCAACCTTTCCTGAGCCTGGAGGCACCTTTGGGGCTTTGAGTCAGGGGAGTGAGTACCACTAAGGAAAGGCTGCCCCTGGAGGCAGAGCCAAGTGCACATGAAAGAACAAAAAATGAAAGAAAAAAAACAAGCGGAATGGGGTTGGGGATATAAACACACACACACATGCTGTTGACGATCTAAAACAAATAAAGAAGTTTCACTCTGCACTGACTCAGAGGCAATCGCTTCATGTGTTTAAAAAGGAAGCTGTGCTGAAGAAGTCCTACCCTTTGACAGACACTAAAGCCACCCTCCCCAATGATGCCTGTTGCATGATTCCCGATACCTGGCAGCCCATCCCTTACTCAGACAGCTTCCTTTGGCCAGGCTCTGAAACTATTAGGGGCTTTAATTGAATTAGACAGCCCTGCCTTTGGCATCAAAGCGACTCTGAAACAGGGAACAGAAGAAGATTCCCCCCCCCTCAAAACGAAATGAGCTCAGATGCTCAGGCAGAGACCAGCATGATGGATGACATTGTTTCCTCGCACATCGCCAGCACACAATCCCTAATGGAGTTCTGGCATGAGGCCACCTCTGCCGCTCTCGGGAGCTCCCGCACCCCCAAGGAAACCTCTCCCTGTGTCCAGATACAGGAAGAGTTACACAGTGGTCTTGCCATGCTGGGTCGTCTTCACTTGCGCCATCTGAAGGTCGATCAAGGAGATGTCTCTTTTGCCAAATTCAGGCCACTGGGCGGCAGCCAACGAAGGCATGAAGACAGGAACATCCTAGGGAAGAGAAGGCCAGGATCTGACCCGTACTGCAGCAACAAGACTTTGTGCTCGGCTCATTTTGGGTAGACCCCCAGGATGTGTTTCCAGGCTGGGTTTGACTCCTGGGATGAGTGATCTGATAAAAAAGACAATGATGCCCAAGAGAATGGCAGAGGTCCCCCCCCCCCCGCTGTATCCTTGTAACTAGAACTGGGTCAAAGCCTCTCCTTGTTATTGCAATTTTATTTTGAAAAACACCCCTTCCTTTTCGGTGATATTTTGGTACCCCTTGAAATAATTTGCCCTTGCTTGCCTTCATTTGCCGTCACTGATTGTCATTTGCACAGTGCTTTCAAATGGGCAAAACGCTTTAACATACATTTGCTTGAATCCAATGGATCTCTGCTCACAGATTTCTGCTCACCTCCTCCATCCTGCTGCAGCCCCAGATCACCCCCAGAGACAGGGGACTCCATGGAACAGAATTGGGGGGTGGGGCATTTTGCTTTGCTGTGGGCAGAAATCTGTCTGCCTGCAGAAACCCTGCGGGATCCACTCCCCTACTTTACAACGACCCTGTAAGGGAGATCAGTGGTATTATCCCAACACCACAGATGGAGGGCTGATGTTGAGACAGAGAGGCTTTCTGAAGACTGCCAAGTGTCTTCATGGTAAAGGCAGAACTTGAACCAGGGATGTCATGATACATAATCTCCTATGGTGCACTCTTATGCCAAGTTGCTCCAGGTTAAGCCTTGTTGATTTCAATGGATTTAGCATGGAGTAACTCTGCAGTAACTCTGCATAGGTTCACCATATCAGATTCATTTATTTATAAAAATGTATACCCTGCTCTTCTACTCAGAGCAGTTTACCCAGGAAGGTTAAATGGTAAACGTATTTTAGAGCAAAAACACCAACAACATAAAACTAAACCAACCAGCAATAGAAGGCAGCAACCAACCCAGCCACAGCCCCTGAAGTACACCTCACCAGCTTCGACTGAACATTTTAAAAATAGCAACGAAGATCAAAGAACTGAGGAACTCAGAACCAAAGCAGGGGGGGGGGGGGGGTGAAGACGATGGTGCTGAACAGTATTGAATATTTTCTCCCCAGCAGATTATTTTACTTCATCAAAATTGCTCGATTCCACCCTGACCTAGATAGCCCAGGCAAGCCTGATCTCGTCAGATCTTGGAAGCTAAGCAGGGCCGACCCTGGCAAGTGCTTGGAAGGGAGACCTCCAAGGAATACCAGGGTTGGGAGGCAGGGGCAGGCAATAATAAGCCACCTCTCTGAAACGTCCTACCCCCACTAGGGGTTGCCAGAAGTCAACCATGACTTCTAGACATGTGTGTGCACACACACGTGCGCGCACACACACACACATAAAAAAAGAAAAAATGCTAGATTTCACTTCAGACCACCAAATATATGTCACAGATTTTGGTATAGGCAACACTATGCATACTTCAGGTTAGGGAGGAAACCCCCCCCCCCCAACAGTGGTTTAGAAAGTGTTTGGGTGGTGTGCGCCTGTCGGGGTCGTTTCGTAGAAAAAGAGCTAGGGGAACTCATTAGCATAACTCATTAGCATATGCCACACCCCCTGACATCACCGGAAGTGTGTCTTAAGGCCACACCCACCACTCAGTCTTAGTCTTAAAGGTGCTATTTGAACTCTTGGACTATTTTGCAGCAACAGACTAACACAGCTACCTTGGGGAAGCTCCTGGATGGGGCTGGGAGTCCTTGCGGAGGCCATGTGGAGTGGCCTCGGCCAGGCAGAGGGGGAGGACGCCAACTTACCCTCCTGCTTCTTCCTCCTTCTGCAACAGAATGAGGCTGGAAGCAGGGGGTGGCCGGAAGAAGGGGGCGGGGCTTCGTTGTGTGCCCCGCCTCCTGCATCTCACCCGGGGGAACTGCGATCCCCCGCGATCCCCCCCGAATCAACCTCTGGTGCCTGTTACAATATTTATTTAGATATACCCCAAAGTAGCTTACAATATTGTTCTCCCCTGTCACATTTTACCCTTACAACTGCATCCTTGTGAGGAAGGCTAGGCTGTGACCAGGCGGCAGGCTCAAGGTCTCTCTGCCAGCTTCCATGGCAGAGAAGGGATATGAGCCAGGCTCTCCCAGAGCCTTGTCTGACACTGACTACTATACCATACTGGGTGGTGTAGTATGGGTGCTCCCTAGAGCAGGGGTGTCGAACTCATTTGTTATGAGGGCCGGATCTGACATAAATGAGACCTTGTTGGGCCGGGCCATGTGTGTCATAAAATGTAACGCCAGGAAGCGGAGATATAAACTTTATAAAGGACACAAACACAATTAAAGATTTTTTTTACTTAAAATAAAAAGAGCTTAAAACATTAGCACTCTTGCAATATTTGTTTATTTAACAGTGTCTGATAGCTGACACCTCTTGCTCTGAATCATTGCATCAAAATGTCTGTGCTGTTGCAGTCCCGAGTATGCTGTTCAGGTGTGTATCTGTAAGCTGCAAACCTACCATGACGCAGCAACAGCAGCACTGGAAGAAGAAGCAGAGGACAGCCAGTTCCACTGTGGGCCTGATAGAAGCCCTCCAGGGGCCTGATTCAGCCCCCAGGCTGCATGTTTGACACCCCTGGTCTACCATCTTCACATGACATCACAGCAGGTCAGCGGATGGTAGGATCCATTTGTGTCTTGTTCAAACTCTGAGGTCTCCGGGTTCTTCTTTTTGCTCTGGTCAACACTTCCCAGATTTTCTTCTCATTAGATCTTTTCTCTCTCTCCTTATGTCAGGCTTTACTGTGTTCTCTTCACATCACTTTCTCTTCAGTAATAAGACAGGAGAGTCACTAAAACAGAAAAGGGGGTAAGGAGAATCCCATCTCTGATTCAGGTTTGTTGCAAATTCAAGAATAATCTGTCTGTATAGGATTTTGCCTTTTGGTTCCTCCTGGCTTTGCCCCTCTAGCCAGAATGGCTTGTTTTACTGTTTATTTGGGATGATACAAAACTGTTTCATTAGTTATTGCAAAAATATTACGCCCTTCTTTCTCTCCAACTTAAATGGGTTTAAAGATGGGCTTCCCATTCCATCAAGGAATAGAAACACGATTGTTGAACACATACACACACAACTGCTTTATACTGAATCAGGCCATAGGTCCATCAGTGTCTGTATTAGACTGGCAATGGCTTGCCAAGGTCTCAGGTGGAGGTTTTTCACATCACCTACTGCTTGGTCGTTTTAACTGGAGATGTCGGGGATTGAACCTGGGACCTTCTGCATGCCAAGCAGAGGTTCTTCCACTGAGCCACGGTTGTCTGATGAAACACCCACAACTCTAAAACAAGCAGCCTTTCATGTGGGAAATTTAATGTTGCCTCTTTGCAAGGCTGGTTTGCTCTAGGGTGGTTTGCTAACGGTACAGTTTGACTCACATCCCGTCCACCAGGTGCAAACAGGGAGACGGTTTTGTGACGGACTGTTCATCATCCCATTTGTGGCTGTTTGGTGGGTTGCTTCAACTGTTCCTTTCCAACAGTACAGTGTAATTGGCTTTTCAGACAAGGACATTCTTCCAAAGTACAAGAGAGTTCTGCTTCCCTGTCCTTGCTGCGCTTCTTGGCGACTGTTCAGATAGTTAAATCAGACACAAATCATAAAAATCAGGGCCAAACAAGATGTCATCCCTGGGTTCATTCTGGGGACTGTTATATTCTTAGTGCTAGATATCAAAATAGGGGGGGGGCAGAATGGTTTCAAACGAGTCTGGATCTACAGTGCATACAACTTCATAGAATCATAGAATGTTAGAGTTGGAAGGGATATTGAAGGTCATCTAGTCCAACCCCCTGCACTCTGCAGGAGCATAGCCAATAAATAGCCCTACGACATACCCGAAAGATGGTCGTCCAGCCTCCGCTTGAAAACATCCAGCGAAGGAGCAACCACCACCTCCCAAGGCAGTCTTTTCCACTGCTCAACCACTCTTATAGTTAGGAAGTTTCTCCTGATATTTAGCCAGTAACGACTCCCTTGTAATTTCTACCCATTAGATCTAGTCTTGCAATCTGGAGCAAGAGAGAATAGATCTGCTCCATCTTCCAGTTTGGTAGTGGTTGAGTGTGTGAACTCTAATCTGGGAGAACCGGTTTTGATTCCCCACTCCTCCACTTGCACCTGGCTGGATGACCTTGGGCAAGCCGTAGTTCTGATAAGAGTTGTTCTTGAAAAAAAGAGCAGTTTCTGTCAGAGCTCTCTCAGCCCCACCTACCTCACAGAGCGTCTGTTGTGGGGAGGGGAAGGGAAAGGCGTTTGTAAGCCGCTCTGAGACTCCATTGGGTAGTGAAGGGCGGGGTATAAATCCAATCTCCTCCTCCTCCTCCTCCTCCTCCTCCTCCTCCTCCTTCTTCTTCTTCTTCTTCTTCTTCTTCTTCTTCTTCTTCTTCTTCTTCTTCTTCTTCTTCTTCTTCTTCTCCTCCATGACAGCCCTTCAAATATTTGAAGTCTGCAATCATGTCCCCTCTAAGCCTTCTCTTTCCCAGGCTAAAGATAACCAATTCTTTCAGCCTTTCCTCATAAGACTTCCTTTCTCCCTGTTCCTGCCCACACAAACAACACCAGGCTGGCTTGAAGGAATGGAGTTGTCACAGCACCACATGGAGATGCCTCTATTTGGCAGAGTCCTGGGATGTGTTTTAAGAGTGCCGAAGAGATTCAATTCTGGTCAGGACCCCTGTGGCGCAAGAGGAACAGGGCCTCCTGTTTCCTCACCACCACCATTTCCCTAAACCAAAATGGTGTTTGCGGGAGGTGTTATGTGCTGATATGCCCCTCTGTGCCAGTTTGTGCTAGATAAATGGCACAGGGGTGGGGGAAGCAGGAGCCCCCATATGTCCTAACCAGCTTCAGGCCCCTGCATGCTCTTAAAAAGCATTCCAGTACTGTACAAATTGGAGGCACATTCCCCGGGATGAATCTGGGGACAGTATCTTGTCCAGTCCGGCCCTCAGTCATTTAAATTGCTCAATCTAAAAGTCAGTTTGAAAACAAATCCTATTGTTTATCTAAATAGTCATTAGTGATGTTAATAGTTGCCAATCGTCTTGGATCAGCAGCATTTTTGCTCACACACGATGCTGAAAAACCGAACGCAAGCCTGTTGGACAGGTGCTCTAGCTGTTTGCTGCCAAACCAGACAAACCCAGCGACTGGCTCCTGTCTGATCTTCACAGTCAAACAACAGGAAACTCAACTGTCAGAGCTGGTTGCCACGAACTTTGCAGCATTCCTCATTTGCATATGTGCGTTTGCCATGTGATGACTGCGGCAGCTGCCTTGAGACTCAGACTGAGAGCTGAATGTTCAAATATGCCACGTAACCCAGTATCTTTGTTTGAAGGATTGTCTTCTCCCATAAGTCCTCCTCCTTAATCAACCACGAGGTCTCAGAGAGGCTGTGTTCTAGATGCTACCCACTCTGGAAGTGAACTGGTAATGAGTAACCAGGAACAGGGCCTTTTCAGTGGGGGCACCTTCATTCTGAAACTCTCTCACCATAGAGAACCTGTTAGGTCCCAGCCAGAAAGATTCATGATTTTTTTCAGTCCCCCCTCCCCGGGTCAAGGTTTTCATGACTCTTCTGGCTCTGTTCTCATTATGCAAGGTTTTAAATACTTGCAGTTTCCAAATGCAATATTTCAGGTTGCTTTTTATTATATTTTTGTTGGGGGGAGGGGGGAGAATTCTCAGCTGGATCCAAGCATGGGGCTGAACGCTTCCCACCCTCCCATGCCTCATCATGGGCACCTGGAAGCCAATAGACAAGATCTGGGTCTGACATCTCTAATGCACAACAAGCACGGCGCATCAAATGTCACCCAATAAGCGAGATAACTTCCCAGTTCCAGTCATGCAATCCTTCAGAAGCGGTTTCTCAAGATCCATCCCCTGCTGCCATGATACCAAATGTCTCATCATTGGCTCAAGTGTCTGGAGCAGGCCAGAGCACAGAGAAATCAGCTTATTGTGTATATTTAATGGTTTGCATAAATAAATTATGGGTGGGAGTGCATGAGCCAAACATCAGTGTGGCTTTAGGTTAGACAAGCACAAAGCTGAAGGACAGAACCAGGGAAGTGTGAGGCTCGCTGGTCCAGTTGAGAATGTTTTAGCTCCCTTCGGCATCCCTCAGTTGTCTCAGTGGGGCAAAGATTCCCCCAAATCCCAACGCAGCCAGTGGAGTGGAGTTCTCAGAACATGGGACTAGACCTGGGTTCCAACCCTCCAGCCTAGAAGCTCACTGTGTGACCTTGGGCCTGTGGCATTCCGTCAGCCTAAATGACCTCATCGGTTTGCTGTGTGGGTAAGACAGAGGAGGAGAAACCTCTGAGCTCCTCTGAGGAAAGATGGCATGACAGCAAGAACTTCTAATTTCTCATCTGGGTAAAGGTCAGTGATAAGGAGGGGGTAAGCAAACCAGTGCATTGAACACATTCCCTTCTGTGCAGGAGCCTCCACATCAATTTAGGATTTCACCAGGGCTATTTTTGGGCAGGAACGCACAGGAACGGAGTTCCGGCTGGCTCCCAAGTTGGCCACGCCCAGCAGGAAGTTACTAGCATTTAGGCCACACCCAACAGCAGAAACTCATTAGGATTGGCTACATTAGGGGTGTGTGGCCTAACATGCAAAGGAGTTCCTGCTACAAAAAAAGGCTCTGGGTTTTGACAACAAACAAGGTAAACAGAATAACAAGCAAAAGGTGGGCGTGGCTGGATGACCACACTTCTGGTAACATGTGGGTGCGGCCTAATGTGCTAATGAGCTGTGCTGTCAGGGGTGTGGCCCAATATGCTAATGAGTTTCTGCTGTTGGGTGTGGCCTATTATGCTAATAAGTTCCTGCTGGGCTTTTTCTACAAAAAGAGCCCTGGATTTCACTATAGGTAATTTTTGGCGATTCTTCTAGCCCAAGCACCATTCCTGGGGAACATTCCCAGCACAAGGACACATGACTCACACAACAGAAATTAGCCACCGTAGGTAAACACAGCCCTGATTCGAATGGCCCAGGCCAGCCCGATCTCACCAGATCTCACAAGCGAAGCAGGGTCGGCCCTGATTGGTACTTTGATGGGAGACTGCCAAGGAAGTCCAGGGTTGCTTTCCAGAGGCAGGCAATGGCAAACCACCCCTGAACGTCTCTTGCCTTGCACACCCAATAGGGTCGCCATAAGTCAGCCGCAACTCAATGGCACTTTCCACCAGCAGCTAAACAGAACCTCCCTGTCAGAGGCAGTACATTTCTAAATGCCCCAAGCAAGGGACAAACAGCAGGGA
>NW_015164181.1:4702336-4719322 GCF_001447785.1 Gekko japonicus | reverse complement strand
GCAGGAATGGGCTGTCACCTTCATGCCCTGCTTGATGGTTGCCTGGAGGTGTCTAATTTGCCACTGTAACAAACAGGATGCAGGGCTAGGTGGAACTGTTGGTCTGATCCGGCACTGTTCTTTCTATGAAGTTGTAGGCGTGTAATCAAGTTGAGCTGTCAATGTTAATGCTATAAGGTTCAAAGTCTTCCTCTTTTTTTTAGCACCTCCTCCTTCCTTGCTCTGCCACTCCTAGCTGAGGCTACCTTGAGATGTGTGGTCTTCAGCATCAGCTTTGGAGAAACAGGCTGTACCCAGGTAGGGGGAGAAAGGAGCCAACTCGTTAATGTTCCCACTGCACTCTAACTGAATAAGAGGGATTCTCGAACTTAGGTGAGTTCTTAAGTTCACCCTAAATTTCATTGCGTCCAATTCATCAAGCCTGAGAGGATACAGAGTGCTGGACAAGGTTTGGATATATCCAATCTGGAGCGGTATTAGGATACTGATAATGAGAAAGCAGGAGCTGCGGTGGCTCAAGTGGTTAAGACGCTGAACTGCAGGCTGTGGAAGGTCGGTAGTTCAGCAGTTCGAGACCCGGGTGTGCCGCATGATGGAGTGAGCTCCCGTCTCTAGTTCCAGCTCCTGCCAACCTAGCAGTTCGAAAGCAAGAAGTTGCAAGTAGATAAATAGGTACCACTTCAGTGGGAAGGTAACAGCGTTCCGTGAGCCTTGGTGTTTAGTCATGCCGGCCACATGACCACGGAAATGTCTTTGGACAGCGCTGGCTCTTCGGCTTTGAAATGGAGATGAGCACCGCAACCCTAGAATCGGATTCGACTGGCTTTCGAGCAAGGGAACCTTTACCATTACCTTACTTAGAAAGCAGGTTGCTCTGTTACCCAGAAGCAGCTGCTTGTTTACGTCTTTGCAGAACTTCCTGAGGTATAGATGGAACACTTATGGCCATTTTCAAGCTGCCTTTGTATTCCATTTTAGTAATTGGTTGCTAATGGGTTTTTTTCTGTCTGGCTGCTAGCAGAATTTATTCACCTGTTCATACAAACCTGCTTGTGTTGGGTTAGCAAAGTGTGGTTGAGCCGTTTTTGAGGGAAACTGCTTTCTTCCATTTTCTACCTCTTCTGAGTTGTTGTGGTGTGCTGTTTAAAATGTCCATAGTGTTTCCTACAATTCTACTTCCCCCAGGCCCTTTTTTGCCACACAATCTTCTGGGGACTTAAAAAAAAACATGCTAAATTGAGTGCTATAGCGCTAAACCAATATAGCACTTCATGAGATGCCTTGGCTCAATTGACCTCCGTTTAGTCAACTTAGAACACTCAACATAGAATGTTACCCCCCCAAAAAAAAACCTCTGAAGAAGATCATCTGGTGAAAAAGGGTGGAGAAACCAGCGGCACTATTTGAAATGACCATAGCATTTCAGAGATGGCTAATTAACATTTTATTTATTTATTTTATTTATATTTTGACTTGCTATACCGCCCTGACCCCGGAGGGCCACATGATATCGGGGCGGGGGTATCCTACCGGCACTCGGGTGGTGGGCTTGTTGTTGCTCTGGCTCGGCTTCTTCCAGGCGGTCTCTGGCGTTTCGGGATGGCTTTTGTCGGTGGGGCTGCTCAGGCGCACGGCCCATGTCTGCTTTGGCCTTGGCTCTGTCCGTTAGGCTCCGCCGCGCCCGCATTACACGTCACCGCACGCCTCCCAATCTCCGCCTCCGTCATCGTCTGCCGGCTGGCCACCAGGGATTGCTCCGTCGACGTTTGTTGCTGCTGCATCGCCATTCCCCCTCCACCGCCGATGCTCTGCTGCCGCCGATGTTCCGTTGCCGTTGAAGCCGCCACCACACACCTCGTCGGAGGAGGGTGCCCCCTACCCATCTAAGGGTAGGTACCCATTTGTCTACTCACTTGTTTTTAAGTGCTTTCGAGCCGCTGGGTGGGCGGGAGCTGGGACTAGGGCCGGGAGCTCACCCCGGCCGCGGTGGTTCTCGAACAGCCATAGTGGCTGTTCATAGTTGTTAAAGCAGACGTTCTACCGTCTGCGCCACCGCTCCCATAACATAAGGAAATTTGCTGTAGGAAACCCCCATCCCTGTGTCACTTTGCCTGAAATCAGGCCAACAACAAATAACATCTGGCTTAGAATGGTCATGTGAAAATCTTCTATGTCTGGGGCAGAGATGCTCTGTATTCTTGGTGTTTGGGGGGGAGGCAACAGTAGGAGGGCTTCTGGAGTTCTGGCCCCGCTGGTAGAGCTCCTGAGGGCACCTGGTATTTTTGGCCACTGCGTGACATGGAGTGTTGGACTGGATGGGCCATTGGCCTGATCCAACATGGCTTCTCTTATGTTCATAACTGGGAGTTTGCTTTTGGAATGCCTAAACATTAACATTGTTTGAGTGAAACAGAAAAGCAGGGTCTCTCTCTTGGAGTGAACTGCTGTGGTGGGATGTGTACCCAGCTGCCGGATTCTCTCGTTCAAGACCCCTCTGTCTGTGTGGTGCAGTGCTTAAGAATGTCAGCCTAGTATCTGGAAGACCCAGGTTCAAATCCCCTACTTGTGCCATGGAAGCTCGCTGGGTGACCGTGGGCCAGTCACCGTCTCTCAGTCTAACCTACCTCACCGGGTTGTTGTGAGGATAAAATTAGAGGAGAGAAGAACAATGTATGCTGCTTTGGGTCCCCACTGGGGGAAAAGGTGGGGTATAAACGAATGAATTAATCAAATGAGTAAATCACAAGAAGAGCCAGTCTAATTCCTCTGAGCCGAGGTGTTCTGTCTCTCTCAGTGGCCCATGAAGTATATCCTTTTCCAAGTTTTATGATACAACTGTTTTCTTCTTTGGGATGGGTTCCAGAAGCATCAGATCCCAATTGTTCCCACGATTGTCCCCATCCATCACCTTGTCAGTCTTTCCCATGAGCTGGGGCAAGTGACATAGGCTGCCGGTCTCCCAGATCTCCCAGGGAGTTCAACTTCCAGCCGCAGTAACAAGCTCATTTTCTCCGTACCCATTTCCCATGATCCCTTGGGGGGGCAGGCTGCAATGTTTTCTTAAGTGGAGTTCTAGGTTTCTGTCTTATTATGATGACAGAGCGGTTTGCACTTCTAACTGACACTTCCACTTAGATTTTCACCCCCTCTCCAGCTGAGGGGTAGACGTTGTTATCCTTATGTTCAGCCTTCAAATATCATTTATTAAACCTCTGACCAAGAAGAGTCTTCCAGCTAAGAGCAAATACTTAGCCTAAAAACCCTGTAATGGAAACACTGATTAGAAAACCTTGGGAAGCTTGCAAACAGGGGATAGGTTCTTTCTGAAGCTTTAATCTCTCTGGTGGCCTTTTTTTCCTGTTTGAAGCAATTTATCTTAAGCAGCGAGAGCTCTTCTCCTCTCTCCGATTCCTCTTTTGTCACATTGAGTTAGCGTTCCCGGCTAGCTTTCTGCAACAGAGCATCCAGATGGAGGGAACCATAAATGGTATGAAAGCTGATGATCAGAGTTACCACTGGAAGCCAACATCATGTCACTGGAGAACTGTAACCAGTGTTCCCTCTAAGCTGAGTTACTGTGAGCTAGCTCACAGTTTTTTAGCCTCCGGCTCACACATTTTTGTCTTAGCTCGGGAAGGATGGCTCCAGAGCAAACTAATTGATGCAGTAGCCAAATCACTCACTCACAAGTTTAATGCCAGTCGCTCACGAAGTAGAATTTTTGCTCACAAGACTCTACAGCTTAGAGGGAGCATTGACTGTAATCATGCTTCTCCTTGGAGTTATGGGGGTTGGATTATGGTTGCCAACCTCCAGGTGTTGGCTGGAGATCTCCTGGTATTACAACTGGTCTCTAGGCAGCAGAGATCTGTTCACCTGGAGAAAATGGCTGCTTTGGAGGGTGGACTCTATGGCATTATAGCCCACTGAGGGTCCTCCCTTCACCAAACTCTGCCTTCTTCAGGCTCGATCTCCAAAATCTCCTGGTATTTCCCATCCCGGAGCTGGCAACCCTAGATTAGGTTGTCAACATTCTAGTGGGGCCTGGAGATCTCCCAGACTTACAATTCTCCAAATGGTTCTCCTGGATAAAATGGCTGGTTTGGAGGGTGGACTCTATGGCATTATACCCCACTGAGGGTGCTCCCCTCCCCAAACTCTGCCCTCCCCAGATTTCACTCCAAATCTCCAGGAATTTCCCAACTTGAAGTTGGATCCATCCCCTGAATGCTTCCCCCCCCCACTTTAGTCCACTGATGTCCACTAAATGCTGACCCTAGGGGATAGGGAACCCAAAGGAATGACATGGGGTGGGACCAGTAGTGGGAAAGAGGGAATAAGTGGAAACTGCAAATTTAGCCTGGAGCCAACCCATGAGCACCTTAAGCTACCTTATCCTGAGTCAGATCACACATTACAAGTGTAGTTTATTTCCTGCAAAGTTTGCAGTTTCTCTACGCAGGCACAATGCCAGGCTGGTTGGCTGCAGCTCCAATCAGAGGAGGAGTTAGGCTAATAAATCCAGTACGATGTAGGAGATGCTTTGCTGGATCAGTCCAATGATCACATGAACACTTGCTTTGCTGGATCAGTCCAATGATCAGGAGATGCTTTGCTGGATCAGTCCAATGGTCACACGAACACTTGAAGCGGCCTTATCCTGACTGAGACCATTGGTCCATTAAAGTCAGTATTGTCTACTCTGACTGGCAGCGGCTCTCAAGGATATCAGGCAGAGGTCTTTCACATCACCTACTGCCAGATCCTTTAACTGGAGATGCTGGGGATTGAACCTGGGACCTTCTGCATGCCAAGCAGATGCTCTGCCACTTAGCCATAGCCCCTCCCCATGTAATAGGCCCATCTATTCCACCATCCTGTTTCCCACAGCAGCCAACCAGCTGCCCTGGAAGGCCCACAAACAGAGCTAGAGGCCCACAATGCCTTCCCCTGATGTTGCCACCTACCACATGTATTCAGAGGTTTACTGTCTCTCTATGTGGAAGAAGAAGAAGAGGAGGAGGAGGAGGAGATTGGATTTATACACCACCCTTCACTCGGAGTCTCAGAGCGGCTTACAAACTCCTTTCCCTTCCCCTCCTCACAACAGACACCCTGTGAGGTAGGTGGGGCTGAGAGAGCTCTTTCCAGAACTGCTCTTTCAAGGTCAGCTCTGCCCAAGGTCATCCAGCAACTGCAAGTGGAGGAGTGGGAAATCAAACCTGGTTCCCTTTAGTCATCATGGCTAGTGGCCATTGATGGACCTCTCTTCCATTTATCTGCCTAATCCCCTTTCAAACCCACCTATGTCAGTGGCCTTCTCTCCATGTCCACAGAAGTGGAAAGCAAAAGCTAGTGAGAACTACTCCACTAGGGCAGGTCCTCCACCTCTGGGGCAGTTGCCCCACCTTGTCCTGGGGCCACTACACAGGGTTGCCAGGCGCATGCCTGGAATCCCTGGGAGACTTTGGGGGTGTGTGGGGGAAAGGACATCATCAATGCGTTTATGTCACTCCCCGCAAAAACCCAGAAGCTGTAATGTATTGGAAATTGCTTACATGAATCGTCCCATTCACCTCCTATGTTAAGCTTGAGCCGAATGAAGGCTCCTCTGAACTCACTTGCGATTGGTCGCCTGTGTCAGCGACCAATCAGGACAATACTTAACCCTGATCGGGAAGAACTCCCATTGGGCTTTATCCGAGCAACCTCATTGGTCGGTTTTTGTAAATAGGTGTGGCTATGTTAGCCCGGGAATGTTTAAAAGGAGCATAGCTCCCAATGTTATTCTGTTCTGGTTATGAATGCATTTAAGTGCTTGTTCGTTACTTCAATAAAGCTGAATCACTTCTATGCTGAAATCACTCTCCGATCCTTTGTTAGCGGCGATCTAACAGAAGCGACATCAGTAGCACACTAGGATTTTGCTTCTCTCAATGTCACTTCTGGGTTTTTACTGGGAGTGACATTAACGCACCGATGATGTCCTCGCCACATTTTCTCCCAATGCTCATTTCCGCACTGGAGGGGGAAATGGGTATGCTTTGGCAGAGGCTTCCCACCCAAATGGGTTTCCCACCCACCACAACGCCACTGCTGCGGTTTAAGTCCCACTGTTCCATGCAGTTGTGTACCTGCCTATACGAAGAAAGCTTTGCACAAACGTGGCTGTATACTTCCAGAGATTTCTAAATAAATGGCACCCTTGCCGATGTAGCTGTGATCCTGGAAAAGGCTGCTCTCTGTGTGTACGGAGCCCCTTTCACACTAGCTTTTCTCCATGTGACCATTGGCCTCCAATGCACAGGAGGCTCCGACAGCAAAAAGCGGCTCTCCATATGTCTAAGGACTTGCTAACTTGCGGGACGAAATGGCAATTTTGTCGGGAAAGGTTAGCCCGTCGAGACGCCGTCTGCCATGAACCAAGCCGAGAGACCAGCATGACATTTTCAAAATGAAATGTGAAGACACGCTCGAGACATGGTTGACAAGAACAGGCTTCTCCTGTGCTGGCCCAGCCAAGGACGTGACCGAAATTTGGCATCCAATCCTTGGTGATGGATTTCTCTGTCAAAACGGTGAGCCAGCTCCATTCTTTGGAAGAACTGGAGAGGGCAACCCCTCGCAGGGAGAGAGTTCTCCTTGGATTAAGCGCCTCTTGTGCGTACTGTCTCCGGGAAGACCACGAGGCGGCTTCAAAAGAGCCTGAAGGGAAGAGGGAAGTGACTGAGGGCACATTTTGCCACATGGAACATTTAAATACCTGTCTGCTCGATAGGCTAAAACTGGAGCTTTGTAGACGTTTGGGATGGTTAATCTAGAATCCCCAGAAGGGCCCAGACCTGAACCGTCCTGACCGGCAGGGCTATTTTGGGGCAGGAACGCACAGGAATGGAGTTCCGGCTGGCTTCAGAGTTGGCCATGCCCACTACAGCCAAAACATCTGTGCATGCATGGCTACAGAGGGAAGGCCTGGACAGTGACACCCCCCCCCCGGCGACTCTGAGGCGGGCAGGCCAGGGGGGACCTGGAAGGATTGGGGAGGCATTTAAATGCCTCCCCGTGCCTTCCTTAGCCTGTCCAAGGGCTGGCTTGCCCTGGTTCCTCGCAGCCACGGGACGCCTGGGCAAGCCAAGACCTCCAAAGATTACCAAGGCTGGGAGGCCAGAGGCAGGCTATCTGAATGTCCTCCATGCCCCAGTAGGAGTCAGCAGGGGTCACTATGACTTCCAGGCACGGGCACACACACACATGCAAAAATACCAAAAAGAAAAGAAAGGAATCCCCAGAGGGCACCAGTGGAGGACTTTATATTCAGAGAAGCATGCCTTGGAGAAGGTCCATAGGACTCCCTACCCAGGGGTCATTTCGTAGGAAAAGAGGTGCAGGATAACTTATTTGCATATGCCACACCCCCTGACATCACTAGAAGTGTGTCAGAAGGCAACACCCACTGCAACTTACCTGGCTGCTTCTTGCTCCTCATGGCCCAGGGCTGCTGGGAGCAGGGGGTGGAGCTTGTTGCATGTGCCCGCCCCCCTGGGCTCTTTACTCATGGAGCTCCACTCCTGTGTGCTCCTGCAGGAAATGACCCCTGTCCCTACCCATTAATGAGGATAGGGCTAGGAAGAGGACCCACATTTTCTAATGCATGCCCCTCAAATGGATGTTTGCAAAGGCTTAGGGTGGGGAGGTGGGATAGAAGAAGAGAAGAGATTGGATTTACACCCCGCCCCTTCACTACCCAAAGGAGTCTCAGAGCGACTTACAAACTCCTTTCCCTCCCCCTCCCCACAACAGACACCCTGTGAGGTAGGTGGGGCTCAGAGAAATACACAACACTTGCAAGAATGTGCGAAAAGCAGAAGCACGCCAAGGAACACGGCCTTCTGACCCCAGGGCTGCTTGTTCCACTCCAGTATGACACGTGATGTGCTTGAACCTTTGCATGCAGTCAGGCCTCTCCCCCACCCCCCGCCAGCTCAATGAGTTCAGGAGAAGCAACCTGGAAACAGTGACAGTTGGAAATGATGAGCCTGGCAAAGCACAAGAAATATGTCAACAGGGAATATGTAAGAGTTGCCAGCTGATGGCTGCCAACCGGTGGGAGATTGGGGGATATGGATATGGGGGCACCAGTGTCGTGCATGGTGTGATGTCACTTCTGGGGGAAAGAACCAGAAGTGACATCATTTCACTCTAGGAATCCCTAGGGACTCTATGGTGAAACCAAATGGTTTCCAGTGATTCCTAGAGTGATGAGCTGTCACTTCCAGGTTTATGCGGGCAGTTTTTTAAAAAATTGTTCTCCTGCTGGATCTTATATTGTTAAAGGCTAATGTTTTATGTACCATTAATAAAAATGTTAATATATATTTAAATAATTGTTCTCTTGCTGCCTGAAGGAGCAGTGGCCAGGAAGAAAGGGTTGCTGATGAAGGTCTCCCACCATAGTAGAAGACCTGAGAATCCAAGAACATGTGGTATGGAGCAAGAACTGGACATTGTTTGGGTAGCAGCTGCCACTGTAGCACAAGGCTCTGCACTGAGTGACTGAACATAAGCTGAGCTTTTTGGCTAGCTCTGCCTTCTGTGGCAGCCATTTTATGGTAGCCATTTTATGGCTGCACCCACCACACATGGTGTCAGAGTTCCCATAGTATCCACAGGCCTAAAAGGGTTGGGGGATCACTGCTCTAAACATCTCAAAAGGTTAAGTAATTTGAAATCACCCCCAAAGCAGAGTACAATGTCAACAATGGACCTCTTGCATACATATTGCTTGCTCTTCCGTAACTGGCATTCAGTATTGCATTTCAAGGAAGCGGGGGAAGATGTGACAAATTAAACAAGTGAGAACAGTAAGCCTGAAAGAGTTAAGCAATGCCAGCAAAATTAGCTATGAAGGAAACGGTAAAGTTTTTGTGGCTGTCTCGAGGGAGAAGCGACAGTAAGCACAAATGTAGGCCATTTTCTCAACAATACAGATGAAACACCCAGTGCTTCTAAATGGACTGAGTTGTCGAACGATGCTTTGAAAGCCGTGTCGGCAAAGAGGGCTGCAAAGAAATGGGTCAGACAATTAGGAAGTGATCAAGAAAATTGCTCTGGGTGAAGCAATACGCACGATACTATGAGAAGCTATATGCTGAACAATCAGAAAGACACCAGGGAATTTGCTAAAAATGCTGTCAGATGCTGGCAGCTGTTACTGAGATATGATGGACGAATGGGGGGGGGAGCGGTGTGGGGAAAAGGGACTGGAGGGGGTGGGAGTGGAGAAGAAAAGTTTGCCTGGCCCCTTCTTCCCCAGAGTTTCTGACTAGCTGCAGTAAAAATGCGATGAAGTGTTCCTCTCTCCAAGATGAAATGGTGGAAAGCGCTGTCAGTTCACTTATGGCGACCCTGTAGGGTTTTCAAGGCAAGAGACGTTCAGAGGTGGTTTGCCTTTGCCTCCCTCTTGGGAGCAACCCCAGACTCCCTTGGTGGTCTCCCATCCAAGTACTAACCAGGGCCAACCCTGTTTAGCTTCCAGGATCTGATAAGATCGAGCTAGCCTGAGCCATGCAGGTCAGGGCAAGATAAGATGGCAATTGGGCTATTGCAGCCGGCTCAGTTTCTGTCTTATTGATCATTTACCTGCCTTAGATAGGCCCCGTTCATACGAGTCCATTTGGGCCGGGAGCGGGACGGAACTGGGGTGGAGCAAACAGGCGCGATCTCACCTCAACATCTGGTGAGCGTGCCGTCTCCGTCCCTGATCCGGCCCAAATGGCGATACCCCGCTGCAAAGACGAACCACCTATCTAGGTGGTTGCAATCGTCTGGGGCGCCCCAAGCCGGCCGTGGGATCGGCGGCGCGTCCTTGCGCCGCCGCATCCCGGCCCCCGGCCATACTGCGCATGCTCGGGCATGCGCAGTTCGGCAGCCTCCCCCTCCCATCTGGCTCGTCCTCCCCGGCGTCTGCTCTTGCCGGGGAGAAGAGGCGCTGTGGCCAGGGGATCCGTGGGATCCTGCCGCAGCGTCTCAACGTTGGAGCAGCTCTATTTAGCCGCGCTTTACCTCGTCGTTTCCCTGCCGTGTGGCAGGGGCCATAGTTTATTATTCACATTGTTCTCTAATTCTGTAACCTAGTCTTAATGCATTGTTAATTTATCTTATTTTTTTAAAATTTATCTTTGAATTTATACCCCGCCCTCCCCGAAGACTCACGGCGGCTCACAAGGGGCACGAATGCCCAAGTTAAAACATTAAAACAGTACAGAATAATATAAAGTACAATAAATACAATTCACTAAATTTACTTTATGGTGCTCCAAAATTATTTAACTATAAAAGTTCAAGATGGCATTCTAAAATTATTAGCAACAAGCAACAGTAATAACAATAAATATAGCAGCAACAATATACGTCCATACAGCGTTAACCTCTGCCAGGCACGCCGCACCCCCAATAGTCCCGGCTCTGAAGATGGTCAATTTGCAGGACTAATGATGGGGGCGTAGATAGAATGATGGTGTGGTGACATAATGATGATGGCATAATGATGGTAGCGGCAGCAGCTCCTACTCAAAAGCCTGGCGGAAGAGCTCCGTTTTACAGGCCCTGCGGAACTGCAACAAGTCCCGCAGGGCCCAGGTCTCTTCTGGGAGCTCATTCCACCAGGTAGGAGCTGCCACCGAGAATGCCCTAGCCCTGGTGACTGCAAATTTGATGTTTCTGGGGTTGTCTTATGCTGTCTGCTTGCTCGTCCTTCCCCAAACTGCCTCCAGGTACTGATTTATGGTTTTCTCAGCCTCTCTGTGATCTGCTGGAAATATAAGATAGAGCCCAGTGTCATTCATATGTTGGTGACATTTCAGAGAGGTGGCTTGATGTTACCTGCCTCTGCATCCTGGCCCTGGTATTCCTTGGAGGTCGCCTTTCCAAACTGCTCTTATTATTTTGTGTTTGTTTCTGTCTGTGTTTGAGGTCATTTCAGGCATGCAGATTTTTGCATGGGAGTCACAGTCTCCTCCTCCTTCCAATCATCCATGGCCCTGTAGAAGAATTGATTTCACTTGTTGTGCAGATGCAAAAGTTCCTACAAGGCAGAAAAAGTCGACAGCGATACCTATTGCACAAATGCAAAGCTGCTGGACAGCTGCTTGAGCCGGGCAAAAGTGAGGCAAATAGAGGCTTGGCTCATGTATGATTGCAGCTTTCACCATGTTGGGCTCATCTGCTGAATGTGTTTGATGCAACACTCTCAGCATCCCTAGTTCTGATCTCCTTGGCCTTGGTTCCAAAGAGGAAATGAAGCATTGGGACAGGGGTCCATCCCCGACATGTTTCCCTTGGGTGCCATGTGGCCCACCGACACCTTTCCTGGTGCTCACCAAATGCTTTTAGGAAGTTGGGGGGCTGGGGGGGCTTTTTCTCAGACTGGCTTCTGATTGACCATGTAGATTAAAAGGCATTCTGTTAAACAGATCTTCTGCTTGAATTATTGAAGGGTTACTGTTACAGTAATATATAACGTCTGACTTTTTGTGGTGGGTTCCGCCTCCTGCAGCAGCCATTTTGTGACTGGCTCTGCCTTTTCTGACAGCCATTTTGTGGTTGTGTCCACCACCCTGTGTTAGAATTCCAAAAATCCCCACAGGCTCAAAAATGTTGGGGACCCCTGCATAAGAAAATCTCAGTTATTTGATTATTTTCTAAGTTTGGACCGACTGTTGTGAATATGTAGTTCATCTTTGGTTGATTTGTTTCTTCCCCTCACCTTACCAATGGATATGTATACAGACAGGGCTATTTTTGGGCAGGAACGCACAGGAACGGAGTTCCGGCTGGCTCCCAAGTTGACCATGCCCAGCAGGAACTCATTAGCATAATAGGCCACACCCAACAGCAGAAACTCATTAGGATTGGCTACATTAGGGGTGTGTGGCCTAACATGCAAAGGAGTTCCTGCTACAAAAAAGCCCTGGGTTTTGACAACAAACAAGGTAAACAGAATAAGAAGCAAAAGGTGGGTGCGGCTGGATAACCACACTTCTGGTAACATGGGGGTGTGGCCTATTATGCTAATGAGTTCCTGCTGGGCTTTTTCTACAAAAAGAGCCCTGTGTAACAGATATTTATTTATTTTCATGAATAGTCCACCTTCCTCACTGGGACTCAAGGCGGCTTACAAGTACAATAGAAGTATCTGGTCAATCACTAAGCCGATTACAAAATATGATCACATTGGAATGATAGCGACATTTAGATCCAACAACAAAGATTCCTCGTAAGCTATTTAGTCAATCAGTAAGGGGATTACAAAATATAACAAAATATAACAGCAAAGACTTCTGGTAAAACAAAGTAATGCTTTGGGGCTGGGACTGAAGAACTGGACTTTTTAAAAGAAAAATTATCCCTAATAGAGGTCACCTCCTGTACTGATCCATCACATCACAGCTCTGCTACTGAAAAAAGTAACCTTGAAGTGATTTCTTCTTTTTCAGTGATGTTCTTTGTGGTCTGCAGGAGCACCCATAGGCACATCAGTTTTACACAAAAAGAATCTTGTGTGATCACAGGCATCATGATTACTTTTTTGCAGTGTGTTGTCCATGTAGTACATAGGCAAAGTGCAAGGGAAAAGATGCAAATGAAGAAAGAAAGTTTTAAAACATTGTATATGTTCTAGTTCTGAGATTACTTTTAGAACTTCTCATTATATCAGAAATTAAGGAGGCCTGGAACTCAGTGCAGAGTGAACTTCTGGCACTTCAGAGGAATGGAACCTGGTAAATCTGCCTACCCCACTGAGCACATGAGTTGTTAGAGGTTAACTTTCAGACCTCTGATTCTATTTTGGAATCATTTGGAGAATGAAGACCAAGAGGAATGGTAAAAATTATTAAAAAATCTCTGGGTGACAGCAAAAATTATTTGAGTTCATTGGAAATGTGCTGCTACCCCTACAATCATGGCTCACAGAGACATTTTGAAAGATAAAGGTTCATAGAAGAAATGGTGCATTTGTCTTTGTGACTAGGAAAAATATGGATTGCTTTTATTACACACTGGAACACTAGACTATAGGTAAGTCAAACTAGAAAAGCATTTTGGGGCATAATTACTTCTGTGAAATAGAATTCAAAACTGAATACATATATATTCAGTGAGCCTTGGATTGCTGCCTATGGTTTTTATCTTTCTTTAAAGGGAAGGAAAAAGAAACATGAATATATTAGAGAACAGCCCTGAGTTATTTTATGGAAACCCAACAGGAGTATTGGACAAGAGGAACAATGCCTGAAATTTCGTTTTGAAGCTCACTCATTCTTCTTTTCTAACCACAAAGTCGAAAATTTGGCAGGAGCAACATTTCTGATCTCGCCACAATCTTTCGGCAGATACCAAGGGGAGGTGGGCGAAGCCCCAGAAAGATCTAGCCCAGTTAATAAAAAATTCCAGCATTACATTCAGGGCTAATAAATGTTTTCTGTACCCACAGACTGGGGCCCGCATAGCGGAGAGTATCAAGTGATCAAGCCATGCTTGGCATTGTTGGAGGCCAATCCTGCCATTTTGAAAATCTGCTTCAGGTCTCAGTCCTAGCAAAAGCCAGTGCATGGGGGGGGGGGGGAGGATACTTAACAGGTGGTGTGGGCAAATCTTTCCTACTTAATGTCATTTTTTGCTGATGATTTTTGCCAAGTGTTTTGATTCTCCACTGTTGATTTTGTAGATGGGTTTGTATTAGGGTTACCAACTTCAGCTTGGGAAATTCCTGGAGATTTGGGAGCAGAGCCTGGGAGGGAGGGGAAGGAACTCAGCAGGGATGGGACTCCATACAGTCTACCCTCTGAAGCTGCCATTTTTCCTCCATGGGAACTGATGTCTGTGGTCAGTGGTAATTCTGGGAGCACTCCAGGCCTCACCTGGAGAATGGCAACCCTGTCTTTGCATCATGCCCTATTTGCAATTTATATGGTGTTACACACTTCCAATACAATGCTTTCTGATAGGGTAATCCTGATAATATAAAGCAATGGGCGTCAACATGGCAAATGGGGTTCAATGTGGCCAAGTGCAAGGTGATGCACATTGGAGCCAAAAATCCTAAATATAAATACACGTTGTTGGGGTCTGAACTGGCAGAGACTGATCAAGAGAGAGATCTTGGAGTTGTAGTAGATAACTCACTGAAAATGTCGAGACAGTGTGTGACTGCAATAAAGAAGGCCAATGCTATGCTGGGGATTATTAGGAAGGGTATTGTAAACAGATCAGCAAATATCATAATGCCCCTATATAAATCAATGGTGCGACCTCATTTGGAATACTGTGTGCAGTTCTGGTCACCACACCTTAAAAAGGATATTATAGCTTTGGAAAAAGTGCAGAAAAGGGCAACTCGAATGATAAAAGGGTTGGAACACTTTCCCTATGAGGAAAGGTTAAGGCGCTTAGGGGTGACATGATTGAGGTTTATAAGATTATGCATGGGAAAGAGCAGGTAGAGAAAGAGGTACTTTTCTCCCTTTCTCACAATAAAAGAACTCGTGGGCACTCCATGAAATTGCTGAGCAGTCGGGTTAGAACGGATAAAAGGAAGTACTTCTTCACCCAAAGAGTGATTAACACTTGGAATTCACTGCCACAGGAAGTGGTGGCGGCTACAAGCATGGACGGCTTCAAAAGGGAATTAGATAAGCATATGGAGCAGAGGTCCATCAGTGGCTATTAGCCACAAGGTATAGATAGGGACTCTGGGGCAAGTGATGCTCTGTCATCTTGGTGCTTGTGGGGGTCAACAGTGGGATGGCTTCTAATGTCCTGGCCCCACTGGTGGACCTCCTGATGGCACTGGTATTTCTGGCCACTGTGTGATACAGAGTGTTGGACTGGATGGGCCTTTGGCCTGATCCAACATTGGCATCTCTTATGTTCTTATGTTCTTAATGCAAATTTTACGGCATAATTTCGTACAGGGAATCATAGGCTGTGGTCACACACACTAAATAATCCCGTTTCAATCCACTTTCAGTGCTATTTCCAACTGGATTTTACTGTGTGAACTGGCAAAATCCTGTTGGAAAGTGCATTGAAACTGGATTGAAACTGGATTACTTAGTGTGTGTGACCGCAGCCATAGTGGTGCAAACTTTTTTTAAAAAATTCACATGCTCAATTTGCACCCAGCGATTCGAAAGCTTCAGTGAGTAGATAAAATGGGAACCACTCCTTAGAGAGGGTGGGCACACCAATTTCCCTTGTGGGAGGGTGTTAGCTGATAGTCGGGACGTCCTGGTCGAGGTTCGGAAAAGGCGGAAGAACTTCTCAGCTATAAAAATCCCTGCAGTGGATGTTTCCAGCCAGGCGGTGGCAGTGTGGCAATGTGACATACGGGTCCTGAAGCCTCGTCGACAAACAGCCGTTTGGAAAATGACTGAGCCAAGCCAGAAGACGTGCAGTGACAGCGTGTGCAATTAAATGAATATATGTTGTCTTCCCTATCCCCTATTAACATTGTTAGTCCCCTGTCTAAAAGGTGTAACTGTACATCGCTTTGAGCCCACTGGGGGAAGTGATTAATAAATTGAAATTAATATTATTATTGTTGTTGTTGTTGTTGTTGTTGTTATTGTTATTATTAAAATAGGAATTTGGGGGTCACAGCAATGAATGAAACTGCCCCATCAGGAGTTAAGACTATATTCCGTCTTGTCTAATGATGTCTAAGGTGAATGGCAGAGACTCTCCAGGGTCTAAAAGAGACCTATTACCCGACCTTTCAAGTTGTGATGGTAGGGATTGCACTTAGATCCTTCAGCGTTCAAAGCAGGCACTGTGCTACTGAGTGATACATTCTCCCACAGGTCAAAGCAGCAGACGAGAGAGAGTTGAAATCATTCATTGGACTGTGCTTTTTGAACTAAGCTAGGTGACCTCATTTTATTTCCCACTCCGTCCATGTTCAAGTTCAGCACATTTCAGGTTCACACTTTGACACATCAGTGCCCGTGTCTTCACACTTCACCCACGCCACTCTTGTACAGGCATAAGGCTGGCCTGTCTTCTAACACTTCCTGCAAGATTCAAAAGGGACATTCTAACTGGGTCAGCTGCTCTACGTGGATCAAGCGTTTGAAAATCACATAAAGACGCAGGAATAAGATGCCGCTGATATTAATATTATGGTTAAGACAAAGGAGGCGCTTTGTCTGGGGAGGGGTCCATCTCACTGGGATGGCAAATATGCAGACCTACACTTGGCTTCTTGGGCTGAAGTAGGGTTGCCAGGTCCCCCCGGCCACTGGCAGGGGGTGGGGGGGCTAGGCTGGTTAGATCCAGGTTGGGAAACTCCCGGAGATATGGGGATGGAGCCTGGGGAGGACAGGGAGCTCTGTGGGGTAACAATGACATAGAGTCTACCTTCCAAAGCATCCACTTTCTCCAGGGGAACTGATCTCTGTAGTCTGGAGATGAGCTGTAATTCCAGGGGATCCCCAGGTCTCACCTGGAGGCTGGCATCCCTAGTTGAAGTCCTTTTTCTATGATTTTCTCAAAATATTTAGGGAACTTAATTCTGACCTCTATAACCTAGCCCCAGGGATGTTAGAGAGTTTTGAACTGTGGCAAGCTGACCCCTTGAAGCTTCCATATACTTCAAAGGCTGTAGAACACACTAAAACAGTTCATTCTAGAAGTGCACGGAACATGGATAACTATGCTTAGGATTCATGGATTTAGGAATGATGCTGGCTGGCACACCAACCAAAGCTATGTACCAGAAGTGTGCTCTGAGAAAGTTTCATTATAAGATCAGGATTTGGAGGGGGAAGGACTTTACTGTGATTGCTGGTTTTCAGGTAGGACCATAGTGGTTTGGCATTCAAATCCAGGTGGTTTTTCAGATTCCAGAGTTTCAAGACTATTATATTCAATAGGGAACTTATAGGAGGATCCGGGGAAGCAGTTTTAAAGATAATGCACCATAGTTGG